>NC_056466.1:10865390-11172890 GCF_008729295.1 Plectropomus leopardus
TCTTTAGTGGAATCAACATCATATTATGCATACATGGCCCACCAGCAGATGGAGACATGAAATTCAATGCTTTTCAGTGTACGTAATATTAATTTATAATGCATGTTCACTTTGTCTTTAAAAGAATACATATTGGCTTGTGATATTGGCAGAAATTAGTATCTGGCCAATTCCGATATCTCGTTTAAAAGTCAATATCTGCCAATACTGATGACGTGCCAACATTATCGTGCATCCCTAATCCTGGCCCTGAGCCTTATTTTTGTGTGCATGATTGCTGTGTGGTTTTCTGTAACTTATAACTTATACATATAAGCATATGTGCATGACTTGTACATTATCTCCTTGCCTGTGGGCAACAGACTCCATGTCTAAGTCACAGTCCTGATGACTTTTTGGGAAGACTGGACTGAGTATTTGTCAGTCATTTTCTGTAACCGCTTGTCCTCGTAAGGGTCGCAGGGGGGCTGGAGCCAATCCCAACTGTCATTGGCCGGAAGGCAGGGTACACCCTGGACAGTTCGCCAGACCAACGCAGGGCCGACACATATAGACAAACAACCATACACACTCACAGTCACACCTAAGGGCAATTTAGAGTCACCAATTAACCTGAGCTGCATGTCTTTGGACTGTGGGAGGAAGCCGGAGACCCCGGAGAGAACCCATGCAGACACAGGGAGAACATGCAAACTTAGAGGGGGCCCCCGCCCGGACTGAACCCCGTTCTGAGTATTTGTAAAAGTCTTATTTAAGTAACATATATGAGTTAGTCTGACGTTTTCCCTTGGTTGTTTTATTATGAGCAGATTGTGTTTTCTTGGTTCTTGGATTTCTGTTTACTGTGTTCTTCCTCTCCTGTGCTCCTGCTGCCTCTCCCTCATTTACCCAACTACACACCTGCCCTGCATCAGCCTCATGACTCCTCCCCTACTCCTGAGTTTTTCCTTACCAATTAGCCCCCTTCTTCCTCTTTTGCCTAATCAGCTTATTCCCCTCACCTGAGTTACTCTGCCCCATTCTCCACCTGTACTTCAGACTAGGTTTTTAATTTAAGTTCAGTCTTTGTAAGATCCTTGATCCAACCTTGAAATAAAGAATGATCTGTTGGAGTCTGGCCAAGATGTCTGATACCCTCATCTTGGCCAAATCGAAAGGGTTTGACGTCTTCAATGTACTGGATCTGGAGTCTGTTGGACATCTACTTTATTCAGCCTAATTTGTCACATTCTCATCAAAGGCCTTTGGGACCTTTTTTTTTTTAAATTAGAGGAGCTGTATGGTGGTGATGGTTTCTGGCAAAGACAAAGAGAAGCTGTTGTTCTTCTCATCTCATAAAGGTTCCCATTTTCTACATCTTTTAATCATTTCCCATGCATGCAGACTGTGTCACTTTATTGTTGACCTGACTAAACACAATGAAGGTGACCAATTATGAAAACTGACCCCAAGCTACAGTGTTGAGTTTATGGCTCTCTTCATGACCACATGGTTACATTAACTGTCAATGGTAGCTGAGGCTGGTGTGTATGAGTAGAATTTGTTTGTGTGTGTGAGATATCAGAGTAGCACATAGCCATCGTTTCGTCTTTAGTTAAGCAGTTACACACTCTAAATAGCCTGTGTTGTCATCACAGTGAAGTAAACCCCCCCCCACTCACACACACACTCACACGTGACTTGAAAAGACACGCCCCTAAACAGGGACTGCATTGCATGTTTTAGCAGAAGCGTGTACTGAGACCCTCTGCGGCCCTCTGTGACTAATTTGCTATGATTAATGACATCAGCATGTAATTTAAAGATCACGAACAGATGTGTGTCGGTGTACACAGTCGAGTGTATGGATGGATACAGAGCATGAAGTCAAACAAGTGCAATTATTGGTTAAGGATTGTCGTGTGCTTTACATGCATTTACAGATAACCTTCAAAATCACTCACATATGGTAGGAATAGTGTTGTTACAGCACATAATTGTCCTTAATTAACTTACTGTTTTTATATCACTACGGTGTTCGGTAATAGATTTCCAGAGCTTTCAAAACCTGTAACGTATCTCCTGGATTCCAAAAGCCCAGGTAAATATTTTGAATTAAATGTGTGTATTTACAAGATGTCGTGATCCTGCTCTGTGTCCAGAGGCCCTCAGACTTTATGTTTAACACTATCTGGCAAATATCTTCAAGATATATTCGTGATTTGTCTTTGTTTTCATATGTTTCATTATTATGAGGATTTGGTTTTGTAGGTTTGAGGTTTTCAGCGTTTTTACTGTTTTATTTTGTTATGTTCTCCTAATGTGTCATGTCTGATTTCACTTCCTACCTTTGCAAGTTTTCCCTCCAGTCTTTATTGTCTGCCTCGCCCTGATTAGTTTCACCTGTCCCTCATGCAGTCACCTCACCTCCTGCTCACGTCTTTGCACTTCCCAATCAGTGATTCCCAAAATATTTACCAAACTATTTCATTTGTTCTTTATCAGTTTGTTGTTAGTCCAGTGCCAAGAAGTCCATTTTCAGAGTTTGTTTCCTAGTGTTTTGGAGATCCTCTTTTTCTTCTGGATTTGCTCGTTACCTATTGTTTGACTGCTTGCTGTAAGTTTATTATTTGAAAGTTGAATCATTTTTCAGGGCTGCCCCCTAAAAGTCAAAGATTTGAGTCACAACTGATGGGTGTTAGTTGCCGGGGTGACAGTTGCAGAGTTGGCCTGTTTTTTTGTTTGAAGGTAGTTGCTGGTGGTTAGCTTGCTAAAGTATCAGCCTTCCCATCTCAGCATTGTATTACTGCTTTTTAAGATATCTCTTCTCTGCTTTATATAATTAAGAGTCGTGAATGTTTTACACCTTCCCGTGTACAGTGCTGCTTATGTGTTAAATACAGGAGGGAAATTAAATAATGTTGTGTTTTGCACCTCAGGGCCAGCTTACCCTCCTCCCCTTTACACAAAAACAAACACACACACGCACACCCTCACCCGTATCACCCCAGCCGGTAATGTGACAGTTGCTGGCTTGTTTGAGCACTCTCTCTTTCCTCATGGGCAGACAGGCGGGAAGAACATGACGGCTGAATGACACACACTCTCCCGGCATCTGGCCCACTGCCCCCGGTGACAGACGAACCAAGGCCAGGTCGTAATCGTTGCTATGGGAGTGGTAGCTTGGGTGGAGGACTATCTGATCAACGCCGTACTCCTCCTCGTATTCCTCGGGGACGAGGGAGTGGTAGTCGCCTACTCTGACTTTATACTGCTTGGTGCTGTTTCCGTACCTGCAGAGAAAAATAGAGGGATGGATCAAAAGGGGCCATAAGGGAAACAGTGTGTGTGTGTGTGTGTGTGTGTGTGCGTGTGTGTGTGTGTGTGTGTGTGTGTGTGTGTGTGTGTGTGTGAGAGAGAGAGAGAGCGATCCCACTGCTGATACATAAACCATGAGCGATAAAATGACGAGCTCCGGCTGGGGTTACCTCAGCAATAGTTCATCTACAGCTGGAAAAAGTACAAGCATGTTACTCTGATCGCACACAGTCATAAAGTCTGGGCTAGTTGCATATGAGTAGTGGAATATATTTTAAGGTTTTTTTTCTGATATATTTAAGACTTAAGCTTGTTATTTTTCTCACTGTGGTATTTTGGTTATTTTAAGCTTAACCCTGATGGGACACTGTGTAGCCTGAGATCTTCATGGAGGTGTCTCATGATTGCCCCACCAAACTGCCTGATTTTAAAAAGTGACCTGATTCTTTGGAACGGTTCATCTTTGGTATTATGTTTTCAAGTTGATTTTTAGTTATATTTTCCATTATATATTGTGTTGTGTTCTCTGTGAGGAGGGACCAACCTTGAAGGAGACGCAAAACAACTAAAAAAGACACTAAATTACCTCAGAGACACAAAACTCCTGTAATGAAAAGCCACCAAATCACCTCAAAAAGACACTACATTACCTCAGAGACAAAACTATTTTGAAAAGAGAAAAACCAAGACACTAAATTACCTCAAAGAAAGGCAAAACTACTGAAAAGAAAAGCCACCAAATGACCTCAAAAACACACTAAGTTACAAATGAAAAAAGTAGCTTCAAGAGACACAAAACAACCAAAAAAGACACAAAATTAACTCAAATAATGATGAAACTAATACAAAAAGACACAAAAATCCAAAACACTACACTAAATTACATCAAAGCAAGACAAAACTAGCACAAAAAGACACAAAACAACAGAGGAGCCACTAATTTGCCTCATAGAGTCACAAAATAACTACAAAAAGACAAAAAACAACCAAGAGACATACCATTACTCCAACCAACCATTACAAAAACCAACCACAAAAACACAAATTTACCTCAAAGAGACAGAAAATCACTACACAGAGACAAAATTAGCCCAAAATGACACTTAACTTTTCATTTTTGTGCCTAGGAGCCTATTGTCTGATAATCCACTCATAAATCTCGCTGCCCTGCACATCAACATCGTTCACCGTCAGGGTTGCACACTTCTTGCACAACTTAAAGGGACTTTGCAAACTTGGCCAGAGATTGAGAATAGGCAAGAATGATAACAATAAATCTGTCATTGTGTCTCTGCTGTTTATGCTTCAAACTGACTCATAGCTTGACATAATGGAGTGTTTTCCACGCTTTCCGTTTAGTTGTTGGAGATGTCTGGCCTTTTTGAAACAGAGTGGGAGGGAAGGAGAAGAGAGGAGTAGGGGGGCAAGGAGGGAGGAAAGAGAAGGAAGAGGAGTAAAGGAAGGAGGCCTTTCGATTGAGCCAAGTCTTCGTGTCCAGTTACAACTGGTGGGGTGTTTCCGGAAAGATCTCCTGACCTGTGAATGCCACAACGTTCCTGGCAGAGCAGAGACACTGCTGACCATTCATTTATGTACAGTACATACCGACCATAAAGGCAAAATCTCAGGATTAGAATGGAGTTTAAATGTGACACCTGAGTTACCTTTCTCACGTTATTGTTGTTGCTAAAAGCATTTCCAAATCTGCAGGAGTTGTGTTACTGTTGGAAAGCCTCCGTCTGTACGGCCTCAAGGTATAAATAGGTATAATGTGTTGACAACATGTGAGCTCTGACCTGAGGTCAATCTTTATGAACCTAATAATTGGTAACGGTAATGTATAGGATAAGGTGACATGTTCGTGTAAGTGGCACCTTAACATGTCACTATAAAATGTGCTTGTGTGCCCATTCGAACAAACAGAATGAGTGTGCCAGTTTGCTTGTATATTATGCTTTCTGTGTATTGTGTGACTACATGACTGTTTGTTTGTTTGTTGCTGCATGTGTTTTGGTTACCATATGTGAAAGGTGACACTGTTAAGTCGGAAGTCCCTATCTTGGTCTGCATGCTCTGGCTTGTGTGCAGCAAATTACTTTTCAAAGCTGTCATAGCTGAAGCTAACAGCTTGGAGCAATGAAAACTGATATGTGATCAGGCAGGCAAGAGGACTTTGTAGCATCTGACCTTCCTTGTCTGCTTTTAGTGTCTATAATAACAAATATCGTACATAAAGCTACAAATACCTTTCACAGTTTCTGTGGCATTAATTTGTGGTATTTAGGTGTGCACTTAGGGTATCTTTTGAGCAACAATGAACATCTATGATAATAATTAACTGTTATCATCAGATATTGTTGTGTCTTCATGTTGCTGTGCACATTTTGAGCCAACCTGCAGCAGTCAGCAGAATGCTGCTATTGTAACGTTGTCAGTTTGGATCTGATAAATGAATTCGAAAAGCAACCATCAATAATTAAAACTCATTCAATATAAAAAGCAAAGCCTAAGGCAGTAGGTGAGTAAGCATCTAGGCTATTAAGCACACACCAAAATATAATTAATTTTTTCTGGAAAGCCTATCATTAAATTACTCTTGCACAAGCATGCTATGGTATTTAACTTCAAGAACAGTCTGTTAAAGCTGTAGTTGGTAACTTTTATTTGGAAAAAAAAAAGAAAAGTGTTGTCATATTTTCTGAAACTGCCAGCATATTTACACATAAATAAATTCAACATAATCTATGATTAAAAAAAATCTCTACCTCTGCCTACTTTATCGCCTTAAAACCCTACAAATGGCATTACAGTACATAAACAAAAACAACCAATCAGAGTGGTTGGAGTGAAGGAGTCTGCAAGGCAGCTTTCAATCATTGCTCGTCAACTGCAGTAAAACTGTCAAACTGGGCAATGCTTATCAAAAATGAACAAAGATTCTTTCACTCCATTGCCTATTTCTTGCCCCAAATGTTTCCAGAAATATTTTTTAGGCAGTGCTTGGTACTTCCGTTGACTTTGCAATATTTGCGTGAGGCATAGTGCACCTTAGTTTTAAACTCGGATTTTTAGTTCTTTGTTTTTGCTTTATTTATTTTTTTAAATCTAACTTTTATTTACTTCTAATTTTATTGTTTTGTGAGAACACAGATTATGTGTCTCATGTACTTCTTTTGGAATACAGTGACAGTTTCAGAAAATATAACAAAACATTATTTCCATAAAAGTTAGCAGCTGTATTTTTAAAGACATTGTTATGGTTGAAATTAACTCTTCTTGCTACCGTAGTGTTTCCTCTTCAGTCCAAGTAAAATTAATTCCTTCAATCTGTAATTACACTGATGGTCAACTGATTGCACTGTTTGTATTAGTCAGTCATAGAAGTCCTGATTACTACATCCCACGTGGTCTTCATTTGCAGCTGTGTATTTCCTGTGTGTGTCATTTAAAGGAAGAGGATGTTGGAGTCACATCACAAAGTGGATGTAATAGGAGTACTACTCTGGCAGTGGAGAGGGCCTGGGAATGGCTGGAGAAATGGCATTGGAAAGGATTTAGTGAATAACCTCTTCCTTTCTTAAATGTGGAAACATCAGGATTTATAGTGGTAGAGCTGCCAGGGCCTGTAAGTAACTCTGTTTTTCCTAACAAACCCAAACATCGGTCTGATACCCAGTAATGCAACCAACTTACATTGTTCTGAAAACCTTACATGTAGTCTACAAATATCAAATGCACACTCTGGGGTTAGGGCCCCCACAGTATTTTTAGCTCTTCCTTCTTTGTTCACATAATTTCCTTTATATTTTCTTTCCCCTTCCTTCTCTCTGTAATCATTAGATGATTGATTTCAAGCTGCTGGTGCCATGTGGAGGCCCCCAGACCAGAAGTAAAAGTTGAAATGAAGTGACTCTGGCGGTCTCCCGCCGCCTGCACCACAGCCAAACCACTACTGATCACTGCTCACATCATTGAGGTTCTCATGCCTCTGACAGACTTTACTACACTGAGGAAGTCATTAAGTTGTGTAGTTTGGGTGCAACTCAAGCTGCAATAGATGTATGCATAAGCACACCCACTCTTTCATGAATAAAGATGACAATGTAACAGAGAAATGCATTTGTGTATGCAAATGATAGGCAGCTTTAAAAGTGGGTTCACACTCTATGTTTAGAGCACTAAATTCTTGCTTGTTTAAATGTACTTAATGTGTTAATGGTATAGCCTATTATGTATTACTGGATGTAGAATGTGACCACACTTAACAAGCTGCAGACTAACCACTAATCACTGATGCTGACAGGAGGACAGACCAACTGACAAGTGTTGTGGATGCGTTGAGCAAAGCAGCAGATGGGATGACAGAGAAGATGCTTGCTGGGTGTTTTGAAAGGCCGGTAAACAGATAAAGCAAAGGTATGTTATTATTTCCAGGCCTCCAGACTGACCCTGAGCCTTTCAGTCTTTGACAAAACATATATGTGTGTAAGTAAATGTAAGTGTGTGTGTTTGACCTCTTGAAGCAGTGTGCCGAGGTGAGGACCCAGCAGGTGTCAATGAGAGTCGCTCCACACACCAACCTCCCGTCTCCTCGAGATCCTCGCAAACGAACAGCAGCCTGCCATGGCCAGCCACCCCTACAGGTACAAACACACACGTTTACACACAAGCAACTGTAAAAGTGCACAAATACACTAGAAAGTACTATGTAGTAAAAAGTCAGCACATGTGGTTGTTGCACCTTGACTCATAAAAACAGAACCTTAATAAGGCAGCAAACATAGCAAAATGCATATTTTACCCAAATATAATCAATGTTTTTTTCATTTGAGGACACTAAACGTTCGCAGAATGAATTTACATCGGCTATGTTAAGTGTAAACATGCAGGATATGACTTCTAAACATGCACACCCACGCACACACACACACATACACAAATATACAAGTAAATACTCAGTATGAAAAACATTCTTTGGTTTCACATGGGCCCATAAAAGTGACCACACGCACTCGGTTGCATAAATATTGCTTTTATCTGTTTATCCCAATCTCTTTCCCTCTCTCTCTCTCTCACTCACTCACACACACACACGCACACGCACACGCACACGTACACACAGAGCAAGGCGATGAAAGTCATAACCACAGGACTTTTCTATGTTGGCCATTTATGCCTGTTTCTCTTTAATGTAAATCAGTGTAAATGACAATCTCACCTTTCTATCTTACTAACTCACATGCTCTTGCCTGCATATAGTTTGTGCGTGGAAGAACATACAAGTGAATTTCTTTGCCTGTAGCTTCAGATCAGCTGTTTTCCATCAAAGTCTCGTTGACCTGAAAACGTGTCCAATATTCTTTATTCCATACGTCTCTGGCAGCCATTCTCTGCGCTGTTTCTAATCCCTCCTGTCCCCTCAATCTTACCTCAGAGAGTTTTCTCCTCCTATGATTCGGCGCTGGCGAGTGTGTACGAGCCGCAAACCACAAATTGAGCTGACAGGATCTGACAGAGACAAAAGAGGAACCTTTGGGTGTATATATGTGAGAGTGTGTGGGAGCGTCATGATTGTTAAACCATACATTCGGGCTCAGATGTTGCTCTTATTAAATATTTAGACGAATCGAAAAAATAATAAAGTTTGACATTTGTCTTTCACTACTACATTATGAGCCTGAAATAAAGTAAATTAAATAAATGAGAGATCATTTTCATAGTGTGTGTGTGTATGTGATGTTAAAATCTACAAACACAGGCTGAGTACTTTCAGGAGGTGTAATTTATCGTACTGAAGAGACAAAACACCCTCCTGCACTGGTTTGACTGTCAGTATGTGCACGTGAGAAACAGGAGTAGTAGCATATGTGCAGGTAACAGATAGCATTGCGTGAGTCTGCCCTGATGTGTGACAGACAGGGTGAAGCAATAACACTGCGCTCACTATTTTACCATCTGGAAACACACACACACACACACACACTCAAGTCCTGCCCGCTTTCCTCTCAGAATCTTACCTCCTGACTTTTCTTTAGTCATTTGTTTCTAATTAGTTTTTTAGTGTATATGAACTATGGAAATGTTTGCCAAACACACTATAGTCTCATGTACACTCAATGCACAATTATATGTAAATAAATCACAGGGGCTCCATTTATTTTATGTAAAACAACAAACCTGACTGACCTTTGACCTCTCTGTAGCTTGGCTGCGATTCACCATAGTCACAAATGACTCCAGCGTCCTCACTATGGCGACAGTTGTGTGTGCCGGGTGCTTGTTTGATGCAGTCTGCTAACGAACGCTCCTCGCCACTGCACTTCACATTGTCCACATGGATTGGCCCTGTACCCTCTCCGAAGTATGCCATCACACGGGCCTTTGCCACCCCACTGTGGAGGACAGACAGGACACCAACACATAGACATTTCTTTGCCATTGCCTTATGAAATTATATTAAACTGAAAACCTGTTAATACTATATGAAGGTTGGAGATAAAACGAACTGCAAAAGTATAAGTCTTACAATTAAAGTATTAAATCTCGAAGAGCAAGGAGCAACAAAACTGATGTAACATCAGTAAGAAAGCAAAATCTTGGGGTGCCTGGTAGCTCAGTGGATAGAGCAAGCACCCTATGTATACAGGCTGTGTTCTCGCCGCAGCGGTCCGGGGTTTGATTCCAGCCTCGGCCCTTTGCTGCATGTCACCCCCTCTCTCTTTCCCTCTTTCACATTTGTGCTGTCCTGTCGATTAAAGGCAAAAACACCCCCAAAAAATATATATATATATAAAAAAAATGAACGCAAAATATTAGTAAGCTGAACTGGATGATCTACTGTAATAGTAAAGCTGCTTTCACTCGGCTGTGCTGTAACTCAGCTTCCAGTGTTTCAGTGAGGGGAAGCGGTTGTTGTCCACATGCAGGTGCACAGATTTTGCTTTCCCGCCTATAGTTAACGTGTTGAACTTCTTGCAATTGCTGCCTTGCATTGGCCTATCAAATAGCAGACATCATGGTGTCAGAACGAAAACAATACGGGGAAGCTTATAATGTTGGTGTCTGAATTATGGGCCTGGCAACCAGGAGAAAAAATGTAGCTAGGATGACTCAAACTTTTGATGATCCTTATATTGTCCAAATATGTAGAAATCTTTGGTGTCTTAATTTGTCTTAATACAGTATGCAGCTATAAGCTGACTCACACTTCTTGCACCTGAAACAGACACTTTTAAAAATGCTTTGCTTTTTTGGGGAACACTTTTGCAGGTAGGCAGCTGTCTGTGCAGTTACCGCGCAGCACTGGGAAAGCAGTTTAAGTGGTAAATTTTCCCAAACTTTTGGGGAAAAACCCCAAATTCTTGGTGTCCCTTCATTTTAAACTTAGGTCTTAGAACATTAAGCAGACACTGGTTAGCTGACCAGAGAGACATCAATTAAAAAAAAAGCCTTTTGTACCCTGATGAAGTCCTTAGGGTTGAAACTGGTTGGTGTTTTATTGCAAGTAGCCATGTTTTTCAACCTAATTCAAGTGCATGTGTTCCTGCTCGCATGAGTCCCTTAAGTCTGTGTTTTCCTTTCATGTCTCGACCCATTTTTAAGAGCATTTTTTCTTTGGTTACATATGGTAAAGCCAGTCTTCAAGCTCACCAGTACCGTTTTTGCACAAGTTAAGTTCAAAACTGTTCCTTCACCTAGAGCCTGATAGGTAAGAACCTAAACCTTATAGTAAATTCTAAACTCCACTCTCTGCGTCTGCACGTGCATGTATAGATGTTATTGTTTGACATTCTCTGGCTGTGACGCAAATCAGGTCAAACCATTTTTGAGATCTGATAAGTTTTTGTATCACTTTCTCACCTCTGACTTTAATTAGCAAACAGCTAACACGCAGAGGCCTGTAGGTTGCGTCTGTGTGCCTGTATAGTAACTGTGATTTTAATTAAGACTGATAGATAACCGACTGAGAGGATCTCACGTTGCGTCCCTGGGGTTTGATGGGTGGCAGGTCCTGTAGCTCCAAAGGGAATCTCATGTGTCTTATTGAGACATCTAGCATTGTGTCTGTGTCTCCAACAGCTCCCTGAGCAGTACTTAACATGCAAAGGGTGAACCGTCAAGTCACTTGGATCGAAAGAAGAGCCTGACATCAAGCCCGCTCTGTGTGTTTCTATGGCAACACACAGTCACACGATATCAGTCAAACACAATCTGCTTTACACACTAAAGGCTGAAGTTAGAAAGGAAAAAGCAAAGTGTTTTCTCAGAAACATATTTCATGTACTCTCTATGTATTGTGAATTATTTTTCCAATTCTGGCCACTTCTTTGTTAGATCAGTTCTAAATATTGCAAGGAAGGATAGAAGAAACACTTCAGTGATTTGGATAGATTCAGCCACTTATTGTAATTTGGACAAACTTCAAAAAGGTCTTCAAGCAAAGCAAAACCTCTTGCTTGTCCTTTCTTATCACATGGCAACACATTCACTGTAGGACTTTAATAGCAGGCTTTCACTAAAACCCTATTATTCCCTGCTGCCCTCTTAAGCGTGTTGTTTTTGAAAATGGTTTAGTTGATGAGGTGCATGTACTTTGAGGTAGATAGGTAAGCTATAGAGGATGAAGAGGGTATACTCCCCTACATACTCTAGTGGCTTATTGGCTGATTGGTGGATATACTGTTAACCAGAAAAAGACATGGCTTTACTTCATATACTTGTGTGTACCCTCCACAATACCACTGGTTGTTTTTATGTATTCATTTGTATTTTCAATAATTGTCTTTAAATTTGTTTTCAGTACAATCTGAAGTTTAAGTGTAACTAAAGCACACCAAAACGTTCTCAGTATATATAACATATAATTGTGCTATTCAAATAACATTTGTGTTTTTGCCTACCGCTACAGTAGGACAAATTAGTTCACTTTGCCTTTAAGTCAGTTAATTTTTGCGGTATAATAATATTTGTAATGACTATAATGGAATCTTAAAGGACTACTTCCCAACTTAAATGACCATGTTTATATCAATAACTCATCCTCTATTTTGTTGTATTTATGCAAAAAATGTTTTTTTGGCATGCCCCCAGTGAACAAAGAATCCAAAAACAAAATTCTTGATGAATTAAAGTCATAGGGGTACATGTTAATAAACAGCAAAACGATACCAAAACACCTGTTCACAAACTCCCACAGAACTCATGCAGTATAATCTCATTCATAGTTTCATTTATCTCATTTATCTAGTCATATGCTTAGTCCTTTCCCAAAGTGCGGATTGACCAAAGTCAAACAATGACAAAAACTACCATTCAAGGCAGCGGTAGACCAGCAGCTCCTATGTTCGGAGAGGTAACATTGCTGTTTTTGTCAATAGAGTCTGGCTTTGAAGAAAGCATTGGTAAGTTTCATTTAAGGTCAATTCTTCGTCTAAAAGGGTTGACTGTTTGGGAAGTACTGAGCATACGACTGGGTAAATTAGACTTGGTATTTACTGCATGAGTTGTGTGAGTTTGGAAATGGATGTTTTGATGTAGTTTTGCTGTTTTTAAATGCAGACCTTTCAGTTTCTCAAAGTTTCTCCAATTTTCAATTCTTTGTGCAACAGAGGCATGCACGAAAAAAAAACATATTTCTTAACACATTCAGCATAACAAGGGGTGAGTTTTTAATATACAAATGGTCATTTGGGGGGTGAAGTAGCAGTTGTGGTACAAGTATGAGTCAGTCCTCATTACAGGCTTTGTTTAGACTGTTAGCTAATTAGATTGTTAACAAATTATGTTTTCAAGTTCGATGCTGGCAAAAATGTCCCTTGTGAGTGCGCTGACAGTTTCATGAAGGTCCTTCTCCAAGGTGACTCTGGGTCAAACTGTTGACTTTGAATATAATTTGTGTGAACATGTCTAAGAGTGTGTGTCTGCATATATTTTGTTTTATCACTCCCAGAGCAGCCTCTTACCCTCAGGGACCTGCTGTGTATGTAATGACCTTTCACCACACCCTGTGCAAGACAGAATGATGACCCTAACACGGATTTAACACGCCTCCAACACGCTTCCTCTCTCTCACACTTATGTGCTCCAGATGTGGCTTTCATCTACACGCAGATGTGTCACAGAAGACTGGGTGGCTAAAGGGATGATGATGTCCCATGCTGAGCGCTGATGAGAGTGAAAATGAAGACAGTTTGTTATGGCACAGTTCTCCCTTGCCATCCCTCTGCCGTTGTTTTGGAAAATGGGACAGTGTCTCAGAGGGAAGAGCTAATAGGACACAGAGAGGATGGGATGAGGTAGTTTGCTTCGCCTCAACATATCTGTCACTGTGAATGTGTCATAGGCACAATTGGTCTGCCCTTTAATAGGATGTTTATCTTGGCTCTGCAAAAGAGCATAGCTAAAACCCCCAATAAAGGCAGCTGGCAGCACACCAGAGGCTCGTAAGAAGTACTCAAAAACTTTAGTGCACAATTTGTAGAGAGATTGGATAATAAAATATAGTAATGTTAAATTATTTAAAGCATACTGTAGTATTTTCCATTGTAGGTTAGCATGAATTTCAAGATATGTATGATGAGGTGAAAACTGAAAACAGAGATGGGCTGAGAAATGGACAGATGAAAGACAGATGGAGAAAGCTGGTGCGAGTGTAAGACAAATGCCAGGTCTAAGAAGTGGTGATTGAGTTTGCAAACAGAGAAGGCAGTCTGGAATCACTTAGGTGAGGGTAATGTGTAGCGCGATCACAGTACAATGCCACAGCTCACAGCTGAAACTTTCTCCACCGTGTTACCTCTATTCCAACACCCCACCAGGACTGAATCTAAAATACAGTTTTTATTTTTCAGTTTCAAGCAAGCATTTTCCCAAATTGATCACTTTCAAGTGAATATTTGCAGGTTTTCTTTGCTTTCTATGATAGTAAAATGAATATCTTTGGGTCTTTAGATTTTTACTTCTTTCTGACATTTTAGCCTCTTTTACACTGCCTGTTCAAAACAGGATAATCAGGTCTTGCAATTCTGCATAAAAGGTAAAATCCCAGAATGCAATTGATATTGGTGTAAAAGGGACAGCTGGCAGGACAGGTTATGATGTGTTATGCATGTGACTCACCGTGGGAGATCTAAAAAGCAGCTAGTAGCAGTTACGTAGCAGCTAACTCAAGAAGAACAGCAACCAAAATTGTCTGCAAATTGGGAAAACAGTGAGATTTGGGAGCTCCTTATCTTACTGGCACAGGATGAGATCAGCCACCATATAACAGGGATGGCAAATGACTGTTATTGCCAAGTTATGCCGTTGTTATTGTCTAGAAAGTGCTGCAGGCGCATATGTTTTATATCACACTAGCTGACTCAGTTGGGGTTAAATGTCAAGTCTATCACACCTGTCATGCCTCTTTTGCTTCTGGGATGCTATCAAGTTATCTAAAATCAAACACTGGAGCAGGATGATGCTGCTGATGTTTGATTCTGTGTAAAAATGCAAAGGTGTGTAAAGAAGGGTTTTTGTAGCGGCCCTATAACGCTATGTTTTTGTACCAAAAGGCTTTTGTTAATCAAAAGATTTCATTGACAGAAAATCAAATGCACCAGTTTCTCCTAAAATGCTGTAAAATGCATCCATCTCTTCAAACTTCATAGGTCATCTTTCCTCCCTACTAAACATACATTCATATGCAATACGTGAAATTAGCCTCTTCCAACAGCTTCGTCTGCCCATATGGCAAGCAAAACATTCTTTTGGCTCATGCTCCGGGGGAGTCCCTGTGCTTGTTGTAGTTTTTATCATGTTACCCAGAAACACAAGGCTAACATACAGGCTACTTCGACACACCTGTGCATGCATACCTACCTGTATCCCAACTGTCTGCACACCACGTCTGCGTCACGATCAGTCCATCCATCGTCACACACAGTCCCCCATTGTCCGGACAGATAGAGCTCCACCCGGCCTTCTCTGGGGCTCTCGCCTCCCACAAGTCTTACTGGCACACCTGAAGAACACACATACACACAAACGCTGACTACACAGAGTCACCCTGTTGGCAAAAATGTATTCCTGTTCTCTGAAGTTACCCCAGACCCCTGAGTCTAGAAATACTAAAAGACACTACACATACACGCATTCCCTTACAAACCTGATCCTCCAGGCAAACGTGTCTTGTGAATGGGGCATGTGCACTCATGTTATCTACTAAGGAAGTAGCTTGAACACCTGTCAGTTCTCATGCACGTAACCACTTGTGTGTCCAGGAGGGGAAATTGTGAAATTCCTGTTGCTATGAAAAGATCATTTATTTCCATCGCCGCTCTGTTTTTCACACGCTTCCTCTCTTGTTCTTTCTCCCTCTCAGATGCTATTCGCTGTTAATCGAATAAGTCTGGGCTTTAGGTTTAAACCATCCATCATCATTTGTCTGCACACAGACGCCCAGTCGTGCACACACAAACACACATAATCTCATTTACGTGAATGCCAATGTCTTTTCCATGTGTGGACACTTTCAGGATCAGTTTACACTCTCGGTGTCTCAGGTATTTTAATGCTAGGATATATATAGATGGTCGTTGTGTTTTGTAGCTCAAACACTGAATACAGTAACACAAACATTTTGTGAATTGCATATCCTGGAACGACTTCAGCAGTAGTCAGTGTAGCTTGAAATAATTCTCTATGACTGTATTAAGTTGAATGGCATTCAAACATTGTGTGTGTGGCACATAGGAATTGTAGGAGGGGGAGAATAAGGTAGAGAGAGTTAATTGTGGGAATGTTTACTTCATTGTTTGTGTTGGCTATTGAGGAAATGCTCATCGTTGTCCTCTCCCTTCGAAATACAAACACTCAGCACACACACACACACACACACACACTGCTGCTCTAATACAACGCTAATGTGATGGTCGAGAGAGAGAGTGAGGGAGAGTTCAAAGCACAGCCTGGCTTATCTGCTTTTTCTCCTTTTCCAAAAACAACAAAAACCAATCTGCCTGTGGCATGTTGCGCGGGAAGGAGGGATTTGCGTACACACACAAACACTCAAACCAATCCACACAAACAAACACACAACAAATGCTACGTGGTAATGACACAATTCTTTAGTGGGTGTTTGTGTCCCTCAGGCTCCTGCCAAAAAACATAAGCTACCTAAACCCAATTTATCATCACTTAAAAAACATGATGTATCCTTTCTGTGACATTCACCAGACTTATCAGACTCTGTTACAATCAGTATCAAGTTAAATGGTGGAGAACTGAACAGTTATATACATGTATGAGGTGAAATCTGAGCCACTACTGGTTCCATCCAGCTCTCTGCTAACACATCTTTATTGGTGTCTGGAGGCAACAGACAGGGGCTTGATTAATGGTGCTGCCATTTAACCCTTCCTCCCTCTTTTACCAAGTAGTAACACCACTGAACTTATCTGTCTCATCTTATAAAGGGTTAAGAAGTGTTTTGTTTTGGGGTAAAATATCAACCCACTGGTGCCAGCTGGTTATGGTTTATGAATGGTTGCATGGGGGAGACATACTTTAGGTAAAGGTTTGCAGTAGGTCCATTTAATCATGATGACTTTACAAGAGGCCCACTTATTAAGGCAGGACAAGCCAACTAACAGCTGTGCCTATTAGAGTCAGCATGACTTACATCATCCTCTATCTGTCTCCTGGAAAATGTTGGCTTCCCTCTTCTGAGTAGATGAGATCAAATTGACTGCAGGTTGGCTGAGATCTTAGAACCAGATTTCAGATCAGCTTGCACTTCCACTACCGGGTTTTATGAAGTGACGGGAAATTACATAGATGCTTTCATCGTTTGGTTTCCTGTTCTTCATCGCCTATAAAGTTTGTGTACTCTTGTGCAAAGTTTAGCTCCTACAGTGCTTATTTTAAGCTAAACTTATTATGGATTAGCGCTGGGCAGTGTTTTGATATTATATTGATGTCGTGATATGAGACTATGATCTTAGATGTTGTCTATCCCTAGTTTTAAATGGTACATTATAGTAAAGTAGTAATGCAGTTTTCCACACTTAGCAGACTGTTTTAACTGTTACTATTTGCCTTTACCCATGTAGTCATTATATCCACATTACAGATGATGATCTATCAAAAATCTTATTGTCTAAATATTTTGCGAAAGCACAAATAGTCAACCCCACAATATCATCACAATATGGATATCGAGCCATTTGGCCAAAAGAAAAATATTTGATTGCTTTCTTACTCTAATATGTCTTATTTCTAATCTTAATTCTTATCCTTATTATTACAAAGTGCGTGAATAAAAATATATCAATATAATCAGCAAACAAAGTATTTATTTCAGTAAACAGTGGTTGATTTAAAACATCTTGTTAGCCTGGTCTCATCCGCCTCGTTATTTCAGAGTTGAGGGGCCCCGATGGCAAAAGCTGATAGTTTTTAGTGTCCACCTGGGAACCACAAAAAAAGAACAACTAGGATTTCTGGCAGATCTCAGCTAATAGGGGGATAGAGGGGCAGTAGTCAGGAACTAACCCCATATGAGCCATAAAAGTGATTAAAATACACATTCACATCCACTCTGAAATGCACAGGTTGCCAATGTAAAGATGCTAAAACAGAGTTTTATAATCTTAAAAGGAATTTCAAAAGGAGGCTGTGACATCCACAAACTTGTTAAGAATTCATTGTTTTAAACAGGAAAAGAGAGAATTTCAATTATCTAGATTTAACAGATCAAATCTTGTCATTTTGAATCGCTGCGCTGAATTACTGATTTCAGGCATTCATCAAGTCTGAGTTTATTGTTTGATAAATAAGAAATGGTCAATAATATCAAAACTAAACAAAAGATAAGAGCGCTACAAGATCATTAAGAGCATCCTGGTTGCAGTTTCGGTGTCATGACCAACTCTAAAACCAGAATGGAGTTTTTGATAAAGACAATTTCAGTTTATAAAGGTAAATATATGCATCAGAGCTGAATGTCCTTAAATACTGGTCAGTTTAAAGATTGCCCACCTTTTCGCTTGCTAACTTGCAAACCTCCCATCTGTAACCTTAAACATCCCCCATACAGACAGCACATTTCCAGGTGTATAAACCTATGGTTTCAAGGGGCACTGCTCTCTGTTTTTCAAAGTACGAAAACAGTAATGGTATGCACTTAGATTATATAGATAATATCAGAATCTATAACTAACAACTTCAAGGTTACATTAAAACACTCTTGCCCATCCAGGTTTTCTATGTGATCTATAACCTTGAACTCTTTGAAACCTGGACTGAGATCGCTCTTATGCTGCTTTTAGAGGCCTTTCATCAGTATTTTAACCTTTGAATCCTGAGCAAATCAGTGTAATTTCTTTCAAAAACATGGGGGCAATAAGGCAATGAGCAACTTGGCAGGAAATATTCCACAAATTGCGAGACATTGTTGATTTAGAAAATTGTTTTAAAAAAAGCTAGGGGACAATGTTTAGGGGGAAAAAAAGAAAAAACTATTATTATTATTATTATTATTATTAATTTGGACATTTCTGTAATTTCTTCCTAATATTTATTCTTCTTTTGTTGCTCATTGCCTTTCTTCCTGTTTTTAAAAAAGATCAAGCCAATATACCCAGGTTTCAGAGTGTTAAGGTCTTACAGTATAATAAGATTTTGTCTTACTCGTTGGAAGACTCTCTCCATTGCGATCAGGGCTGCATGCAATGTTAACATCTTCATGGTGCGTGCAGTCATGACGGAGCCACTCCTTTCTTTTGCACAGCAGCAGGCTCGGCTCTTTCCCTGTGCAGCTCACATCATCCAGAAGAATTGGACCTGACCCCACCCCAAAGCGAGGGACTGGGGTGATGTCTAGTCCTTCAGAAAGGAGAGTCTCGCCTATTCTGCAAGGTAAACATGAACACACACACAAACACACTTTATTGAACTTTTTAATAAGCACTGAGGGTGCTCATGTTTGTTCCTGTCTGAATGGATGAATACTTTATATTACCTGTAACCAAGCTGTCGGCACACGACTTGTGTGTTCGAGTCTGTCCAGCCATCATCACACACTGTCCCCCACTGGCCGTGATAAAATACTTCTAAACGTCCCTCATAGCTGCTTGTGCCCCCAACCAACCTCACAGAGCCGTCTGGAGACAAAGAGAAAGACAAACAGACAGGCAGAGAGTTAAACAATGCCCTCACTCATGAGAATACTTTGGAAAATGTTTTTTCATGGTCTTTTATCTCCTCAAACCAGCTTTTAAATTAAAAAAAAAATAGACATTTTAGTCTTTGCACCCTCTGAGAGATAGTGTTATTGATCGCAACATAGCAACAAAAATGCTGAAAATTGCATCGCAATTAGTCAGACGACACACTGTTAATGCAGTTATGGTTGGCTGCAGTAATGACCAGAAAGCTCTGAAAGATCCTGCTCAGACTCAATAGCCCGTGTCTGTATTCAGCATTCAGTCCTTAAGACTTCTGCCTTCACACATTGGTCACTTGGCAACACACCAGAGTCTTACTCCTTTGTCTGTTTGAGAATTTTTTCCTGCATTGTTTGCTCAGGCTCAGTGATAATCCAGGCCTGGCCACCATAAGTTTTCCTAAAAGTGCACCTCCAATGCCTTGCTGACTCCACGAGCAAGCTAATGTGATTTTTTTCCTCTCTTAAAACCAAAAAAGGTCAATTGCAGGGACACTCAGCTTGCTTTGACAGGGGGGCACTTTGGCAAAATGACAGGAGGCCAGGGGCCAGTTAAACAAATTGCAGTCCTGCAAATTACAGGGGCGTATCTAATAATTGAGATCATTCACAGCTTTAACCTGGACCTCTGTCTGGGGGGTCAGGGGATCCTTCCTTGGCACTTTTTTTATCAACAAGCTTTCTTTTGATGCTTTTTATACACTCCAGTGTCTTATTTACATTCAAAATACAAAAAAAGTTTCAGTGTCAATCAATTTATTTAAATTGTGAATTAGAAAATGGCCTATGTGCCACCTGGCACCCTTTTGCAGGCCAGATTTATCCTGTGGGCTGTAAATTAAATTAAATGTTTGTTTATTTTTAAAGGGACAGCACACAATTGAAAGTAGTTGCACCAGACTTAGCTAGCAGCTAATTGGCATCTGTTGTCCCTGGGAAGGTAAAAAAAATAAAACACTGAACAGCAAATAGCCTACACTACCTAAAACATGACAATATGTTTAAGTCCATAAATACAAACATTTCTCTATATAAAACAACATGATACATAAAAGACCCATGATCTGAACATAACATCACATAAACATTTATTAGAATAAAATCAGCATGACAGACAGTTGAGTACAAATTTAGTATCACTGATCAATTGTCTCCTGCAGCAAAGCTTTAGCCGTCAGGATTACATGCAAACCAATCTGCCACAATAAGGTGGGAATTCCTGGACGGGCTTATCTCTCTATGTAAAGTTTGTGTGCATTTGACTTGCATGTCTTTGTGAATATTATGGACTGCTTATACTGAGTCAGGTGGTGTTGTACCTGTAAGGGGGCTGCAGGACACTCCTGCATCCTCAGAGTGCAGACAGTTGTGCTCCCCCCAGGCACTCTTTGGACACTGCTCCAGAGTGAGCTCATTGCCCGTACAACGCACCTCGTCCAGCCACACACGGCCTGATCCCTTGCCAAAATGTGCCTGGCCCCATGCCCTCGCTACCCCGCTACAAAGACAAAAGTAGGTAGAGAAAAAATAGAAGTTTAGTTTGCAGTACTGCAGTTACAATGAAAAACAGATGTAACGACCAACCCTGCCTGACCTACGAAATACAGGGTATAGGATGCAGTATGTGCTTAATCCGGAAACTAATTGTAATTTTAATAAATTTTGTGAAAATTGCTCATCACACACATCTGTGCATGCATAAACATTGCGACAACACAGTACCATACACCAAAAGTGCACATACAGACATGTGCCGAAAGTGCAGTGTAGCTAAATATGCATATCTCTGTGGTACTAGAATTCATGCAGGAACAATGAGCCTGATTCATTATCTGACCCCCAGATGTTCTTTACTGCTCGCTCCTCTCTCTGTGTGTGTCCGAATGGAAAGAATACTTCTCATACTTTTGGAGACAGAGGGAGAGATAGACGACTGGACACCCACATTAAGTCATCTCAGCTTCTTAGTCGATCTTTCTGTCACAATTTTCCCTCTTTTTCTCACGCTCACACTTTGTATTTCCTTTATGCTAATTACTGGCATTAATGTGAATATTAACAATAACGTGTGTGTGTGTGTGTGTGGGCGCCCTTTCACCTCAGCCCCAATTGTCGACACACCACCTCTGCATCACTGTCGTCCCATTGGTCATCACATATGGAGCCCCACTGCCCTGCATGGAAGACCTCCACTGTGCCCTGTGACCCCGACCGACCTCCCACCAGCCGTATAGGCAGCGTCACCTCTGCTGAAATGACGGCAAGCATAAAAACACATTCTCACATAGACTACAAGACTCCGGGCTGGCAGAGATGAAACTAATTAATTGATATCACCATGTAACTTCTCCAGTTGATTACTTACATACAGTAAGGCATTTTTTTTATTGCAGGTTTTCTTGAATTTTGTTTGAATATGCAGATATCTCATGTAACTAAATATGCATTGATTTACATTTATTTCCAGAACAAAAATCTGAACATTGGATGAAGCCAGATTCAAGCTTTTCATTTTATTTTATCTACAAATTAGAGTATTTTTTTTTACTGAAGGACTTTTGGATATATCATTTTATTATTCCATAAATAAGAAAATACTGTCAGTAGCCATAAAAAAAAGCCATATTTACGTATGTAACTATATATATATATATATATAAATATTTTGAGAAAATGGCCATGTAAGATGCATATTGTAAAATTCCATACATTTTTAGACAAAAAATAAGTAATCAGATAAATAGGTTAAAAATTTAAACTAATAGATATCACCATGAAACTTGCCCAGTTTATTACTTATATTAAGAAAAATGTTTTCTGCATTACAAGCATTCTAAAAATGTTATGTTTTTAATATGCAGATGATGCATTATCTAATTAAATATGTGCTTTTTTTCCTACACTACTAATCTGAACAACCTAAATGTTTATTTTGGATGTTTTTTTTCCACTACTTTGAAAGTATAAAACCAAAGTAGCCCAAAATCTCAAAACTGACCAGTTTTCACCTGTGGTGTGTAGTATATAGCAAGGGCAATTCCAAAACTGAGCACGGGTTGGATAATTGTTAAATTTATAGTTATCAGATGTCATTATATTCATGCAAACCTCCATCCTTCCATCACAGACCCATAATTCCCCATGAGGAGTGCCTACTTTGTGTCTGTGTGCAAGTGATGGCTGCAGCCTGAGAGCATTCCCCTCCATTCCAGGTAGTCTTAGGACACTGGAGCAGGTCTGGCTCCTCTCCCTGGCAATGCACTGCCCTCCAATGGAGTTTGGCCATGCTTGGACGAAACAGCGGAACTGGACGTGCATGACCTGAGATCCTGGAAGGAGATCAATAAGCAAATGTTACTTTTACTCATCCAAAATGCTTTTTTTTTCAACCTACAACTGACATCAAACAGCAAATCCAGTCTCATCTGATAAGAGGTGCTTATCAAGAAATTTGGACATTTCTTCATGGCACTTCTGTTTTCATTTGAGATGCATCCTGCTGTCATGCTTAGGGCAGCCCATCTCAGAGAAAAAAGTAGCAGCCGTTTTGGCCTGGTAGCAGTAACCTTGAGCCATCTGTATGTTCATAAGCTGCCATTCCAGGGCCATTGCGGTCAGCAGTTTTACACCCAACAGCTTCAATAACCGGCCACGTGAAAGTCATCACCAACGATTCCAGCTGACATATGGCTGACATTTGCCCTCTTTCCTTTCCACTGAGAACTTTCATTGACTCCTGTGTGAATATGCACACACAGGCATGTGTTCATGTCAGCATGCGTGCCAGCGCTGGTGTTAGTGTCAACATGTGTAGCAAGTGCACAGAACGCCTCTGTTCTCCAGGGAAATAAGACGCTTTCTCAGCTAACTACACCCCGGCTTATGAATACTGTCAATATGTATGATCCGTCTGCGGGCTCCCTCGAGATCCAGCAAATCAGTGGCTCGTCTAGCATGGAAACATCTCAGAGACCATATGACACATCATGTGTTTGTGTGTGAGAGAGAGGGGCAAAGAGAGAGAGGGTAACAAGGTAAATAGCTGAGCACTGAAGGTATTTAAATACCTCTGGGAAATGGGGGGTTGGAATGCAAGGGTCACACAAGAAAAGTACAAAGACTGTGGAGAGAGTGGATGCGTGTGTATGTCTGAAGACTTGTGAAAATCGCCAACATTCCCAAATTTCCATCACTCTTTCACCACATGTCAGACCTCCACAAGCAGCTTCACACTGTGAATTTATATGTCAATTGTGATCACACTTGCACCTGTGTCTGAAAACATATGTTAGAGGGAGATGGCAAAAAGTGCATGTCTGAAGGCATCTGTGTGCATGTGTGCTCTCTTACCCCTTGCCCAGCTGTCTGCAAACCACTGCGGCATCTTCGTCCCCCCAGTCGTCACTACAGATGGATCCCCAAACCCCTCCCAGATAGACTTCCACCCTGCCATCGAGCTTGGAGCGGCCTCCTTGCAGACGCACAGAGCCTGGGATGGAAAGGTCAGATATATACTGCAGCACATATAAAATGAGGGGAAAGAGTTGACATGAATAGATGTGTTTGTCACACTATATCAAAATATAAAAGAGGGGGAGTTAGAAGCATGCAAGATAGGAAAAAATGAAAGGGGCAGAACTGGATGCAAAGCATATATACAGGTGCACAACTGTCTTCTAATAATCCAATAAATCTGTCTGCATCAAAACGGCTGCATATAGAAAAGCACTTCATTTAATAACATCTACTGACATAATATTTTATATATGTGCTGTCACATCACAACCCGTCTGTAAAAAGAAAGAAATTAAGACATAGTGCTTTTTAAAAAACACAACTATACAGTGTGAGCGGCTGTTTAACTACATCCCTTCGTTTGTCTTTTTTGTTGTCACATCTAGTGACATATTTAATGATCCTCATAGCATTTTTTTTTCTTTTCCCCAAAGGAATATTTTCTCCTCATATAGTTTATACCTTACTGCCATAGAACTGGTACTATCACTTATTAAAATACTTCTAGCCACAGCCTAGCCAGTGTTGGGAATTGAGTGTTTCACAGTTGTGTAGGACTGCAAGTAACAATTATTTTCATTGTTGATTAATCTGTCGTTTATTTTCTTCATTAATTGATTGGTTTTTTGGTAAATGTAGAAAATGATGGAAAATTTTGAGCCCAAGATTACGTCTCATTTTGCCCACAACCCAAAGACCATCATAGACAGGTAGACTATCAAAGAAACTACAAAATATTCAAATTTAAGAAACTGGAATCAGTGACTTTTTAATCTTTTTCTTACCTCAAACCAGTTAATAATTTCTTAAATTAGCTGTGATTAATTCAATCGTTGGCAACTAATCAAATAATCAATTAATGATTGTAGCTCAAATGTTGTGTGTGTAAACAGTGGTGTAATGGCAGTTGATGAGAATCAGATTCAGACAACTTTATTAATATTGCCAGGGGCAATTTGTTTGAACAGCTTGTTGTTTGCACATATAGTAACATGTAGACACATAAATAATTAGTAATAATTACAAAATAAAATTAAAAAATATGCCAAGGAGTTCGCTGTAGGTGGGTATACTGCTAGATTGGGAGGTTACCAAAAAGTAAGTGGGTATACTCTCCTGTATGTTCCAGTGGCTTTTCAGATGATGGGTAAGTAGGCCTATACTATAAATGGCCAGAAAAAGAAGCAGGTATCTCCCTTATACCTGCATATACCCTCCACCTCACCACCGTGTGTAAAGAAGTCATAAAAATAACAGTGTGTGTCTGAGTGCATTAAGTTTATTGTTTTGTGTACATCTATTGGATATATTTGGATTGTTACGGCAACGGAAAATAAAAGGGTACATGTTCACCTACACATACGCACAGGCGAGTGCCTGCCTCCTACTACCACCAGCATATCTGAAGTTAAATTAAATATATGCTGTCTTGCAAAAGGTCATAAACATAACAGAGAACAGAATTTGGACTCCACATTTGGCCACACCTCCTAAAGGTGTGTGATTTTCCAAATGTCTTTAATAACTGGCCCAATGTATGTCAGTTCCATGTATCATTTACCGGAAGATAATTTACCCACACTGTGCCAACACACTACAAGACTAAAAATACCACAGGCTACTTGTCTTGTGCCAGATGGAAATGACACACTCTGTTCCTTTCACCACTCTCTCCCTCTTACTTCTCCTCCTTTCATCAATCCAGAGATGTAGGGCCCTCTTTAACCTCACTTTTCATTTTAGCAACACTTAAAGCTTGTAGGCATCGATGATGTCATGTACCCCGTGTCAAATTATTGTAATGTGAGAGAAGTGATTTCATTTAACCTACTCACTTTTACACTGGTGATCCCTTTAACTGTTCCCAAACGCACCATATAAGCAAATACCTGTGTGCTCATTTGAGCACAAATGTGCTTAGACTTGCATCTGCATGCATTGAACTCACACCTGGGACACTGAAGGTGTGTCCTGTGCTGTCTAATTACTTCAGCATGGGCCTCCTAAGTTGAACACAACTGAAGCTTGAAATTCAACACAGTTGCACAACAATGCAAAAAGAAATGTAGTGTTATTCGCTCTTCATCAGGACAAATAAAAATACATATATAGAGATTTGTTGCATTTGTGACAGCCTGCATTGATGTTTAACCCTTTGAAAACTGGATCACCATCACTTTTCTTGAGCAACTTCGTGAGAACTATTCCGCAAATGGCAAGAAATTATTTTGAGGATTTTTTTTTTTTTTAAAGAAGCAAGGGAAAAGCGGCCATAGAAAACAAATATTTATAATTATCATATTATTTTTAAAATTATTTTACAGATTTTTTTTTTAGAACTTTTGGGGGGTCATTTATCTGTTGTTGTTTTTCTGTTTGTTTGTTGTTTTTTTTCCCATTTCACTTTATTTTTCCTTGGTTTTATTTTCTAATTTTCAGGTAATTTTCCAGTACTTCTTTTTGTTTAAAACAATAATTTTACTAGCTTTTGTGAAATTTCTTTTTAAGTTGCTCAATGCCTTTTACCTGTTTTTTGGAAAGACATCAAGCCAATTTTCTTAGATCTCAAAGGGTTAAATAACCATTCAGTTCATTTGGAGATTTCAGCTCATCTGTATCTAATTCATGTTTTCGACTTATTTCTACAGATTTATGATGGTAAATCCCGACAAAAATACAGTATCCGTGTGGGCCTGTTTACCTTGTTTACAGTCGCAGTAACCCCAGTCCACTCTGCCTTTGTGGTTCCTAAAAAAGCACCAGGGTCGGATCCTGCCGTCCGGGTTGCGGCAGTGATTGTGCTCTCCTATTCCTTTGCCCGGGTAGCGCTCCTTGAAGCCGGCCACTTCGGTCCAGTTCATGCACTGAGTCCCGGACTCGGTGACGTCTATGGCTCCCCGGTAGAAACCGTCTTTCCCACGGCTCTGGACGCAGTCAGTGAACGGCAGGATGAATGAAGGGACGCTGCTGGAGTAACACAAGCCGCTATTCGCAGCCAAAAGCGCGGCTGTTAGAGCAAGAAACGCCAAATTCATGTTAGGTTTCTGGCGGTAGCAGCTGCAGAGAGGAGCGTCTATCACCAGGAGCTTCTCTCATCAGCTCAGGAGACGATCTTCAGTCAGCCTCATCGTCCTGCCGGGGACGAGAGTGAGGACCGGGAGAGGAGAAACGACGCGGATCAATGAAACTCCTATTTGCGTGGGCTAATGGGCAGGCAGCCCCCCAAGGAAAATTCAATAACATATAGGCTATGTTCGGAGTGATTTTGTGCACCATATTAATTAGATGTGACAATTCTATTATTATTATTTCTATTATTGTTATTATTATATTGTGATGATTAATATATTATATTTATAAATAAAATGTACAACTATTTTACTTACTATAATTACCACATTTAATTTTTTTTTTTCATAGGCTAAAAACACTATTTAGAAAAATTACAGGGAGTAAAGGAGGAGCCATTATGTATAATGTGAGGATTAGGTAAAAATAGGTCATGTGTAATGCCTAAAATGAGAAACTGCCCTTTTTTGAGACAACGTGACCATGGCCAAAATGCTCTTTGAGTGTTTATCTTTTGTGTACTTATATGCCAGTGATCCTCAATTTATGGCCCACAGGCCAAATTTGACCCCCAATAAGTTGCTGAAATGTCCTAAAATCTTAGATTCGTCCTAAAATCAGAGAAATTTTCTGAATTCCTAGAAACTTCCTAAAATCCTGGAAACATGTAGGCCTCTTGGGCTGCTGCACTTGGCCTCCTGTCATCTTGCAAAGCTAGATGAGAATCCCTGCTATAGCCAATGCCCTATGACTTCCGATGCTCATTGTCATTTTAAGCAACGTCCTTAAACACCTGTGCTACCTACACTAAACCCAGCCATCCTTTCATATCATTATTTACTTACTTACAAACAACGTCAAAGGTCTTATTAATAGGGAAGCGCAACACCTCAGATGATGCTGTTTGGTGGATGGCCTCTTTATCTCGTTCTCTCTATGCGTGTGTATTTCACATCCACGGTATTTCATGGACACAGTAGTGTATTTGAGATGAGAGGCACACTCAGTGCAGACGCAGCGCCCCCAGTGTCTATATATGTATTCTCTGATTGGAGCAGGGAGGAGGGGATTTGGAAACGTAAAATAGAAGCGACCAGATGACATCATTACACCGCGTCCATTCAATCTCAAATATGTGCACTCCTAAGCCAAACCGGCGTACACCGAAACTCGTCTTGGTTGGTCGTGTCAGCCCTGGAAACAATGCTCTGACCCAAACGGGCTACCAAGACCGCTGAGGATGCAAAAATTCCCCCAGTATTCACGAAAGGGACAACAGCTATCGAGTCGTCGCGTCCGGTTATCTTTAACACTTTATTTAAGCGGCTAACTCCATCTACGCCAAGGCTTTGAAGCGAACCCGAGCACCCCGGTGCACATAACGAGCACACCCATTGTGATTTTTAGCGGCTATCACACTTTACTGGTAGTTGGCTACCATCACAGCTGGCTAATCACGTCTGTATGTAAAGAATAAAAAATTTAATGCAACAGCGACAAAGGGTGTTGAATAGTTAAATACAAAACTTTACACCTGAAGAAATGAACAGTCGACTGCAAGAGATTCGCGAGCGACAGAAACTCCGGCGGCAGCTTTTAGCTCAACAGGCAAGTGGACAGTACGCCTCTTGTTGTTAGCACGAAGCTAATCTTAAATTCACCAGTTAGCTAACTTCAGCTGTAACGTTATCTGCTGACCGTCCATGGAGCCGCTATATAACTAAATGTTGTATGAAAAACGCATTTTCCACTGTGTGTTGAACAAAGAGTTTGTCGCACGCATGCATCCACGGGTGATGTAAAATTAGCAGACGTACTTCCGCCAAGTGTTTAAATTGGACCTAAAGCGCCAACAACTGTACTGTAAATATAAATGAACTAAACCAGTAAGCTCTTTGACCTATAAAGCTATATAGCTATATCTTGTTATTCTTGGTGTTTATTGTTACAGCGTTGCAGTGGTATTTATATTTTTCAATCTTTCACGTGCATACCAGTTTTATACAATGTATTGCACCATGTTTGACACACTCAGCACATTATCAATATTATAATTTAATTATTCACATATTAGTGCTAATTGTTCACTCCTGTACTTCTTACGTTTGTATTTTTACACACCTACATACTCAGCATATTATACATACTTTATTCTAAATATTTACATTCTTGTTTACTCTTGCTGTATTTCTATATAATATCTTTAAATACTTGTGCTGGTACTTATTTTTAATTTCAATATTGGAAATATTGTACTTATTAATACTTTAATCTGGCAGCTTTAGTGGTTTATAGATGAATATGTTTGCATTAAAAACACAAGAATAGTGTAGAAATTATGACGTTTTGTTATAAATTAAACTACCCTGTAATTTAAGCAAGTACAGCTAAAATGATTGGTTGATTAATCATTTAGCCAAGTGGTATCTATTTTGATAAACATTTAAGTCATTTTATAAATACTTTTTAGTTTTAGTTGTTTTGAGTGTTTTTTTTTTTATTTTGGGTGGATTGGGTACTTTGGCAATTATTTTAAGAAACTTTTAAGTCATTTTCTTTTTTTAAATTGTTTTAAGTTTTAGAGTATTTTTTAAAAAAAATGTCTGAATTGGGTACTTGGGCAGTTATTTTAAGAAACATTATACAACATTTAAGTAAATATACATTCTTTTTTTCTTTTTTTAAATAACCTTGGATTTTGGGACTGTTTTCTTTCTAGATTTTACTGAATTGGGTACTTTGGGTACTACTACTTTTCATACCTAAAGTACAATTTTTTCTGATTATACTTACTTTCACTCAGGCAACATTTTTAATGCAGGTCTTTTACTTATAACAGAGTATTTTCACAGTGTGGTATTAGTGTAGTTACTTAGGTAAAGGTAAAGGAAGTGATTACTTCCTTCACCATTGAATACATATTCAGGGAAAATATGCCAAAAGTAATTTACAGTGTATTATATGATGCAAGATTATATTTTTCATGCCATGGGAAATTGTTGAAGCTGCATCTACGTAACAGTAATATATATTGAAACAGAAAACTTTGAATACAGCAATTAATTATGTAATAAGGAGACAAAATCACAATTTTAACATTTGGGAATAACACAACATAACATGACTTTCCCATTTTTTTCTAACCACAGTTGGGAGCTGAAAGCGCAGACAGCATCGGAGCTGTCCTAAATAGTAAAGATGAGCTAAAAGAGATAGAGGAAACAAGAGAAATATGCAGGTAAGACATGATTCAATACCTGCAAAAAGTGGGGGGAAAGGCTGCAGTTGCTACATGTGTATAAATGTGGGGGACTCTGCATGAAGAAGACAAGAAAGTGCCAAGCTTGTCATCCAGAGAAGCTGCCAGTAGGGCTGCAGTTACAGTTATTTTCATCATTGACTGATCTGCCTATACAAATAATCAATTGTTTGTTCCATAATGTCAACAAAATGGTGATGTTTTCAAATTGCTTCTTTTGTCCAACCAAGACATTTTTGCCTGAAATTTACCTGAAACAGTCAATTGTTATCAATACGGTTGGGGATTAATTTTATTTCGACCTGCTAATTGATTAGTTGAGTAACTGTCACAGCTCTAGTTATCAGTTCAAGCCTTTTTGAGTTCTTAATGTCATATAGTCCTTGTAATTGTGCACATATTGAGCATGTCAGATTCACCTGCTTTCCTACATTCAACATGATTTTGTGAACATTTTTCTATTTTGCTTGGCAGTTTTGTTTTGTCATCACCAGTGCTAAAATGTTGATTTTGTGCTCCAGCAAGACACTGAATTTCTTAAAGTACTGTTTGTGTTTTGCAGGGCTTCATTTGACAGTTCAGTCGTACCTTCCAAAAGGAAGGGACAGATGGAGGGTGAGGACACAGAGGAAGATGTGGAAGAACAAAAGGTGAACATTGAATGATGATGATTTACATGGGCTAAAAAGGCTCTAACTGACTGTTGGCTGATAATAAACCTGATTAATATAGCACTGTTCTAACAAGTTCACTTCAATTCAATCCTTTCTTTCAGACTCCAGGTCCATATATTAAAAAAAAAATCACAGACAATAGATACATAAACAAACACAGTATAAAAATAATAAACCAATATATATGAATGTTTTACAAAGAGACAACTATACCACCGTCCCCACAGCTGGGATTGGTGACATGTAGTGCTGTACCTTATGTAGGGTATAAATTGTATTATTCATTCTCAGAGTCATTAAGCAGGCAGATAAATGTATACATGAGATTCTTTTGTGACAGCTTGGAGGTTAATGACTCTTGCAGTCACAAACATTTCACTGGCACTACACCAGCAAGGTCTCTGGAGTAATATTCTCATGGTGTTATTGTAAGCTACATGCAAACTCTGTAAACTTTGCTTTTAGTACTTAGACCACAAGTGGGCAGTATAAAGTGGTGTACAATATGCTCTGAACAGAGATATGAACACATACTTGATTTATGTGAGGGAATGTTTACCTGAGCATACATCATCTGGCATTGCCTCTGAATATCATCATTGTCTGTCATTTGTGCTGTTATAAAATGTCCAAGATATTTTACTCCATTGCATACATCGAGATTATATCAGACAATTTGAAGACAGGAAATTTTAGACCTTCGTCCTCTTTGGTTCTATAGATCATGACAACACTCTTATCAGCATTGTGTTTGATATCATGCTCTACACCATATACTGAAATTTAAAGTAGGAAAACAAAATTAGAGTGTTAAAAAAATTATCCAGAGGGAGACAGCACAAGCAGATAAAACAGAGTGTGTAACAGACGCAATGAGAGAGCAGACGACTAAACTCAGGACACATATTTGAAAAAGAATGTATGGGGGAGTGTTTTAAAAGATGACAGACTGAACAAAAACGTCTTCTCAGGCAGGTTGTTCCTAAGGGCACCGGAAACCAGATTCGTCCCTCCTGGTCTGTTGTCTGGGCGGTGGGCCCTTGCCTGAGGATCTCAGGCTATTTGCTGGCTTTTTTGAAAGTAGTCTCAGCAGCAGGTTATGATTTGCTCTTAATTATTTGCTACAGATCCAGATACAGATAGCTACAGATATAATTAATTAAATATTTTCTGGATAATGTCCTCTTTGCAAGTCAGTGTGTGTGTTGCTCTGCTCCATTTGGCTGTATGAGGCTTTAGCTGCAGGCTGTGAATGTAAATTTGGCCACCATCCAAAATTGTTTAACTCAGACAACATAAGCTGCTAACATGATTTATTTGACTCATTAATATGTTTTTTTCAGGTGTAAGATTTGGGTAAATATGACATGTGGGCAGAACAAGGGGGTCAAAAATGTCCCCGCTTACTCTTCTGGCTGACAGTTTTGAAAATTAGAATCTTTACTATTTTATTGTCAGCCCTTTAATATGCTTGGTGTATTTCCCTCTCTTTGTTACTTATTTATTTGTCAGTATGGGTAGTCCCCAAGTGATTGTGATTTCACTCATGTTTGATTTATGATCAGTGTCTTTTCAGTTGAATTCATCCACCACCCACACATGCATCACGCGCATATAAAGGTTTGGCTCGCAGACAAAAATATGAACCTCATTGTGTTTTTGTGCGTTAGGATGAGGTGGAGGTGCAGCAGCCGGATGAAAGCAACCCATATGAGGAGGTGTACAAGGACTCAAGTACTTTCCTCAAGGTTAGAAAACGTACTTTTTCTTTCTCTTACACACACGACGTCTCTTTTTATACATATTTTATATCTTGTCTCACTAATTATGTTGTAACACGTAAAGCCATGTTTTTGTTTTTCACTGAGGTAGATGAACTGGCTGAGTGAATGTAGAAAGTAGCTACATTAGAAAATATCAACAAAAACTAATTGTGACATTTTTGAAATGTTTTTTATTGGATACGTTGGTGTTGTTTTTGTGTTACTCATTTTTAGCCATGACAAGAAACATTTCTAAAAGAGTAGCAGGAAGAAGAGCCTCATAAAAAGATACATATTTCAAGTTTTCAGATTGGGTTTTACTGCCTGACAACTCAGAGCATTCAAAGCATTTTTGGACTGGAAACTTAACTGGAATGAGCTGCTGTGATATATTCACCTGCTGTAATTATTTGTGCCTTTGTGATTGATTGTGGAGACTGATTATATTTCAAGAACTGTATATTTGAAGGTGGCTCTTTTTACAGGTGTACTGCTGTACAGTTTTAAAAGTGGAGATGGTTTTAGTTAGTTAGTTAGTTTGTTCTTTTCCACAGCTGCACACACAGGTAGGAAAGACCGAGTGCATATCACAAATACATGACGAGACAAACAAATGAACTGGTATACGAGACACCACACACTTCAATTGCATTACATATGGGGGGTGAATTATTAAAAGCTTGTATGGCAGAGGGAACAAAACTCTTACTGAAACAAATCCTTCTGCACATACACCCACAAGGAAGGGGAAGAAGTTATGGTGGAGTGGATGATCTGGATCTTAGGTGATAGTGAGTGCTCTGCAGATCAGGGATGAGGTGACATAACTAGATAGTTCTTTTATCATGTCACATGCAATAACACTGTTTTATTCTTAAAGAAATAAGTAATTATGATCCTTTTGGGTCATAATTGTGCACCTTTCATTTTCCAAGGTTGTACATTACGTCTGTAATGTATATTTATTAAATGCGTCTCTTTCAACTTTATAATAACAACAAACGAGAAAGCAAGGCATGGCCACATCAAGGGGAATTAGGTCAGACACACACTGCACATGTCAACAATTCCTGATGTCTTCTACTGCAATGTTTACTTAAAATGAAACAATTCTTATTTTAAATTTCAACTTGCTAAATGTCAGAAGACGCTGTGATGGTAATTAGTCAAAAATCCAAACTTACCCACATTCACAAAATGCTCTAACTAGACTTGGTGATGGTATGATGCAAAATGGAAACCTGTTGCAGCATTTGGCTGACTTGAAAGACCTAAAACAACCCAAACTTTCAGATAAAGTCTGGGGTGTACATCAAGAGACCATTGGCCATTCCTATCCCAAACCATCAAACAGTGACATAAACAAAAGTTTTTTGAAATACCTGATCCAAAACTGGAACGACAAGTTTTCTTTGGCAGGTTGAATCTATGCCTTTCATTTAACCTTGAGCTAAGTTAGTGGAATGTCGCTAACAGTCACATGACTCACCTGGCATCAACCTGTAATTTCAGACTGCAGCATGAATATAACTGGTTAGAACCAGTTTATCGATGGACATGAGCCAGAGTGTGTAATTTCACTGTATAGAAACTATTCATGCGTAACTAGTGGGAATGAGTCACTAAAAGCCTCTGACATAAAGCACACACAAACATAGCATGTGATTACGTGCACACATGATCTCCTTTTGTTGAAGTAAATAGTGTGTTTGCAATGCATTATTTCAAAATTCCAAAGTGTTGTTCAGTCACATAATAAAAAACAAAAGCAAGGTCCTTATGTAGAAAAGTATTTTTCCTTATTAAAAAATTAAAATGTTAAAAAAAATTGTAGATATTGCAGAAAATGGATGAGAACTTGCAGTTTCTGTTAAACCTGCCAAACTAAATCAATCTAATGTGTATTAAAATGCTTGAGTACACATCCTCCTATGCATATGTGCATTGTCACTTTATTCATTTTCAGGGAACCCAGAGTTTGAATCCTCACAATGACTACTGTCAGCACTTTGTCGACACAGGGCACAGGCCTCAAAACTTCATTCGAGATGTCGGTGAGTGTATGCCTGTGTGTGTTCGTTTTATGTACATGTTCATGCTGGTTTGTAGTTCTCATTTTGCTGTTGTCTATGGTCCAGGCTTGGCTGACCGATTTGAGGAATACCCTAAGCTTCGAGAGCTGATCAGACTAAAGGACGAGCTTATCTCCTCCACCAACACCCCTCCCATGTATGTTAAATGATGATGTGAATACTTGAGTAAATATTTACCTGAATGTCACTGTGATTACACCCACAGACAATAGCTTGAATTACTGAGACCGTATTTAGAATGTGTGTCTGTGTGTTTAGGTACCTCCAGGCTGATCCCGAACACTTTGACCTGCAGGATCTGAAGTGCAAGTTTGATGTAATTCTGCTCGAGCCGCCCTTAGAGGAATACTACAGAGAATCAGGCATCAGCCACACTGAACGTTTCTGGACCTGGGATGATGTATGTATGCATGTTAGACTGGTTTGCATTCAGCTGCTTGTGCTAATATGTGAAAAGATAGAGAAGAATAACAATAAAAGACCAGTGTTTTGATTAGTTCAAGGACCACAACATAGAAGGTAGGTAATAATAGTATGACAATTCTAAACTGACATTATATTATATATATATATATATATATATATAAAGTAAAAATAAAAAATCAATGTTTTTAAAGTGGTGGTGTAAAGGGCAGTGACAGTGAAGTATACAAATACACTTTTAAAAAACTCAAAACTGCAATTTTTTTGGTAAACGTAAAATGTGTCACAACATAGCATTATTAATGAAGCAATACAGTACTACAGAGATGTCCCGGTCTACAAATTGTATTCCAGCTGTGAGGGAGCATATTTGTTTGGTACAGACCCCGGCAGAAGTCCCATCATGATTATTTCATTTTCGTTTTCTTTTTCTGTGAAAATGAAACGCAGAAGTTACCAACTCTACTAAAACTGCCACTCATATCACAATCTTAAAAAATGGCTCTAACACATAATATGATGGATTTCACATATCATGCAGCCCTAATCACAAAATATAGAGAGAATAAAGACCACTAGACATAATTTTCTTTGGATGATATTTTGCGTTACTCAGACTAATTTCATGCTTAATAGTTACAGTTCTGATTGTTAATACTTTTATTAAGATCACAGTGAAAGACCTCTAACAAAAAAGTAAGGTGTGTTTAATATTGATATGGACATTCCTAACAATGTCAACAGCTTGGGAGTACAAGGAAATAGGAGTGTGCTGACCCTCTCCCAGCAGAGGATCCAGAATGACCCTGCCAATGTGCAGACCTGATTGGGATGGCTAAAATCACCTGTTTTTTTTCTCTCGTGACAGGTCTGCCTAAGGGAAAGAAAGAGTTAATTGATTTATGAATACTATATTCACTCTTATGACATGCTGTCCCCTCACACTCTTCTTTTCTCTGCTCTCTGCTGTTGTAGATCATGAAACTGGAAATTGAGGAGATATCGGCTATACGTTCCTTTGTGTTTCTCTGGTGTGGCTCTGGTGAAGGCCTGGATTTGGGCAGAATGGTAACGTGATTCCTTATTTAGTCAGAAGCATTTTTTAAATGATGTGCAAACTCTAACTCTATGTTCTTACTGGTTTCATTTGGTTTTGCAACTTCAAGCATGCAAGTTATTTTTAACTCTTAACACATGCTTTGAGTCATTCAGGACCTCAGTGCTTCACTTTGCATCTGACGACTGAGTTAGGCAACTCTTTGTTTGATGTTATGACAATAGCGTTGAAAACCTTTTACGTTTGTTCATACCGGAATATTAAAGGCTTTAGACCCTCCGCAGAGACACCTGGGTTCATGTCCAGGAACCTGTTAGACAAGCGGAGTTATTTACTTTATTATAAGGTTGTCAGTCTGTGTGACGCATCTACTCTTTGAGCTGGTCAATAACACTGAGTCACACTCTTGACTGTGTTTGAAAATAGATTTTGTTGTAACCTTTACCAGGGCACTGCATTCTTTCAATAACTTTATGGTTCACATTAAAAATGTGGACAGGATTTTGTGTATTCTGTGGTAACACAAGGGCAAAGATCATTTAACCAAATATCGAAATATGTGTTAAAGCAAGCTGATGTTACATTTACATTTTAACTTTTATATATTTTAGTGGAGAAAAGGTCACAAGAAAGGAGTCATGGACTAATAAAAAAAACAAACTGTTCCAAACAGCTAGTGCATTTATCACAATCACTAAAAGGTAAGTATCAACAAACTTTGAGAAAGGCAAGACTGATTTTGTTTATTTTAAGATAACAATGTGTTGACAGCTGCTTTTACAGTGGCTTCTCAACAATTCTGTTAACTCATTCAACTACTACAAAGAACAAGCAACCAGCCAAACTGGTATGAAGGCAAAACGATCTTTTGTGTAGATTACTGAAAAACTTGGTGTCAATAACACTGGAAGAATCACAGGCATTATTCCTTAAAGAAACATAGAGTTGGTCATGCACTTTTCAGCCGTCCAGAAATGATTTTCTCAGAAACAGTGGGTTTTGTAATTAAATCTACATTATTTTAATTTGCTGAGCAAAGTGCAATACAATAGATAGGTCGGGAAAATCCTTACTGTGCATGCACTGTGTTGTCTTATTAATACACTAATCCTCTCAGATTAATCAAAAAGACTAACCTATCAATTTTAACATCCCTAAATTGAGTACTTATAATACAAAGTCCATCATAATACCTACCCGTATTACACCTGTTTCAGTGTTTGAGGAAGTGGGGCTTTAGGCGGTGTGAGGATATCTGTTGGATCAAGACCAACAAAAATAACCCGGGAAAGACCAAGGCACTGGACCCGAAAGCAGTATTTCAGAGGACCAAGGTATGGCAAAAATGTCAAATAAATGTTCACGTACATGTAAATATTAAATAATATAATTGATTTGATATTTGTTTTGCTTTAAAAAGGTAATGTTAGATGCACAATTTAAAGTTTACAAGAGTCATGATGAATTTGAAGTTAAACCAGTTTAAAAATGTATGTCTAAAACTATATGACATTTCTTCAAGGAACACTGCCTAATGGGAATCAAAGGAACAGTACGTAGGAGTACCGACGGCGACTTCATCCATGCAAATGTGGACATTGACTTAATCATCACTGAAGAGCCTGAAATGGGAAATGTAGAGAAGCCTGTGGAGATCTTCCATATAATTGAGCATTTCTGTTTGGGCCGCAGGAGGTTACACCTGTTTGGACGAGACTCAACCATCAGACCAGGTGAAATGGAGACACTCTTTTGTAGATGATACCTGCATGTTTGCTTTTAGTCTCAGTGTCTTGCCGTCCTCTATCAATCGATCAATCGGTCTGTCTGTCTGTCTATCTTTCTAACTATGCTTGTGTCTCAGTAACCATGTTGTTGTTTTTTTGTTTACTTCTCCTAGGCTGGCTGACTGTGGGTCCTACTTTGACAAACAGTAACTTTAACCCAGAGACCTACGCCTCGCATTTTGTCAATTCTCACCTATCTGGCTGCACAGAAGATATAGAGAGGCTGCGGCCCAAATCTCCCCCTACAAAACTGAAGTCAGACCGTGGTGGCGGAGCACCCAGAGGGGGACGTGGTGGGCCAAATGCAGGAAGAGGTGGAGACAGAGGCCGTGAAAGAAACCGGCCAAATTTCCGCGGGGACAGGGGAGGGTTCAGGGGCCGTGGAGGGCCACATAGGGGCTTTCCACCTCGCTAGATGAAAGAGCTCATTCCAACCAGACTGATACTAGGAATCCCCATCTGCCAATTGTATGGTTAGTATGTAACAACTGAAAAGTTAGTGATTGTGATTCACCTTTTTGAATCTTTTTCTTTTGTCTATATTTTTCCTGGTAATTCAATGATTTCACTTCTCTAATTAAACATTCTTTTCACTATTTGTGTTTGTTTGATAATTTTTGAATTAGTTTTTTGTCTTGTCCTTGAATATACAGCACATATACAGTTATGGAATTATTGTCAATATTACAGTTCACTAATATGTAAAGAGAGTGATTGAAAGTCATCATGAGCAAATGAAACTTATCACAAACACTACTGTACAGATACAAGAGCATTTTATAAAGATAATACCTTAATACTTCAATTTTCAAACAGATTCTTTTTTTCATTTCAGCATGCTGTTACACTGTTGTGGTGACAAAATGTGTTATTCTAAACAACGGTTGATTTAATAGGCAGCTAATCACTGATTATCAGAGTTCCCTTAAAAAGCTGCTATTATGGCCTTTAACATTTGTATTCACACATGCATGAGTCTGTGAAAGCTGATTGGCTGTTGTCTTCTGTTCATGCTCTTTCTGCTTGCTGTTGAGCTTGTATAGAGAATGTCAACCAGGCAGAGTTAAGGCGCGGTACCATTTGTGGAATGCTGACCTATTCCTTCAATGCAACCTTAAACACACACTCTTTTGAAATAATCCTTGGGTGTGAGTCTGATGTTGTTGCTTAAGGGTTATCTCTTCAAAAGGTAAAATGACCTGAAGCAACATGAGGTCACGTAGCGGTGATCTGACCTGCAACAAATACATTTTATATTGATGTAGGTGTCAATAACTTCAGACTTTCAGATAATAAGAGTCAAAAAGTATAAATGTATAAATAGTAATTCCATAAATATCAACTGTATTTAAAACCGTATTCTAAATAATAGATTTGAAAACACATTAAAACATAGTTCAATAAAACTGGAAAAGATCATCAAAAACCAGTGACACTAGAATCCAGTTGGATCTCCCTGAAAAAACTTGCTCTTTATGTACTGTTTTTCTTGACCTATGAGCTTATATTTAGCTATAGCTATAGCTATATAGCTATTTATGACAGCGAGATAGTTAGAGGGAGGCTGTTGTCACTGTCTTTACCCCGATCTGATCTCTGTTTGATATCTATACCTGCTCCTGTCAAATTTTTGACATTGATCCTGTCTCTGGCCTCTCTAAAGCACATCTCTCCACATTTGTTAACCTTGTTTCATTGTTCTATTTTATCATTTCAGCATGGATTTGCATTTCAACCAAATTACTGTATGCTGTCCATTTTTTTACCTCAGGTCATTCCCGTTACTCACATAATAGTGTTTAAAGCATCTCTTTAAGTGCCCTTTACAACAATACAGTCCGCCCCAGGGATGGGTGCATCTGAATTTTGGACAATTTAGTCTTCTGATGCTCTTTGGTTTTTTTTGACACTGTAATGGAGCAAGGCAAGCCCTGCCAGTTAAGAAAAATCCAAATTTAGTCTGTCTCACAAAAAGTTTTTCACTTGTTCATTTCCACTCAAGAAGGCCAGGTGCCTGTTTGGTTTTATGGGGCTTTTAACATCCATTAACTTACAGACAATTGATGCAAGTTTTTAGAACACTGCTGCAGAGTTGGATTTGTACTCCACTAAGGTAGGACATGTAAATGTTCAGCACATAGTTGCATTGCTTTTTAATGCTGTGTTTAATTTACTTATTTTATGTTGAAAAGGCTCTCTAGGATAACTCGGGTAGCATCATCATCAAGAAATTATAATTATCTTCAGTTATATATATATATATTATTTATTATTCCACAGAGAGCATGCACTGACATTGTCAGTTTTATCACTGCTGATGGAGGGTTGAGACAGCATCACTGCAGGACTGTTGCATTTTTCTAGTGACAAATATCTTAACGATCACTTTACTTTGTGGTTTCATGTTGTTGAATTTGTTGGCACATGTGAGCACATCCATAGTGTGATAAAACACAAACATCTCTGCACAGTGTAATCTGTGCCATTTCATTAACTCGTCTTTTAGTGTTTTTCCACCATTTTCTCTTCTGCTATTTCTAAGATTTTACTTAAAATTTTGTCCCTAGGCACATTTTTTTGTATAAAGAAGATTTGTGAATATGGTCCCTAGTTCACTAGTTACTGAGGAAAGAATCAGGTTGAGTGTTTAAACCACATTGGAACCGCATTGTCTAATCAGTAGCTTAAAAATGCATTCAGTGGGTAGTTGACTGTTGAGTTGCATTATAAAACCTTAAAGGTTTCTTTATTCTAATCAGTGACACGATTCATTCTTGCCAATCATTTATCTTTTTTAATTTGTTTTCCAAAGTGATTTTTAGAATTGATTTTTTTTTATCATTAATTTTATTACACTTGTTTTTGCCTTGGTAGTTTTATTAGTGAATTAAATTTGTACTAGCCTGTGTTGCTTTACATTTTTAAATTACAGGCCGACAGGCTACAGTGTCGAACATATATATCTTGTTGTTTCTGGCTATTTTATTTGAAGTGAATGAGGTTTTTATGAAATAAATGGACTTTAAAACATGGAAAACTGGGACAACTAGGGACAGTAAGTCCAATTAATTCCTCTTCCAATATTACTCGGACTTGATATAAGGAAATATTAATTGGTGACTGTATATTTTATACTCTATATTGATCTTGACATGAAATCATTGTGCACATTTTTTGTCGAGTCAAAATTTTTTGATAGTGGCTAACTCATATACTGTTTTTTTTCACAGGGAAAATGGATAATATGCAACCTCTGATGTTCCTTCTGCTTGCAGGTGATTGTTGGTGTTTGTTTGCTTTAAAGGCTGCAAAGGAAAGAGGAGAGGGAGAGTACTTCAAAAATTAACTTTTTTTGTTCTCTTGCAGGATTATTGGGAAGATCAGTTACAATGCAAAATATATCTAAAACCACAACAGGTGAGATATCAAACTTAAATTTTGGTTTATGTCAAAATTAAAACTTTATTTTTTCAATTAAGTTACCTTGGAAATCATACATTCGAAAAAATGTAGTGACACACATATGTACTATTACAACACAGTCAAAATACAGAACACTATTTCAGCTTTGTATGTAATTTAGTTGTTCTTTTTTTTAATGTCCTTGCAACTTCAGCACCTGTCATTGAAACCGTGCCAACATTGAACACCACTTCAGTGCAACTGAGTACACCAACGCTAGCCAATGAGACTTTATCTCAGGATCAAACCACTTCATCACAAGCAACTCTGTTGCCTGTGAACACAACAGAAGTAAAATCATCTTCAGCACCAGTGGTAACAACTTTGGAGTCAATCAAGACAACTCTACCACCAGTCTCTGCATCTTCATCTCCAATAAGTCAAACTTCACCTCCCCTTTCTTCAAGTCAAGAGCCACTAAATGCAAGTTTGCCAACACTCAACACGACTTCCTTGCCCCTTGCAGAAACTTCACCAGCACTGGGTTCAAGCTCATTACCGACCACTTCAACTTTACCAACAATCAAGACAAGCTCAAAACCTCACACAAGTTCATCGCAAAGCATTGCAACTTCAGCACCTATCACTGAGAGCTTGCCAGCAATCAACACGACTTTAGTGCAACTGAGCACATCAGCGCTAGTCAATGAGACTTCATTTCTGGATCAAACCACTTCACCACTGTTAACTTTGTTGCCTGTAAACACAACTATAACAAAAGTAAAACCATCCTCAACACCACTATTGACAACTTCAGAGTCAGTCAAGACAGCTTCACCAGCAATAATGTCCACTTTACCACCAATGAATGCAACTCAGGCTGTCACTGATACCTCATCATCAAAAATGTCAACTGATGGTCCATTTACTACTCATGTGAATGTCACGTCAGAAGCAACATCACAAACAACTTCTGATTGGGAAATAACTACAATAGCACCCACTCCACCAGAGCCAAAGATCAAGCTGGGATTTAAAATACAGGAAACTTTTACAGCAGAACTTCTGAATCAATCATCATCTGAATTCAAGAGTTTCGCCAACAAAGTAACTAAAGCTGTAAGTATATTTACAGTTCTCCTATGTAGAAATTTCAGCATAATTTCAAAGTTAGGTCAATTTCCTCATATGTACTATTTTTGTGAAAACTACAAATTACAGGTATTCCTCACTCAAACATTAGCCATATCAAGGATGTTCACACAGTCTAGTTACATTTATTTAACTTTTTCATTGGTATCATGTCATTTTCTCCATTTTCCCCAGATCATTTAAATACTATCTGAATTTGATTTGCAAATTTTGTTTTACAGTTGGACGAAGTCTATGCAAAGGAATTTGGGGATCTCTACAATCGATCTGTTGTCAGATCTTTAAGGTAAACAATGTTTTTTTTTGTTTTTTTTTGGTTTTTTTTTTAATTTTACACTTCAAAACCCATTAATTTCATGTATCATATAAGCTGGTTTCATATAATTCACAAGTATTCCAAGTTTTTTTTATACGCAATGCAAAAGCATGATATCATAGTGTGTCTTGAATGTTTTTGTTTTTTATTATATTCTAATCTTTGTTTTGAACTGTTTTTAACTTCAAATTCAGTTAAAGCTAATACAAGGCTTAAGCACTGTGGATAAGTCATTTAAAGGGGTTACTTGTCAAAGCAAGAGTTTTCAGTGTGAAATGAAGCATTGAGTAATTAAATGACTACTAAATATACCTTGTTTTTTTTTCAAATGCATTAATTGAATCACAACATTGCATACTTCAGCAATAGGAACAGTAATACTGAAATTGTAATGGAGTCACAGTGGTGTTTATAGAATAATTAACAACTGCTTTGAATGTGGCTCAGCCAATGTTTATAAAGGACTAGAGCTATTTGCTTCACAATATACTTTGTACTGTAATGCAGGCAGAGTTTTCTTTTAGAGCTGTAGTGGGACGTACTGGTGGGACGTATGCATACTGGTTCCATAGATTCCTTTTTTAAGACCAGGTGTTTTTGTTCTGTTTTTTAATAGACACTATGTACAAAACAAAATGTAATTATTATTTGTGTAAAATTGTCTAAGATATTTTTACAAACTAACCCATTTGTTTTCTTAATATTTCAGATACATCAACATCAAGTAGTCCTCCCCATCCTACAGTGTTCTCACTGGCAGTCTTGTCACTTGCACTGTTGGCTGTGGCACACGTGCTGACAGATTTGTAGTAGGATCCAATGACTGTCATTAAGTGGATGAATAGATTTTCTATTGGTGTCAAGAGCAGCGGGAGAAGACACCGATGTGCAAAATGGATTTGCAGATAGTGCCGTGAGAAAAAAAAGTGCAGTAGACAACTTTGCACAAAATTTTATTTTCTGTATGTCTGGCTTGCTTTTAAGCTCACATTTTCTTCCCATATTATTTAACTCTTAAATGTTAATGTACTTTTGTAATTTTGTTAATTTTTATAATTTGTTCTCATGGAAAGTTTTTAATACACAGTGCTGACACATAATGTAACTAGATAATGTACTGCCACTTATTATGTGTTTTTTTAATGCAAAATAACTTAAATCTTAACTGCAACTCAACAATTTAGTACTGTATGAAAATATTGTACTTTCTTTTTAAATTGTTGTTTATTTGTTTGTTGTTTTGGGTTGGGTTTTTTTTTTTCAAACCACCTCATGGCTTCGCTCTCAGGCTGCAACTAACAACTATTTTTATAGACAAATAATCTATCAATTTTTGAAACTAATAATTAAATGTTCAGATTGTAAGATGCACAGTTCCTCAGTGGCTCGTATTTAGTAATCAGCTCTCAAATTTAGCTTTAAGTTCTTTTATGCATGGGCTAGCCAACAATAAAGATCAACATTTCGCTAAAAAATACATCTTTTGATGACATTCTTCATCTAAAAGTCTTGACATGGATCACACAGGTTGCTATAAATCAAGCAATCAATCAATCATCAATCTGTTAGTCAACCAACCAAATGACCAACCAACCAATCAGTCAAATGAAATTATGTGAGATACAATTCCCTGACCTTTTGCATGGAAGCATTTGTTGTATTTTGTTTTCATATTTTCACCTTGACAAGATGGCTGCATGGTCCTTCCTCCCGATCACCAGCAGCGACTTTGCTCCTCAGCTGCCTCCAAATGACATATAGCAGTTATCCAGTGTGTCAGCTTTGCAAATATTTCCGTTTAAAATCTTTTGTGGCTTAGTTATCAGTGAAACATTCCATCACTGCTGGGAATTCTGGAAGTGAAGACGTTGCCATGGTCATAAACAGTGTCACTACTGTCATCAGGCAGTGACTCACAAAGTAGCCAATGATTTCACCAATTAAATTATAAATGATAAAAAGACTGTAGGTCATTGGTTTTTAGCTCGACAATGAGATTTACCTGGAATGCTTTGAAACAATAAGTTTAACACCATCTTTTATCATAAAGTGGTTGACAATGCAGAAAAATAGCTACATGAGTGAGGCAGGATGTGGGGTTGTTTGTGGAAGTTTAAGTTCTGGGTTAAAAGCTGAATATGGGAGGTTCAGTTTTCAGTGCCATTTGAGGCAGTTTTTTTTATTTTTTTTTTTTACAATTTCTACATACGTACATACATACATACTGTTGTTAGTGTAACTAAAATTTACTTTAATTATTGCCCTTATATGTAGAATTGTAAGTTAAGGTTTTGATTGTACAAGATCTGTCATGTTCTTAGTGAAATGATGGATAGTCATTATAAGGGGCTGGCTCTGCTGTTCATTGTTGCTGTCTGGGCAATGGGACCTTTCATAGCAACAAAAAACAAGAAATAGGCAGTGCTGAAAGATTAATAGAGCATCAAAAGAATCAGTTGAAAATAATAATGCTGAAAGTTTTTCAGCTATAGGTTTACATCAGAGCATGCATAGTGTTTTAACGGCCAGAGATTTTTTAACAGTAACTCTCAAGGAAATAACAGCACAGATGAATGACAGACCACACCCAAAGGAGTGTGACTCTCATAGCCTCAAGGGGGAAGTAAAGAGACAGAAGACAGAGATTTAGGCCAAGTAACTCGAACAATACACACTCTAGTTTTCAGAAATTATTTTTTCAGTCTCACACCAGGTTAAAACAAATAGTGACACTACATTGTCATTTACATCTCAACATACAGTGGATGAGGAAATGACAATGTGCACCTGGATTTGTGAGACCTGATTCATACACTGTAGTTCCCTTAAGTACAATTTATTAGCCCATCCACAAGTGACATTTTGAGCTAATGCTCCTCCTCAAACTTAGCTATATACAAAGACGACATCTGTAAATGCATATGTTCTGGTCACATGAAAGCCACATTATGATTCTGGTGAGACACAAAAAAACCCACCCAGTTAACAATTTCCAGTATATATACATTAAAGTGCATATAACAATATTGCCAAGAACACTTGCCTTAAGGGGTAAGAACATATATATAAAAAAAAAAAAGAACACTACTGGGATTTTAAAAATGCCTACAGGCATTAGTGGCTGACAATACAACAATTCTACTGTATATGTTTTGCTGTAGTGATTTCTTTTAATGACATTTTGTCAGTTATTGATCAGAATCACTGTTGATTTCTACTATTGTACACAACTGTAAAATGACAAATTTTCATAAATGAGGATTTAGACACACATTGCTTTTCTGGGTGTGGCTTCTCTACACATGTAATGCATGTGTCAGGTAGAACAACGGTTGTCATGGCTTTCTAATATGTATTTAAATGAATGCATACCTTGTAAAAACGAAAGCCTTTTTGACAGATACATAACAATAATTTAAAAAAACAACACAAAACTTTCCTCTTGGCAATGGGCAGTTTACTCTTGATTGGAAACAAAACAGTATAAAAAGGAATAGTGTAACAGTTAAATTAACATTCAATCAGTTTTTCAAAATGAGCAAGTTTTTAAATATAGAGAAGCCTTTCCTGTTAAATTCATGTAAATGAACATAAAACCTTGCTCATTTAGTGTGCATATCAGCAGCAAAGAGACAAATACTTTGTTTTTGTCTAGCTCCAAAGAATCATCATCAGAATAACTCATTTAAAGTCTAATTTGACCAATTCCTCCTTATGTCACAAATGGACCACATTTTCATCTTTATAATGACTGAGTTTACAAGAGGAAAAGGGAAATAAAAAGAAAAATTCCTGTAGGTGGATCATATACCTGGAATGTTGAAAAGCCCCTGAAGCTTTGAAGCTCTTCTGGTAACCCAAAACTTGTCCCTCCAGAATGTTAGGAAACCTGTTTCAGTGAAATTCTTGTACTTTTTTGAAACTATGAGCACAGGGACTGTGTGTGTGTGTGTGTGTGTCATAGACATACAAACACCAAAGGTTTTGAAAACTGGGACACCCAGGGTCTTCCATTGTGTTCTTATTCTATTCTAATCTTATTTTATTACTTTTAAGATGTTCTGATGTGATATTTATTAACAACACTTTTTCTCTTGGTTTCAGCACATAGACCCCTCTGTGTTATCAGTTTCTCCATCTGAGAAAAGATAAAGTCACCTGCTTTTAAGTCACCTGCTTTTAACTGCTTGTTTGGCCACTTTTTAAACTTTAGTAACAATATGAAACAGACCAATGGGTTCCCATAGACTTCATGAGCTCAAGAAGATAGATCAAATTATATTTAAAACAATGCATTTCTCTTTTAGAGTACATTTTGCAGAAGGTTAAAAAACCTAAAACTTAAATAAAACCTGTGACATAGTAATTTGGTCTGTAGTTCCTTAATCATGACAACTATGTAATTAAAAAAAAACAACAACCTGAGCAAATTGGCTTTATTATTTTCAAAACTTTCAAGACAGTGCTACATTCCACAATATGTTAAGCATTGTGCTGGAGTTACAGTTATTAATATTATTTATACTATATTCAAAAATATCCTTAATTAATTTAATAGAATGTAATAAATTGAATGAATAATAATAAACGAAAATACATTTAATTTAAAGAATGCCTTTCAAGGTACTCAAAGTCACTTTACAAAAGACGTAAAGCTAGCACATATCATAGCAAATAGAGGCATTTCTTTTTTTGTGAATCATACACCTTAGAAAACATATTTTTTGTTGTAATCATTAATCACATGTTTTTTATGAGTACATCCCATACATGTGTCATGTGCATGGCTAGTGTCATACTATACAATGGCTCTTAAGAAAAAATGGTAGAGATTTTTTTGCTATTGGATGTCAGGGGTATAACAATGTAGTCTAACCTGCTAACTGTCAGTTCAACATACATAACTCCATCTGAGCAGGGACAAAACATCCTACCCACTGGAATTATGCTCAGAAGGCCCTATGCTTAAGTGACATTTCAGTATTCAAGAAAAAATATTGCCAACTTCCTCCTTCAAACTAAAGAAGCTATAGAATCAATTGTACCCAATGCTGCATTTCTTATACAGAAGTACTTTAGAATAATTTAAATCGCATACATTGCACATATGGGATCTTTTCTGCACTGGCAAAAGGAAACAAAGACATTATTTTTAGCATGAGCAACAAAAATCCTCTGGACATTATTGTGATGTCCCAGGGACACTTGTCAGTTCCTGTTTGGCCTGCCTGTGCTCCTTGTTTCAGGATCCCCCTCCCTGCTTGGTTCCTCCCACCTTGTTATTGGGGTCCACCTCACCTGCCACAACTCTTTTTAAGCTTGACCATTTCCAAGATGGCTTTTGTTTCCTTGTGGTTTGAGGTAGTACCCACACACTTAATGCACCCAACACCCACACCTCATCATTGACTACTGGCCTATATCTTGGTTTGCTTTTGTTGCATTATCTTTAATAAATGTGTGGTTAATTTAGATGGTTACTGTGTGGTCCTCCCTTCTTTGTTATGCTCTTGAATGAGCTGGACATAACAATCGCTGGGGTGCGAGAGGTCCCGGGTTCAACTTCCAGACAACAGACTTGTTATGACACCAGCCTTCCAGGAGTACTCTCTGTGACAAGGTAAGGACAGAAGTTTGGTACTTCACTGTACCAAGTTAAATCAGACCTATTTATCCATCAGGAACTGTTTTGAGAAAACTGTTTTCATCCACTAAGAACAAAGGAAAAGGCCAAAATGAACTAAGTTAGTCACTTTACATTCATACAATCAATTTTGCCCTTATAGCCAATGGGAAAGGGGACACATCTCATGAGTCATCAGCAGTCTGAACTCTGGAACCACTGTTGTTCTGCTGGATGAACATGTGGTGTTTTTCTGTTATAGCATTTTTCTGCTTAAGTACACAAATATCTTTTAATTAATTCCTGTTTCATTTTCAGTGCATCTCATCCACTCTGAAGAGTCCAAAAGGGGGTTTACAGCATGTCAAGGAGCGGATGTCCATGCAGCAGGTGATTAAAGTTGCTCAGAACGTCATTGGTACTCATCTAAGCATCAGTGATATCAATGAGATGAGGTGCCTAGGTGTCTTTGTTGACTTAATGAGAGTCAAGTACCCTAGACCAGAGGTCCACAAGTAGGAACCATAATTGATTAAATTGAACCATTACTGATGCTATACATTTTACCTGTGATTCTCCAGATATAACGAGTCAAAACTCTGAAAAAGTCTACCTGATGAAGAAGCATTCTGGGGACTGGGCGACATTAAAGGGCAACCTTAAAGGCAGATTACGGTAAATCGTCATGGTCTTTTTCACATGATGGGAATGGTGTGGTTTTCAAACAAAATATATAGGCAATGGTCACTGGCATACATAGCAAGAGCACTGCACAGAGCAAGCCACCAAAGGAAAAGCTAAATCATTGTATTTTTGATCAAGATTGTTTTTAAAGGGTTTCTTAATTTGTCATCATCCTAGGTTTATTTGTATAGTGAACATTTGCTCCATGAGCATGAATGGATTACTTAACAGGTCTACTGGGCACAGGCTCAGGGGCCCAAAGTGTAAAAGGGACCCCCCAGATGTCACCTGCAAAATCTCACTCAAATTAGTATGTACCACCTGGGAGGATACCCTAAAAGACCACAAAGAGATAGAAATTGCATTTAGACACAAAATAAAGACAAAGGGGGCAAAACAGCCACAAAGAGATACAAATTGACTGCAAAGAGACACAAAGCAACCAAAAAAGCTACAAAATTACCCCAAATAAACTGACTAATGACTATGAATAGATGCATAATCATCACAAACAGACACAAATTACCACACACAAAATTACCACAAAGACACTGAAAGATGTATAATGTCTGCAAAGACACAGAAACAACAGAAGATGAGGTAAAACCACCTGAAAGCCTGCATGTCTTGCTCTTACATAAGAGAGGTGGTGGGGGTTTTGGCATATCTATGCCCAGGGGCCCACTGTGTCATCATTAGCCTGTGTCCAAGAGGAGGAATTGTCCTTTTGTTAACTCCCAGTCCTTATTTGATTTGAATGTTGTGCCATCTTAGCTGATTAGCTAGCTATGAATCGGTCTAAAATCAGGAATCTCCTGACTTTTATTCATAATTAGAAAGTGTTTCTTGCTTCTGCAAACAGTTACCTTGACAAAGCTTCCTGTTGATGGTCAGTTAATTATTTACAAACCACAGCCTAGCTACCTGTTTAACTACTATGTGTAATTAATTTTTCTACATGTGTTAAATGTGTATCCACAAACCTTTTCCAACAGTTTTTCAGAGCCAAGAGCTGTTGCAGACACTGTCATAAGTAGTTTGAAAAACTACTTAAAACTATAGGCTTACGTTACACAATGTTTCAAACTTTGTTGCTACCTTATCTATCCCCTGAAATAACAAAGAATAATAGTAACTATGTGCAGCACAAAGCATGTTAACAGTGTAAATTGCTGCTTACCTTTCAAAAACTGTTGGTCTTTTGTCATCTTTTACATCATGGCACATATGACAATGTGTCGAAACCATAACAGGAAATGGCTAAAATTAGTTGTGGTCACGTACGTCTAGTTTTGTGATGAGTTGAAAATTTATTGTGGATATAAGCCTTGTGAAAATATAGTAATGATAGAATTTGTTTGATAAACAGATTTTTGCAGAAACTGAGAATTCTAAATATGTTAATGTTGGACATATATAAAAGCACAGCATGTGAAAAGAGGGACAATAAATCTTTATCACCTGATTATGAGATGCGACAAAATAAAAGACCTGATGCCTTCAAGCAACTGTAGCAGACAACCTGCTACAGCTGCAAATTAATTAAATCAATTAAAATGAGCTACTAAGCGTGCTGAATAGGCTTAGTAAACCAGGATAGTACTGACTTTTGAATTTATAAAGAGAAAATAAGGAAAACTACATTAATACAGACAGCAGTTGAGAGGCATTGCTTAAATGCAGAATGCATTAGATGAATGGTCATGGTAATGGCGCTGATTATTTTTGAGGATTTGTCAAAAGTTATTGATTTCATACAATAATGTCTGTGCTGTTACGGACAATTAAACTCTGCAAGACTTCAATGATGCTGGTGAGTTTTAGCACCAGAGGCTGAGACTATATGGTAACACCTTATGGATGTTTGAGATTGCAAGGATGCTTCTTTTACTCACACTGCATTGGTATTTACATAGCTCAACGCCCGTCCCCCACTTTTACATTGTGTCTCAAATTGAAATGGAAATAACAAAGCAGAACAAGTCCTGCAAGTCATGTCAGGGGTTTACAAAACTAAGAATCTCAGTCTGTCTGACAAAATCCTCACTCACTGACAAGTCTTCATTTTCATCCTCACATCCTCCAGGTGTCTGGTGCCTTCTCAGTGCCAGCTTGTTCCATTCATTGAGCAGTTGCTGTGAATATAACAATATTGGTGCACAATTGGACTTGGGAATCCACTACGGTAAGAAAGCATTTATATTGATATTGTTTAAAACGGGTCATTTTAAATAACCACAGGGAATTTGTTTACTTTTTTTTTATGGTGCTACTAATTCACATATTTAGCAATTTGTTTTTTCACTGTCAAATGCTGGATGCATTAAGACTGCATCTGTCTTGGTGATTTTCTGTGCATTTTTTGTGATTGTGCATTGATTTGTGTGATCTTTAATGAATAATTTCAATTTGGGCTCAGAAAGCTATGAACGGAATTCTTATTCTAATTTGTAATTTGTATACCACTTTTAAGTCTCACACACTTTTGACTTCCATTGTGCGGTTATACCATAACTTTCATTACAGTATATACTTAACCCTAATTGATTGCAATGCTTGTTCTGGTGTGGCTGCTCTATAGGCATAGTTTTCTTTCAGCTGAATGCAGTGAATACAATAAGCAGAAATTCTTGCGCTGTTGCAGCTAAGATTGTCTGATAGTTTTAATTAATTAAACCTTTAAAATAAAATTGCTTCATTATATTTTTCACTTCATTTTTCAGTTTTGAGAACAGCGAGAAACCACGGTGATACATAGTTAAGCCATTAATAAATATACAATGAGCGAACAGTACAATTGATTTCTTTGACAGATACATACTGATGACATGAAAACATGAAGATGGTTTCCAATAAGCAAAAATATAAAAAGTATAGATGTGCATGCTAATACAAATTACCTCATTCAAATTCAGTTTTCACACATGCTTTTGGTTCTCAACTTTAATGTGTTTATGGCTTGAACGGATTAATACCACATCAGGTTTGGAGACTAAAATGATTCATTAGTTTTTCTGTCTGATTTAAATACCCATTTAACTGTATCATTATCAGATGATAATAAAATGTTGAACTGCAGAGATTGCAGAGTCAGACTCTAGATCAAAATCCAATAGTATCGTATAATAGTATTATGTATTGTCATTCTCTGCTGAGCTGAACATCAGCATGATATGATAATTCACTTGTTTGACAGACACCTGGCAGAATCTCCTCTCTGAAAAGTAGTAATTATTTGTTCCTACAGGATGAACTGTTGATAAAGCTTATGAATGCCTGAACACCAGCCTTTCTTAGCTGAGACTAGCTTTGACAAGCCAGTTAAGTAATTATTATCAGAATATCATTTGAGTGTAATTTGATAATTTCCCCATAACTTATGAATGAAACAAAAGAATCAGTAGAAAAATATGCCTCCTAAACTGGTCACTGGTAAAAGAAATTATTTTCCTTTCTGATCTGATATGATGCTTTTATGCCGTGCATAAATGTTGACCTTAAATGTGTGTGCAGAGTCAGACTCTAGATCAAAATCCAATAGTATCGTATAATAGTATTATGTATTGTCATTCTCTGCTGAGCTGAACATCAGCATGATATTTCTGGGGTGTGACAGTCTGACAATGTGAGATATAACAAAGTTACCCAAACTTGTCTCTCCAGAATGTTAGCATACCCGATTCTGCATGTCTCTCCCTTTGTTAGAGTGCATCAAATCTCTTAAAAGCATCTGCTTCTTTATAAGGAAGGGTTTATCAGTTACTCCCACACAGAGGAAGAGAATAGAAAACCAGAGTTATTATAGTCAAAAGTTTTCTTTTACATTTGAGTTGTTATACCATACGCTTAGTTGCCAGTTCATTATATACATTATGTGATATTATGTGATAAAACTAATGCAGTCTAGTACAACAGCCCTGCAATAAATCCTGCATTCATAAAGGTTTTAAGGTTCCTTTTTTGAAACTGTTTTAGAGTGGTATTTATTTTGGAAGCTGTTCTCTGTGGTGTATTTGCATTTTATTATGTTGTGCTAAGATATATTCAGTACCCTTGCTGCTGGGGTAGGCTAAATACAACAAATAAGTGAGGAAGGTCTGTTTTTAAGACTGCATTAGTTAAAAGCTAGGTGTATCTAATAAACTGGCTACCAAGTGTATATTAGAATGACATCAGTATGCACTTGTTCTACATGATAAAATGTATTCAAAAACCAGAGATATATATATATATTCTCTTCAGTAGTCTTGTGGGCGGAGGATAAACCTGCTGTTGGAATCTTGAACAGCTTCTGGGGTGTGACAGTCTGACAATGTGAGATATAACAAAGTTACCCAAACTTGTCTCTCCAGAATGTTAGCATACCCGATTCTGCATGTCTCTCCCTTTGTTAGAGTGCATCAAATCTCTTAAAAGCATCTGCTTCTTTATAAGGAAGGGTTTATCAGTTACTCCCACACAGAGGAAGAGAATAGAAAACCAGAGTTATTAAGTCAAAAGTTTTCTTTTACATTTGAGTTGTTATACCATACGCTTAGTTGCCAGTTCATTATATACATTATGTGATATTATGTGATAAAACTAATGCAGTCTAGTACAACAGCCCTGCAATAAATCCTGCATTCATAAAGGTTTTAAGGTTCCTTTTTTGAAACTGTTTTAGAGTGGTATTTATTTTGGAAGCTGTTCTCTGTGGTGTATTTGCATTTTATTATGTTGTGCTAAGATATATTCAGTACCCTTGCTGCTGGGGTAGGCTAAATACAACAAATAAGTGAGGAAGGTCTGTTTTTAAGACTGCATTAGTTAAAAGCTAGGTGTATCTAATAAACTGGCTACCAAGTGTATATTAGAATGACATCAGTATGCACTTGTTCTACATGATAAAATGTATTCAAAATGTATTTAAAATTACATATATATTGACATATATATGACATATTTAACAGGAACCAGAAAAAGGGAGGATGGATCCACTTATATTCCTTCTCCTATTAGCAGGTATTTGTTGGAGTGCGTGGCTGCATGTGTGTGGCTGCATGTGTGTGTGCATGCATGTGTTGACAAATGAGAGAGAGGGAGACTATAATACTTAATAATATTATTTTGAATGGAACTGAATTTAATTTTGATCATTGTGACATTTTTTCTGCAGGACTAGTGGGAACAACATCAGCTACAACCACCAATGAAACAGGTAAAATGTTAAATAATTCATATTACATGTCATACATTTAATATTTAACATTTAGAATGTTAAATTTTCAGGTAAATTTCATTTACTGATTTCATTCATTCATATCAGAAATCCACAGACAAGGAGACACATCAGTGACTATGTACATAAATAGATCCACATTTATTTACTTATTTATTTTTATTTTATGTAGTTATTGAGAGTGAAACAGTTAAAAACTCAACCATTCTGCTTCATTAGGAATGTATGGGCGTGGGTTTGTTTTTTTAGTTTGTTTTTTTAGTTATGTTTACAGTGGCCTAGCAACATAAGTATACAATTGCTTACTTGTTTTATTTTAGATGTTGCCAGGGTTACATGAGGTACTTGCATGCTTACTGTTTAATTGTTTGGTTCTTATACACCATTGGGTTCCTAAATGTTACTACAGTAGATTTACACAAACCAACAATCCTGCACACATTAGGCCACAGTGCATCAACACTGGAACAGGTTCAGTGCCTTTCTCAATTGCCAGCTAAAAATCAGAAATGTGATGGAAGAATTATATGTTATTGATGCATCTTGAAAGCAATGACTGATTCCCTAAAAAAGGTGAATGTGTGGAACCATGATAGAGTTTGTCATCACTATAGCTATTAAAATACTTGGTAACTGATTTTGGTTTAACATATGCCAGGTTAGCACTGTTGCCTCACAGCAAGAGGGTCCCTGGTTCGAAACCCGGTTGGAATGGGGAGTTTGCATGTTCTCCCCGTGTCTGCGTGGGTTCTCTCCGGGGTTCTCTCCGGGGTCTCCAGCTTCCTTCCACAGTCCTTCCGCAGCTCAGGTTAATTGGTGACTCTAAATTGCCCTTAGGTGTGACTGTGAGCGTGTATGGTTGTTTGTCTATATGTGTCGGCCCTGCAATGGTCTGGCAAACTGTCCAGGGTGTACCCCGCCTTCTGCCCGATGACAGCTGGGATTGGCTCCAGCCCCCCCGCAACCCTTACGAGGACAAGCGGTTACAGAAAATGACTGACTGATATGCCAGTACCTCCTGTACGAAAAGGGTACGCAATTGTGCTCCTTTATAAAAGATTGGCTGTATTAAAAAGAACAAAGCCAGTTTGGGATGTTCAAGACTGACTTAAATGTAAATGTGAGCTGGCAAATAATTATTCATCCTCATTCACAAACCAAATTAAAAATATTGTATTGATCTTGAAATGATTGAAATTGAAATGAGATTACCATTTTAAGATAATAAAAGTGAGGCATAGGGCAGACATGGATATTCAAAAGAAGAGGGAGTCAGTCATTGTTGGATGCTTTGGGGGAAGTTGATATTAAACCAGACAATAAAAATGAACATATTTAAACTAAAAAAAAGTTAAATTCAACTTTTCTGGGTAAATTCCATTCCACATGTCCACCAGCCATGACAACATCATCACCGGTCAACGCATCATCATTGCCAGTGAACATCTCAGCACTTAATACAATCTCACCACAAGTCAATTCTACATCAAGAACAATCAATCAAACATCAGCAGTCATCACATCACCACCCCTCAACACAACCTCAACATCAGTCAATACAACCTCACAACCAAGGATCACAACCTCTCCCACAAGAAATGCAACATCACCTCATCTAAACATGACCTCACGACCAGTCAATGCAACCTCATCACCAGTCTACATGACTTCACCACTCATCATCGCAATCTCAACACCAGTCAATGCAACCTCTACACCATACCACGTGAGCTCACCAGTCAATGTAACATCGGCATCAGTTAATGCAACCTCACCACCAGTCAGCATGACCTATGCACATATCAATGTGACCTCACCACCAGTCAACATGACCTCACAAACAGTTTTTATAACCTCACCACCAGTCAATGCAACCTCTACACCATACCACATGAGCTCACCAGTCAATGTAACATCGGCATCAGTTAATGCAACCTCACCACCAGTCAGCATGACCTCTGCACATATCAATGTGACCTCACCACCAGTCAACATGACCTCACAAACAGTTTTTATAACCTCACCACCAGTCAATGCAACCTCTACACCATACCACATGAGCTCACCAGTCAATGTAACATCGGCATCAGTTAATGCAACCTCACCACCAGTCAGCATGACCTCTGCACATATCAATGTGACCTCACCACCAGTCAACATGACCTCACAAACAGTTTTTATAACCTCACCACCAGTCAATGCAACCTCTACACCATACCACATGAGCTCACCAGTCAATGTAACATCGGCATCAGTTAATGCAACCTCACCACCAGTCAGCATGACCTCTGCACATATCAATGTGACCTCACCACCAGTCAACATGACCTCACAAACAGTTTTTATAACCTCACCACCAGTCAATGCAACCTCTACACCATACCACATGAGCTCACCAGTCAATGTAACATCGGCATCAGTTAATGCAACCTCACCACCAGTCAGCATGACCTCTGCACATATCAATGTGACCTCACCACCAGTCAACATGACCTCACAAACAGTTTTTATAACCTCACCACCAGTCAATGCAACCTCTACACCATACCACATGAGCTCACCAGTCAATGTAACATCGGCATCAGTTAATGCAACCTCACCACCAGTCAGCATGACCTCTGCACATATCAATGTGACCTCACCACCAGTCAACATGACCTCACAAACAGTTTTTATAACCTCACCACCAGTCAATGCAACCTCTACACCATACCACATGAGCTCACCAGTCAATGTAACATCGGCATCAGTTAATGCAACCTCACCACCAGTCAGCATGACCTCTGCACATATCAATGTGACCTCACCACCAGTCAACATGACCTCACAAACAGTTTTTATAACCTCACCACCAGTCAATGCAACCTCTACACCATACCACATGAGCTCACCAGTCAATGTAACATCGGCATCAGTTAATGCAACCTCACCACCAGTCAGCATGACCTCTGCACATATCAATGTGACCTCACCACCAGTCAACATGACCTCACAAACAGTTTTTATAACCTCACCACCAGTCAATGCAACCTCTACACCATACCACATGAGCTCACCAGTCAATGTAACATCGGCATCAGTTAATGCAACCTCACCACCAGTCAGCATGACCTCTGCACATATCAATGTGACCTCACCACCAGTCAACATGACCTCACAAACAGTTTTTATAACCTCACCACCAGTCAATGCAACCTCTACACCATACCACATGAGCTCACCAGTCAATGTAACATCGGCATCAGTTAATGCAACCTCACCACCAGTCAGCATGACCTCTGCACATATCAATGTGACCTCACCACCAGTCAACATGACCTCACAAACAGTTTTTATAACCTCACCACCAGTCAATGCAACCTCTACACCATACCACATGAGCTCACCAGTCAATGTAACATCGGCATCAGTTAATGCAACCTCACCACCAGTCAGCATGACCTCTGCACATATCAATGTGACCTCACCACCAGTCAACATGACCTCACAAACAGTTTTTATAACCTCACCACCAGTCAATGCAACCTCTACACCATACCACATGAGCTCACCAGTCAATGTAACATCGGCATCAGTTAATGCAACCTCACCACCAGTCAGCATGACCTCTGCACATATCAATGTGACCTCACCACCAGTCAACATGACCTCACAAACAGTTTTTATAACCTCACCACCAGTCAATGCAACCTCTACACCATACCACATGAGCTCACCAGTCAATGTAACATCGGCATCAGTTAATGCAACCTCACCACCAGTCAGCATGACCTCTGCACATATCAATGTGACCTCACCACCAGTCAACATGACCTCACAAACAGTTTTTATAACCTCACCACCAGTCAATGCAACCTCTACACCATACCACATGAGCTCACCAGTCAATGTAACATCGGCATCAGTTAATGCAACCTCACCACCAGTCAGCATGACCTCTGCACATATCAATGTGACCTCACCACCAGTCAACATGACCTCACAAACAGTTTTTATAACCTCACCACCAGTCAATGCAACCTCTACACCATACCACATGAGCTCACCAGTCAATGTAACATCGGCATCAGTTAATGCAACCTCACCACCAGTCAGCATGACCTCTGCACATATCAATGTGACCTCACCACCAGTCAACATGACCTCACAAACAGTTTTTATAACCTCACCACCAGTCAATGCAACCTCTACACCATACCACATGAGCTCACCAGTCAATGTAACATCGGCATCAGTTAATGCAACCTCACCACCAGTCAGCATGACCTCTGCACATATCAATGTGACCTCACCACCAGTCAACATGACCTCACAAACAGTTTTTATAACCTCACCACCAGTCAATGCAACCTCACCATCAATAAACAGGACCTCACCACTACTCAGCGCAACCTCACGAATGATCCCAGTGACCTCATCGCCAGTCAATGCAACCTCATCACTGGTCTATATGAACTCATCAACAGTCAGTGCAGCCTCAAAACAAGTCAATGCAACCTCACCACCAGTCTATGTGACCTCAATACAAATCCATATGACCTCATCACCAGTCAATATGACCTCACCATCAATTAATGCAACTTTGGCAAGAGTCAATATGACATCGCCACCAGTTAAGTTGTCCTCACTACCAGTCAATAGAACCACCGAACCAATCAATATGACCTCACCACTTGTAAACCTGACTTCACCTCTAGTCAATGCAACCTCACCACCAGTCAATACGACCTCACCGCCAGTTCACATCACCTCACCACCAGTCAACATGAACACAACAATCCATATGCCATTACCACAAGTCAATACAACCACACAACCAGTCCATATGACCTCACCACCTGTAAACTTGACCTCACCTCAAGTCAATGCAACCTCACCATCACTCAGTGCAACTTCATCACCTGTTAACATATCTTCGCAACCAGTCAATGCAACCTTACAACCAGTCAATATGACATCACCTTCTGTAAACTTGACTTCACCTCCAGTCAATTCGATATCACCATCAGTTAGTGCAACCTCACCACCAGTCCTTATGGTATCACGATTAATTAATGTAACTTTAGCAGGAGTCAATACGACATCACCACCAGTTAACATGTCCACACCAGCAGTCAATGCAACTTCACAACCAGTCCAAATGACTTCACCACTGGTAAACTTGACCTCTCCTCTAGTCGATGCAACCCATAAATATGACCTCAATACCAGCTCTCCACCAGTCAATACAACCTCACCAACATTTCACATTACCTCACCATCAGTCAACATGACAGCAGCAACAATGACATCACCAATAGTCAATGCAACCACACAACCAGTCCATATGACCTCACCTTCTGTAAACTTGACCTCACCTCAAGTCAATGCAATCACACAATCAGTCAATGCAACCTCAGCACCAGTCTATATTACCTCCCATTCAGTTAATGCAACCTCACAAGCAGTCAAAAAGACCTCACCATCAGTTACCATGACCTCACAACCAGTAAATGTGACCTATCCATCAGTTAATGCAACCTCAATGCCAGTCCATATGACCTCACCATCAGCCTATGCAAGCTCACCAATGGTAAATATGTCCTCTCCAACTGTCAACGCAGCCTCAACACAAGTCTCAGCAACCTCCCCACCAGTCAATATGACGTCATCACCACCAAGTTCATATGGACTTATGACCTCACGCCCAGTCAATGTGACCGCAACATCAGTTAATGCAAATTCAACAGGAGTCAATTGGTCATCAGCATCAGCCAACATGACCATACCACCAGTCCATATGACCTCACCATCAGTCTATACCACCTCCCCGGCAGTCAGTATGGCATCATCACCTGTCCACATCACCTCACCACTAGTCAACATGACCTCAACACCTCTGAACATTACGTCACCACCTGTCAATGCAACCCCACCACAAGTCCATATGACTTCACCATTAGTTAATGCAACCTCACCGACAGTCCACATGACCTCACCACCATTTAACATGACCTCCCCCCAAGTCCATCTGACCTCACAATCAGTAAATTCAACCTTGCCACCACTCAACATGACTTCAACATCACTCAAGTTGACCTTACAACCAGATAACATGACCTCAGCACAAAGTAACATGGCCTCAACACCAGGTAATGCAACCTCAACATCAGTCAACATGACCTCACCACCATTTAACATGATCTCAGCACCAGTTCATGCAAACACACATCCAGTCAAAATGACATCACCACTAGTCTCTATTATGTCACCATCAGTTAATGCAACTTCACCACTGATTAGCATGACCTCACCACCACACAATATGACCTCAATATCAGTCAATCTGACCTCGCAATCAGTTAATGTAACCTCAGTACCAGTCAATATGACATCACCACCAGCCTACATGACTTCACGATCAGTTAATAAGACTGCACCACGAGTTAATGCAACCTCCCCACCATTTCATATAACATCACCACCAGTCAATGCAACCTCACCAGCAGCAAACTTGACCTCATCTCTAGTCACTATGATTTCACAACCTTTCAACATGACCTCACCACCAATCAATATCACCATAACTTCACCACAAAGTAATGTGACTTCGCCATCACTCAATGCAACCTTACAACCAGTCCACATGACCACACCACAAATAAATTTGACCTCACAACCAGTCCATATTAACTCACCATCAGTCAATGCAACATCGCCACCTCTCAATATGTCCACACCGCCAGTACACATCACATCACCACTTGTTAACAAAGCCTCAACACCAGTGCATTTGACATTACCACCAGTCAATACAACCTCACTACAAGTCTATATAACCTCAGCCTTATTTAATGCAACACCACCAACAGAACACATGACCTCAACACTATTTAACATGACCTCACCACCACTTTATGCAACCTCACATCCAGTCAACGTGACGTCACCACCAGTGTTTTTGTCCTCACCATCAGTTAATAAAGTATCCTTGCCACCAGCAAACATGACCTCACCACCAACTTATCTGATGTCATTACAAGTCAATGCATCCTCACTACCAATCCAAATGAGCTCATCATCAGTTAATGCAACCTCATCAACAGACATTTTCTCAACATCAGTCAACATCACCTTACCACCAGTTAATAGGACCTCACCACCTATCAATGCAACGGCAGAACCAGCTCACATGACCGCACCCCAAGGCAACATGATCTCACAACCAGTTCATATTACCTCACCATCAGACAGTGCAACCTCATTACCTGTCAATATTTCCTTACCGCCAGTATTTGTCCCATCACCACTGGTCAACATTACCTCCCCACCTCTCAACAAGACCCCACCACAAATCAATGTAACCTCACCGCCAGACCATGTGACATCACCACCAGTCAGTGTAACATCACCAATAATCCACATGACCTCACCACAGTTCAACATAACCTCAACACTAGTCATTGCAACCTCACCATTAGTTAATGCCACCTCAACACCTGTCAACATGACCTCACCACTCCTCAAGAAGACTCCATTACCAGTTAATGCAACCTCACCACCAGTGTACATAACCCCACCAACACTCAACATTACCTCACAACTAGTTAATATGACCTCCCCACCTGTCAATGCAGCCTCACCAGCAGTTCATATGACCTCAACAACAGTCAGTGTGACCTTTCCATCAGTTAATGCAACTTCAGCAGGAGTCAATTGGACATTGCCACCAGTTAACATGACTTTTTCCCTGGTCCATATGACCTCACCATCAATCAAAACAACCTCACCATTCATCAGTGCCACTTCACAACCAGTCCGCATGTCCTCACCATCACCCAACATGACCTCGCCAACAGTCAACATTACCTCAACATCAGTCAGTAGGACCTCACCATCAGTCAATGCAAGATCCTCACCAGTCAGTATGACCTCACCATCAGCCCACATCACCTCACCGATATTCAACATGACCATACCCCCTGTCAACATGACCTCACAACCAGTCCATATAACCTTACCACCAGTAAACATGACGTCACCACAATTCAACATGACCTCACCAATAGTCCAATACGACCTCACCATCAGTCAATGCTACCTCACCACCATTCCACATCATCTCAATCATAGTCAACATATCCTCACCACCTCTTAAAGGTAGGAGAGGGTTATTAAAAAAAACAAAAAAATTTCAACTAGAACATCTCATGGAGTACTCTTTCACAAGCCCTGTTTTTAGAATCGCAGGTCACATTTATTTTTGAATCAATAATATATAACGCTCCACCATAATGTAACTTCTGGTTTGATAAAAATACACTCAATAACTGTAAGGTGTGATTGGCTAGACTGAACAGTCAAGCTTTTATATATAACTTAAATTCTTAAATTCTTCTAATTCAAATCTTTTATTTGCAGTTGGCACAACCCCATCATCAGTCAACTTAACATCAACACCAAGCAACACAACATCTCCACCTCCAGTCACCACAATGTCATCTCCAGGTATTGTATCTCCTCCCACAGTCAGTATTTCACTGCTATTTTATTTAATTTCCTAGAACCTTACCTTCAGGGAATTCAAGCTCACCACCAGTCAATATCACCTCACCAGCTAATATGACCCCATCAGAAAACCCAGCCTCCCCACCAATAAACATGATTTTACCACCAGCCAAAACAACCTCACCAGTAACCCAACCTCACTGCCACTAAATATGACCTCACCACCAGCCAATGCTACCTCACAACCACAATCCACAACAAAACCTTTGTCAAGCAATCTCTCCAGCAATCAGTATACCATTTAATTTTCATTACCATCATTACAACTTAAGCACTATCCGCTTTTGAGCTAAGGTGATAGAGCTCTCTTTTTGACAAGTCTGTTTGCCTTTTTTGGGATTGTAGTGTAGTGTAGGCAGTTGCTGCCAGTACAAGAATAGCAATTTTCTCTGCAGGATTTCTGCCATTAAATCAGGCTTTTATGGAAGGGATGCGCAGTTGTGTCTGCATCTGAAGAACGACAAATTGGAACACCTCTCACATAAATGACTTGTGCCTTTTTTTTTTTATTGAACCATTTGGTACAAGACTTTCAGTATGATATGCATTACAAAATATACAGCTTAAATTGTGTTAGTTACAATGTTCTCAGTGCCACTGCGCTCAACAAGGCAGCCCACATAACGTAACATGCAATGTGCTGTCTAACCCCCCCCCACCCCCAGGAGAGATAGAGATGGGGCGGGCAGCATGCATATGTGCACAGCATGCCTGTATATGTGTGTGCATGCGACACAAACCAGCCTGGACTATCTCGAGTATTTAAACTTGATGGCTGTATTAGAGAACAGCAGCAAAAGTTATTTTCAGTCAGAAGATTATACTTCGCTTTTATCCCTGTGTTTGGGGTTGAGCTCTTTATTTTGTGAACCATCACACCCGAGTGCAGAGGTGTACTGCTTGTCTAGTGCCTCCAAGTACATGTGGATTATAATATGCTCAAACTTAATTGTGGAATTTTTTTCCATAGTAACGATAAAAAATCCTACCTATCCCCAACTTCCGTGTTGCATATCTTGCTCTAATGTCATGTTTATTACCACTAAATATTGAATTATTTTCTAGGTAATGCAAGCTCTTCACCTGCTAGTGGAACATCAGCACCATCTGCAACAGTGGAGCCGAAAATTAAGTTGGAATTTAAGTTGCAGCAAAATTTTACAGCGGAGCTTACAAACAAATCTTCACCAGAGTACAAAGAATTAGAAGGCACAGTGACAACTGCTGTGAGTTCATATAAATTCTGTTATTTTTCATCTTTTTATAATCAGACTCCAAATAATGCACAAAATATTATGAAATTATATGTATGTATGTATATATACAGCATATATTTTTAATATATACAAAATTCATTTACAGCTGGACTCGGTCTACTCAAAACAGTATGGAGACAGCTTTAATCGAACGGTTATCAACAGTTTCAGGTATAGAATATTGCTCATTTCACATTATGTTGTATATTGTATATATTATATTATATTGTTTATTTTGTTTGCTAATGAATTGTTGTTGTTGTTGTTGTTGTTGTTGTTGTTATTGTTGTTGTTATTATTGTTATTGTTGTTGTTATGAATGAAAAAAGAGAGGCATGTTGAACTTTGTTGTTATTTGTGATATCGTATGACCTGTCAGTAATCCTTGTCATAAAGCCTTAGCAAACAAAGATGGACAAAATAGCACAATAGGAATACAGTATTAAAATGTAACTTTTCAAATATGTCTCTGTTACAGTCCAGGATCTGTTGTAGTAGATGCTGAGTTGGTATTCAACAGTGTGGCTGCAGTACCAGATGCCAGTTCTGTAGCTGACACTATGGTGGCTGCTGCTTCAAACCCAAACTTTACCCTCACTGTTGACAAAACATCTATCACAGCAACCGGTAAGATATCATGCTAGTTCACAAAAATGAATTCCGTAAATGATTATTACAAGCATATGCTGACTATATGAAGAAAAGAACATGTATAATGGGGGAAAAAACCCAATCATTTATTTGATCATTTTTGTTTTCAGCTGTTTTGGCACCGACCGAGGCTCCAGTAACAGATGCACCCTCAACACCAGCAGTCAACATGACCTCACCACCCCTCAATGCAACCTCACCACCAATGAACATGACCTCACCACCAATGAACATGACCTCACCACCACTCAATGCAACCTCACCACCAATGAACATGACCTCACCACCACTCAATGCAACCTCACCACCAATGAACATGACCTCACCACCACTCAATGCAACCTCACCACCAATGAACATGACCTCACCACCACTCAATGCAACCTCACCACCAGTCAACATGACCTCACCATCAATGAACATGACCTCACCACCACTAAATGCAACTTCACCACCAATGAACATGACCTCACCACCACTTAAAGCAACCACACCACCAATGAATGTTACCTCACCACCACTCAATGCAACCTCACCAGGGGTCACCACAATGCCTTTGCCAGGTAAAACATATTTTTCTAAAATAGATGCTTTATTTAATTTTAAATTCTATCATGCCAATTTTACCATCAGTATATCAAAGATTATCATTTTCTTGTTGAAATGACAGGTATACTAAAATGTCACAGCCATTTTGTCTTTATTTTATGACTAGAGCAGAATGCACTGTCCATATGTGCACAATGGCAGCCTGTCATGCTCTAAACTCATATTTATCACAAACACATATTGAATATTTTTTTAGGTAATGCAAGCTCTCCACCTGTTACTGGAACATCAGCACCACCAAGAATCACAACTATTGGTGCTCCAACTACAACTCCAACAGCTGTTACAAAAACAGAGCCAAAAATTAAGTTGGGATTTAAGTTGCAGCAGAGCTTCACACCACAACTTACAAACAAGTCCTCACCAGAGTTCAAGGAATTAGAAGACAAAGTGACAAAAACGGTGAGTATGTATATAGTGTATACAGTATATATATTTCTTTTGCTTTTTGTTCATACCGTATATCTCATTATTTCCACCATTTCCATGTGCATTTTAAAATTTTGTACTTTTTTTAATGTCATTATTTCGCAGTTGAACTTAGTCTACACAAACCAGTATGGAGAAAGCTTCAATCGAACTGTCATCAACAGCTTCAGGTATAAAACTGCTCACTGTCAAATTCTTATATTTTTTGGTAATTTTGTGATTTTTTTATTTACAAATATATCAGTAATCCTTCTCATGGAGCCCTAGTTAAACAATAATGGGCACTATAGCCAAATAAGATTATATCATTAAAAAGTGACTTTTCAAAACTATTTCTGTTTCAGTCAAGGATCCGTTGTGGTAGATGCTGAGTTGATTTTCAATAATGTGACGACTCTACCAAATGCCAGTTCTGTGGCTAAAACTATGGAGGTCGCTGCTTCAAGCTCAAATTTTTCCCTCAGTGTCAACATATCTTCTATTACTGCAACTGGTAAGACGTCACATCTTTCCCAAATATTGTATTTGTAAATTATTATTTTATGCACATACTGATTATGTTATGACTCAATTACTTTGTTGATAATTGTTTTGTTTTTTTATTTAGTTGTTTTGGCACCAACTGAAGCCCCAGCCACTTCAGCACCACCAGTCACCACGACCCCAGTCGAAACAACCTCCACCATGCCACATCCAGGTAATGCGAGTTCTCCAGAGGTTACTTTTGTACAGTTTCCTCGCTAAGTATGAGTCAAAAGTTAAATAAACCTGACTAATGACTGAGGCACAAAAGGGAGAGAGTGGGTGTTAACTACAAAGAAGATGGTCACTGTGGCTCTGCCTCACCCTATGCGTGTCAAGCAGGAACTCTTGAGTTCACTGTAGGAGTGAAGTTATTTGTAAATGCTAAATTAGCGCATATGTGTCTGATATAGCCAGCAATCCTGCCCATTGTGGATGACCAAATCTTGGTTTGTGTTCAAACTCCAATGGGTGGTTAGGTTTAGGCAACAAAAACATTTTGGTTAAGATTAGGGGAAGATTATGATCTTAGTTAAACGTTTATTTAAAAACATGTAATACAGTAATGCTGCTGTCACTACAAGTGGATGGTGTATTGCATTGCATTGATTGCTTATTTTACTAGCAAACAAAATATATATTAAACATTAAACATTAAACATTTTGCTGATACATTCAGTATCGACCATGTTTGAAACTTTCCAGGTACATTAATGAGCAACATTTCCTTGTTATATTAATAGGAAACATAATTCAATATTCAGTACCTTTCCCTTAAATTTGTATATAAACATTTATGGGAGACAGGGCGAGCAGAGATGCCTTTATTTCTGCACACAAAGCTTCTGCAATTGTAACAATCTGAATTTGTTGTTACAGGAATTAGTACATCAACATCTGCACCTACATCTGTTCCAACTACACCGATCACCTCAGCTGCCGATCCTAATGCTACAGATGCTACCACTGCTACACCAACAACTTCAATCACCACTGAATCAACAGATCCTCCTACATCCAGTGAGGGAAGCCTTGGCCTCACGTTTAGTCTCGACCAAACATTTACATCAGATCTCGCAAACTCATCCTCAACGGCCTTTAAAACTTTAGCCGCAGAGGTGGTCAAAGAGGTAAGCTGACAAAAGTGGGCTATGTTTTTGACTCCCAAATAATTGAAATAATTTCCTTTAACATTCTATGAGCATCAGAAGACAAAAAAAAAGTTTATTTATATTACATTACATTATCATCGTCATACATTAAGTTAATGTACAATGATGACAAGATGATTCCCACACAAATCACAGTTTTGTTGTCTTTCAGCTTAACAAAGTGGGTAAAAGTCTGTATGGATCATCTTTCCTCCGCTCCCTCGTTAACGCATTCACGTAAGACCATATTTCAATTCCTGTATTATTTTTTTCTGAATATTTGCCAGTCACTTCCTTTAAAAAGAGTTGCTTTCTCTCTCATTGAAGGAGTGGATCAGTGGTTGCAGACACAACGCTTGTGTTCAAAGATCAGAGCTCAGTTCCCCCAGCAAGCAGTGCAACTTCAGATTTCAGCAGTGCACTTACAAGTAACTCCAGCTCCCTGAATGTCATACGAGGCAGTGTTAACGCAAGTAAGTAATTGGAGATTTGAAAATCACACTTAATTTATGTGTTTATCAGTCTATTTAAATAAATGCATGAAATATTGTCATATTAATGAACAATCCAATTGTATTTGAACAGCTTCCACTTCTTCTGCTGCTGCTTCCACCGCTGCACCTACTGCTTCAGCTGCCCCAACCGCAGCACCTAATGCCACAGATGCCCCTACTGTGGGCCCAACCGGGGCTCAAACTGCAGCTCCTAATGCTACAGATGCCCCTACTGTTGCTCCAACTGCAGCTCATAATGCTACAGATGCCCCTACTGCTGCTCCAACTGCAGCTCCCGATGCAACAGATGCTACCACTGCTGCACCAACAACTTCAATCACCACAGCATCAACAGATCCTCCTACATCCAGTGAAGGAAGCCTTGGCCTCACGTTTAGTCTCGACCAAACATTTACATCAGATCTCGCAAACTCATCCTCAACGGCTTTTAAGACTTTAGCGGCAGAGGTGGTCAAAGAGGTAAACTGATAAAAATGGGCAATGCTTTTGACTCCCAAATAATTGAAATTCAACTTTGATAAATGCCATTCTGTGAGCATCAGAAGACAAAAAAAATGTTTTACATTACTGTAATGCTAAAGAGTTCAATCAACTGCCCCAAAAATTTGGCAGTAGAGTCTGGTAGGTCATCTTTAATCTTGTAAACATATTATGTATGCTGACAATGATGTGCGATGATGATTTGATCTATGGAATAGCCTTCAGGCCAAACCAAGCAAAAGTTGTACATTTGTTGTTAGCTATTCTCTCACAAATCACAGTTATGTTGTCTTTCAGCTCAACAAAGTGGGTAAAAGTCTGTATGGATCATCTTTCCTCCGCTCCCTCGTTAACGCATTCATGTAAGACCAAATTTCAATTCCTGTATTATTTTTTTCTGAATATTTGCCAGGCACTTCCTTTAAAAAGAGTTGCTTTCTCTCTCATTGAAGGAGTGGATCAGTGGTTGCAGACACAACACTTGTGTTCAAAGATCAGAGCTCAGTTCCCTCAGCAAGCAGTGCAACTTCAGATTTCAGCAGTGCACTTACAAGTAACTCCAGCTCCCTGAATGTCATATCAGGCAGTGTTAACGCAAGTAAGTAATTAGAGATTTGAAAATCACACTTAATTATTATGTTTATCCATCTATTTAAATAAAATACATTAAACATCGTCATATTAATTTACAATCCAATGGTATTGGCACAGCATCCACTTCCTCTGCCACTGCTACCACTGCTGCACCTACAGCTTCAGCTGCCCCAACCGCAGCTGATAATACCACAGATGCCCCTACTGCAGGCCCAACAGCAGCTCCAACTGCAGCTCCCACTACCACAGATGCCCCTACTGCTGCACCAACTGCTGCTCCTAATGCTACAGATGCTGCTGCGTCAACTGCTGCTGCCACAGAGGCTACAACGGCAGCTACTAATACAACTGCTGCCACTACTGCTACTACAACTGCATCAACAGATCCACCTACATCCAGTGAGGGAACCCTTGGCCTTAACTTCAGTCTCAATCAAACATTTACATCAGATCTTTCCAACTCATCCTCTACAGCATTTAAGACTTTGGCTTCAAAAGTGGTTGAAGAGGTAAGATGTCTATGCACATAATTGTATGTTGCAAACAAATTGAGGTTGTACTTAGTTACAGTAATTGTCCATGGATATTGTAAGGCAGAGAATCAACTTACTGCACATTTTTTAGCAAATATTGCTGTTGGGGAAATAAATCTTGTCAGTGAGCACAGTGAATATGAGAATACTCATGTGGCTAACATTTTCGTATTAATTTAAAAGTTATCTCCTCATTTTTTGCATTAGGAAACAACATTCTCAGAATTCCAGTTATTCAATATTTTCTTAATTTGCCCAATATTATGATAACTGAATCTGGTGAGCCTTCTTTAACCTTGGAAGAAAATGCAGGTAACGATGGCTAAGCTAAGCATATAGGATTCCATAGCCTCCAAACAAAACAAAATATATTAACCACTGATGAGGCTGACCACATCCTTCAAACCAGTTTAAGCCCAGATCCCCGTGGGGCTCACCTGCAATTGTCCTCAAACCATAGCAATCTCTTTGCCTTGCAGGGTAATTCAAGGAAGTTGCGCATTTGTGTGAGTAATTTGTCGTAATTTTATTTACAAATGACATTAATTTTGTCTTCCAGGTAAACAAAGTGTCCAACAGTCTCTATGGATCAAGTTTCCTTCGTTCCATTGTTAACGCATTCACGTAAGACTAAATTTCCCTTTGAATATTTTAATGATAATTTCACTAATATACTATTACCATACATTTGGCCTTCACTTTAACCAAAATGTTGCTCTCTCTCTTTGCCCCTGTAGGAGTGGATCAGTGAAAGTCGACATGACCGTTGTGTTCAAAGATTCAGGCTCAGTTCCTTCAGCAAGCAGTGCAACTTCACAATATAGTAGTGCGCTTGCTAACTCTACCTCCCTTGATGTTGTAGCAGGCAGTGTTTCTGCACGTAAGTTAATTGAGACCTAAAAGTCTGAGTTTATGAATCTATGGTTTACATATGTTAATCTATTTTAAAAAATTGAATGCATCTTGCAATGTCATGCTTGTAAATCTCTGGCCATTTTTAAATGTATAAGTATGATAAGGGCTCAAGGTCGGAATGAAGCTTTCTTTTAGATTGCATATTGAATTTCTGAAGTTGTGATCAATCCAGAGAATTTCACTGACTACAACCTCTGCTTTCTCTAATTTTTCAGAGTCAACATCAACATCAAGCAGTCCTCCTCGCCCAACAATGGGCGCGTTGGCATTCTTTTCACTAACACTGCTGGCTGTGGCACAGATGCTGATAGACTTATAACCGGCACCTAAGGCAGATGCACTGACTTGGCCAATAGTTTTTGCCATCAAGAGTGGAAAAAAGTGGTTACCAACTGACCAAAAACAAGAGACATGAGTGTGCATAATGAAATTTACAATGCCATGCGGTAAAAAGATGTGTACTGTGTGTCAAGGACAGGTTTTCAGTATTTTCCACATTTGATGTTCCAGTACAATCACTTGTGTTTGGTTTCCATTTTATTTAAAATAAGAAATAGTTCAGATTGTAATTTAAAACCACCATATTTGATTTTCTTTGTGTGTGTGCAATGTTCATTTTGTGCATTTTTTTTCTAACAGATGCCATTCAATGCTGTGTAATGCTGTTCTTTATATGCTTTTTTTAATGCAGCATCAACATTGCATTTATCAACATTTACAAATGCAAATGAATATAGGATAATGTACTGAATATTTATTGCAAATGAAAAGCCATGTACAGTACAACAGGGCACAATTTGCATCCAATGCAATTAAGTTTGAACGGAGGAGTGCAGTTAACACAGTGTGGTGCAAAACATTAAGGGTATAGAGGTAACATGAACATGATGCTGGAGACAATTGATTCATATTACAGCTGAGACCAACCATTAGGTTTGTTCTGTTACATATTTAACCATGAAGACAATTATTTCTGAAGCAGGACCATGTATCAGCAGCACGTGAGAATACTGTAGGGAAGAAAGGTTGCCATTGAATTTTGTAGAATCATCTAGTATCTTGTAAAAGGTTTGGCAAGTGGATTGCAGATTGCAAGTTTGAGAATGTCCAGGTACTATCATAGAATTTAGAAAGATTATTGATTGTAATTGAATAACAGTTCTTCCTGTATGTTTTGTTAGAAGGGGGATTATAAAAATGTGTATCTTTGTTTATCAATCAAGTATTAAAATGTTGCCTTTAAAATGACTGGTGGTCTTGCAAATTTTCCTTTTTGTCTTTCTAGTCTCTCTAATAGATTTTTTAAAGCCCAAAACCAAAACATTATAATCACCAGTGGCATGGATATGATATATTTCAACCTTTTCTTTATCTAAAACAATCTACAACAAGTTTTAAAATCATTGCCAAGACTTATTGCGGACTTAAGGGGGGAATGCAAGGGAATACTTCATAATGTAAAAGTCAAGAAGAAGAAACTAGCCTTTTGTTAACTTGGACCCTTTCTTTTATTTGATTCACATCAGGTGCAGTTCTATTTTATTCTGAACATCAAATATTCAGACCATTATGGTTAATTGTCTGCAATTTCCTGTCATTAACATAAACAGCACATGTGTAAGAACTATTGCCTTTTTTTTTATTGCCTGAAGTGAAATCTTAGTTCACATTTAACGACCACCCCCATGTATTTGTGTATTGTAATATATTGTATTTACTTTAATACTATTTTAAGATGTTTACTTACTAAGTTACTGAGGTGTTTATTTCCGGTTTTATGTTTGTTTAGGTGGGTATGTGTTCTGTGTTTTGTGTTTTGTCTCATATCAGAATTTATGCATACATGCAACATACATACAAAGAACAGTGCAGAGTCATTGTTCAGTCCAAAAAATACATTCTAGAGTTAGCCAGAGCTAATTAAAGACGTCAGTAATTTCAGTTACCCCAATGAACTTTCAACCTTAGTCTTGTCAGAGCAAAGTTTACTCTTTATGTATCTGTTCCCCCACTGAAGCTCTGCAAGGAAACTGTAAGGCATAAAAGAAAAACTACATTGTAAAATTCTTAGTGCTTAACCTTCATTACGATCGTCTGAGCCACGTTCAGAGCAGTTGTAAATTACTCCATAAAGATACAGCTGTGGCTACAAAAGGTTTAAATCTCAATACATATGATAAATACAAAATTTATAAGCAAGTTGTTGCCTTCTGACAGCACCTTGTCATGTGTCTATAATGTACATGCAATGACCCACCAGAAGAGGGCTGCATTGCCCCGAGGATCATCCAAGTCTGAGTATATATGCACATGGGCTTTCATCCCTAAATGTTTTATTCACAACTTTATTTGCTCTGTTAGTCACGCTCTGCAATAGCTATGATTTGACATGAGTTTTAATTTTTTTCTTTTTTAAATAAAATAGCGAGGGAGAACAATTTTAAATTCCAATAAAAATGACAGTAGTTCACAGATTAATGCTGATCAGATAATTTAGAAACAAAGTATGTAATACAAATAAGGTACTTTCCTGCAATGAAATGCTAAAACAATCATCCTTGTACAAAAAAATAGAATGTGGATGAAGGTTTTTTGTTTGTTTTGGGCCTTGATATTTTTATCACAGACCTTTTACTGCACTGATAAATCAGACTTTGTATGGTAACTAAGTACAGTTCAGTTGAGAAAAGGGTGTCTAATTTACTCCACATTATATAAAAAACAAACAAATCAAAAATGGAAACATTTTGTTTGAATCAATCAAAAATTGCCCAACAACAAGTGTATTGCAAGTTCTCTCCCTGTCTGCTAGAAATTCCACCACTATTCATATGTTTGTTGTATTTTCAAGGAAAAATAATTGCCACCTGGATTATGTTCACCAGACACATTTTTGCAACTTTTCAGATTTGTTCATTAAAATAGTTTACTCAAGTATTTTACTTTTAGAAGGAACATGAGGTATAGTACTTTAATGAGTATTACACTGCTGATAATGATATGTGTAATCAGGTCACTTTTATTTGCCCCTTAATGTAACAAAGCATGTAAATCAACCTCTGCCCACTCCTCTTTCAGAAACAAAAGAACAGATGTGCAGCCAGTCTCCCCTGTCTGTAAGGCACACTTGCATTACACATATCAATGACTGGTCTGCAAAGAAAACGCTAGCTATTGAGCCAATGTGCCTTTTATTGCACCCTTCATTAAAATCCCCCCATGTTTAATTAGAACACATCCGCCACACTTGAGATACGTCTGTCACTGGCTGAGGCCCAAGGTATTCAAGCTTGGCAGGATTGACTGTGCTCTACTGCACGCTGAAACACATGAAAGAGATGATGAGAGCTGTTTTAGGGGTATTAAGAAAGTGAAGTTGCACCCATTCAAAACTCATTTAAAATTAGAAGTCAGATAAGTATCTGTGCTTTTTACAAAATAGGAAATTTGGTTGTGTTTTTGTTTTCCCTCAGTATTATTTAGAGTGGAGTAGGGTATTTTTTTCAAATTACTTGAATTTTATCATGCAGAATATTGAACCAAAGCAATACACAGCATTTTTGCAATGCAGTTTTTATCTGAGCAAGAAACTGCAGTGCTTAAAGGGATTCTTGACTGATTATCAACTACCTTTGTATCATAACAATTTGGGGAGTGTGAGTAAACCGAAACTTCCCTCCATCTCTCCAGAGCTTTGATTTCTCTGCTCATCTCTCAGCTCAAATATGCAGTGGATTTTTCTGGCTCTGGGGATGTATTTGTTCTAACTACACATAGTACTTCCCCATTATTCTTATGTCCGCCACCACAGACACAAAGAAAAGTTGACTGAGAGAGAGACCTGACTTGCTCTCTCAAACGAAGACCAGACTCAGTTCGATGGTAAAACTAGGCAGTGCTGATCAAATATAAATCAAGATTCTGTTACTGTGTTGCCCATTTCTCATCTTAAAAATCTTCAGAAATATTTTTTAGTGCACGGTCTGGTATGGCGCAGTGCATTGTTGTAGGTTTTCTACCTCCTCTAAATGTAGTGGATCTCTGGGTAAGGGTCATTATTTGTAAAGAGTTGGTCATCACCGTGTGTGTAGGATCAGAGTCTCCAAAACGTCTGAATTATAATGATTACAAACTACTCATGCCTGGTTAAGTTATTACAAATAATCCTAAAGGGGTCATGAATGTCTAAACTGGATATCATAGTCAATCATATAGTTAATATATATTTTACTAAGATAGTGAGGTAAGTATGTTACACAGTACATAAGATATATCTTCTGGGTACTATAAATGTACTGTATATAAAACAATTTTATGACATAATGTTGGACAGAAGTGGACTGAATGACTGGTATTGCCAACCCTAAAGCAACACAAAAAATATGGCTAGAGTCTTTTCCAGAAATCAGAAGAAAAAATAATAATAATTAGTTCTTCGACTGATTTCTACAGAGAAAATATTAAGTGTGTTTTACTGTATAGCATATACTCAGCCTGAGCAATCAAGTTTATTGATTTTCACAGATCTTAATCACTGTTTTTTTAGTGTTGTGGACAACATGATTTTCAATGCTGTGCACTTTTCAAAGTGATACAGATACAGGCACCTTTAATCAGCATACCACAATTAGAATTTAAATGTCAGTCATTTGAATTGAATTGGTAGGGGATCGGCAGCAGACTGTATTTTGTTACTGTGATTATTGTTGCATGCTTTCATTACAGCCCACTTCCCATCTCTCCCATCCCTCTCGTCTCTGTGTAAAAGGTTCAGTATGATGCAGACATGAGGACAGACGATCATCTTTCTTCTTTACAGGTGAGTGTCACTGTTTACACAGTTTTCTTTTGTTTGATGTGAAGTGGTACATTACAAACCTTTGTTTTTAAACTGTATTCAGAAGACCCTGTAGGAAATGTTATTATCTGACTGAGCTGCTCTTCATAGAATCAGATGGAAAGATGAAGAATCTTACTGAAATTTTTGATGTGGCTTTTTCAATTGTCACAATTATTATATCTTCTCAGTGGAAAAAAAATGCACTTCTTGCTTTTATTTTTTACATACCATATAAAAATACAAAAGCCTGTTAATGAACATTATAAGTATTGTTTTCTACAGTATTACTGCACAGCAAATGATGTAACTAGCAAGAATATCCACAGCAAAGCAAATAGATGGTCAATATCTTTTAAAAAATATATGTTAAGGGAGTTATATTACTACCGGGCATATAGGCAAAATTTTACATACTCTTAATTACATTTTTCTTAAGATTGACAGTGAGACATTGTGTAAAGTTTTGTACTAATTATTGTCTTCTGGCAGTGTAAATCACTAAACTGACATCAAGAGCATGATGTTGTGGACAATGACAGATAAGAGGTATTGTGCAAGATTAACAGACGTAAATACAACCGAATAATGCAGACGTGCTGTTACTGACATAAACAGAAAAATTAGAAGGATGGAAGGGAACAATGTGGTGTGCAGGGGGTGAGCTGTCGAGATGACTGCCAAAGTGACCTCTACCTCCCTGAAGAGGGAGTGACTCTATGTATGTATATGCATTATAATGTTCGAGAATAAATTATTGGAATATATATGAATTTATGGAATGAGCTTTGAATGCATTTAAAATGAAACTTGTATATACAGAATGAATCATGAGTATACAGACTGAAACTTGATTACATGGAATGAATAAATATAAAGGCAAACCTGGATGGTGGTGGTGATACGATCTTTACAGAGTGAATAAAAATTATATTTATATATGTATTACTCATTACTTATGGTGACGTGTGTTGGTTCCACTCAACAAGTCTACAAGCCAAACAAAAACCTACATTTCCACTCTGCATCACTTTCCCGTCACCACTGCATGGCCCCTGCGGTGTTCATTAAAATCTATTCCAAGTCAGGTGGAACATCTGCTCCCTGTTCACACCACTGGCACTGGAAATGTAATATTATTCTGTTCATAACAGTCATATGTGTTCTGCTGTGTGATATACTGTGGTGTGCAATGACTGAATCAAGAGGAGCAATCTTAATAAATGCGTAATTGTTCCTAGGGGCAAACACAACTGTGAAATATAGCAAATTACTGTTTTTTTAAGAGAACTCCAATGTTTGTGATATATGTCACAAACAGGATTCAAATTCCTAAATATATCTACAAGAAAAGGTTCCAATTCAACAGACCTGATGACTCAACTGGAGAATTCTACTATGTGACACTTGGTTTGTGTTTCTTGGTTTAGAAGACACATACAAAAATAACAGTCATATGTCATTCCCCTCATTAAATCAAGATCTGTGTTGATGAAAAGAACATCTGGTTTTGCTCTCCTCACCTAGCAAAGAGATGGCATTTTAAATAAGGCAACTACAACGAGGAATTTTCACCCACAGTCTCTTGTGATTCCTACATTGAACCAAAGTTTACAGCCAAGAGATTAATTAATAAGAAGTAACCATGGAGCAGCAATTGGCTCAAAACAAACAGAATTCCGGGTGGTTTGTCAATTTTTTCACTGTTAATGTACCAAAGAGGATTGTAGGAATTGAAACATTTCACTTACTGCAAAGTCAGACTGCTCATTACTTACAACTGTATCTGTGTGTTTTGACAGACTTGATAAGACCATGGATAACAGCAGCTTGGGATTGTTTGGAGATGATAATATGTCTCTTCAGACTGAACTTCAGTCCTGCACTACATTGAGGAACCAGGCCTCTCGTGTTTTCCTATATGTGTTCCTCTCTGTTGGCATCGTCTGCACAGTAGTGGGCAACTTCCTGGTGGTCTTGTCCATCGCCTACTTCAAGCAGTTGCAGTCACCCACAAACTCCTTTGTCATGTCCCTGGCAGTAGCTGACTGCCTTGTTGGCCTGGTAGTGATGCCATATAGTATGATTCGGACAGTGGAGGGATGCTGGTACTTTGGTGTCCTTTTTTGTAAGCTTCATTCTAGTCTAGATGTCATGCTCTGCACAGCCTCTATATTCCATCTCAGCTGCATAGCGTTTGACCGCTACTACGCTGTCTGCAACCCATTGGTTTACTCCTTAAAGATGTCCCGGAGTCGGGTAGCTCTCCTTATCGTTGTATGTTGGGCTGTTCCAATGCTCATTTCCTTTGGTCCCATAATGCTTGATCTACATGTTGCCGGTGTGGACATCCTGCTCCCTAAAGATGTATGCGTATTCTTGGTCAATCGCATTTATGCTGTCATGGCTTCCTTGGTGGCCTTTTATTTGCCAATGGCTATCATGCTAATAGCCTACTGGAAGATCTTCAAAGCTGCCAAACGGCAGGCCATGCAGATCAGCGCCATGGAGAGCCAGATGGCTGCTGGAGTGGGCAAAGACTCAAGCAAGAAAAAAAGACACCGAAACACTATGAGAAGGGAAAGAAAGGCAGCAAAAATTTTGGGCATCATCATGGGAGTTTTTCTAATCTTCTGGATGCCTTTCTTTACAGTCAATATTGTGGACCCCTTCATTGATTACAGTACGGAAGTGGTCGTCTGGGACATATTTTTGTGGCTGGGATACATCAACTCCTCTCTGAATCCCTTTTTATATGGTTTCTTCAACCGTTCCTTCCGTAGGGCATTCCTCATGTTCATGGGCTGCAGGGTATGCCTGCCTGGATCCTCCCCTGGGATGGAGCTATCACACACTAGAAAAGACCCTAATTAACGTGCAGATTAACCATAAAATAAAGATAGTATCTGTATATTAGATTTTGTTCAGGCATAAAAAGATCAAGGATTGAGGAAGTGCTCTAACAACATTTTTTTGTTAGCATCATGGAAAAAGGGGAAATTTTAGTTACAAAGGACTGCCACCATGCCTTCAACCGTTATGTATAAAATTACCTCTTTTCCTTCCATGTAAAGGTACCATGCTCTCTGGCACAAACTTTTTGATTTTGTGGCAGAAAAAGAGTCTGGTTTGACTCTGCAACACAGGCTTTTTCCAGTTCCACTTTTAAGTAAATTAACTTTGAATTATGTCCATGTGTTCATGGCCTTTGAGGAACAGTTGCCCAATGTAGGTAATGTGTCAATGATATTAGATGGAAATTTAACCTGAAAATGGTTGTTCACTTCAAAAATAACTTGGCAAAAGATGGCTATCTACCTGCCAGTCACAGTGTATATATTATGTCTATGTCTAACATATGAAAGCAGAATCACTGTAATATTGACCACTTGTATATAGCAACAATAAAGATAAAAAATAAATCTAAAAAATAATTTTTCAATAATAAGGGGAGCTTCAAATGGATGGGGTCAAACTGCACACCGCTCACAACACATCAAAAGTTACAAGTACATAGCACAAATCATCCAAAAACAATGATCATAAGAACTAACAATTGAGAAAAGTACATAGAAAAGTAGAAAAATGTGAAAAAAAAAAAATGAAAATTCATATTTTCTTTGATAGATTTTTGTATTGTCTATTATTGGTCTATTATTTTTTTATTTTTTTATTTATTTTTTTTTTTTACATTTTTTAACAATCTAGAAAAGTACATAGAAGAAGTATAGATAGAAACAAATCTGAAAAAACCTGAGATGAAAATAAGAATTTTCAGTTTTTTCATACTGTTTCTACTTTTTCTATGTACCTTTCTAGACTGTTAGTTTTTATGATTAGTATTTTTGGATGATTTGTGATATATACCTGTAAATTTTGATGTGTTATGCTCAGTATATTGTACTTTTGAACTTTTGATGTGTTGTACTCTGTATATTCTTGTATAATATTGTTTTGTTTTGTTTTTTTGTTGTTGTTGTTGTTGTTGTTTTCCATGGGTACATGTTCTGTCCTCCATGTGGGAGTGTCAGAGAGTGCCTGTCAACTCTGCTCTGATTGGCCCAATCTGAGTTTTTCAGCCTGAGAATGGACTGTCTCTCAATCAAGCAGATCACAATCACCTGAGAGATGAATGTGTTTGTGTCTTTCTGTGGCTTGCTCTGCTCTGTGGTGAATATTTTAAAATGCCTGACAAAGATCTCTGTTAGATCGAGATCTTGCACAAATAAAATTTACTGGGAGCTTTTAATACAATGCGCAGATTTTTTTTGACTCTTGCTTCAATCTGATCTTTTGATCTAGCACCTGTAAAAGTCCTTTGGATGTGAATGCGCTCCACCTTGCTTGTTCCCAGCTTCAAATGGATCCAAGAGGATGTCATAGCAGATGGGGCCTACGTATTGCTGCTGCTAAAAATAATTTGGTTTCTTCAATCTACGCAAAATTAAGGACTGGAGGAAGATGTAGCCAATTTCACTTTTATGGGAGAGAACACAATTCTCAAGCATTAAAATAGTGCAAAGTAAGATGCGCAAGGCAAGACTTGAAGAGGCCAAAATCAAGGGAGTTTCAGGATGACACAACAGAGATTTGCATCTCAGGTAAGAACCTTGTTGACATTTATAATTCTGCTCTTCCAGGAGACACTGAGTCATTCAAAACCAAAAATTATCTGATAAACAGAAATGACAGAAACTTTTACTTTTAGTATCGTGACCCAAACTGGCTGCATCACAAAGGCTGATAACAATGTCATCCTCTGTGATCAGATAGGCTATATAATAAGAGATGAAAAAGATGATTTGTTGGTCTTATTTAATTGATTTTTAATGTCTCTGTGTCATTACTAAAAATATATCACGTTTTGGAACTCCTTTTAGAAGTCTGTCAGGCTGCCTCTTGGGTCTTCAGACAACTGCAGGACAATGAAAACATCCTGATGAAACCTGCAGAATAGAGTGAATGTGCACACATTTGAAGGTAAGTGTTGTAACAAATAAAATGACAGGCAAAGCACAAATTTGACTGTGCCTGGCATATTTATTGAGGCAATATGTATAACTTTACTGTCAGGTCTGCTAGTTTCATTAGTTACACAATCACTGCCTGAAACTGACCCCTTTGCATTTTGCAAGTGAAAGAGGAGCAGTAATGGGTGCAGTTGTTGAACGGGCTACAGCAGGAGCCATGGGCAAAATGTAAATTCTATGAATTTGCATGAAAGCTTACTTCATTAAAATCAAAGACTAGCCAATTTTTATACCCAATCAAAAATACATTGTTTTTATTTGATTCACCAGGACGACAAACTACAAGTTATTGTCACAACATGTCAGTTATTGCATACAAGGGTAACTTAAACCAATTAAAAATATGACTGTACTCCTGTAAATTGATGTTTCGAATAACTTGTACTTTTGGCAAAATGCCAGTGACTAATATAAATTCTGGTATTATGACAGCTGCTGGCCAGCTGCTGATATGAGCTTAAATGTTTCATGCTTGAAAAATGAGCAGTGCAGCCTCAGTTTTCTGCCTTGTGTGAGACAATTTTGGAATAGCCTTTTGCCATTTGAAAATAACTCATGCGCTAATAAACTAATTAATAACTCAAAACTGAAATATAGATACTTCGCCACCTTCAATGTGCTCCTGTCAGGTTCAGCTCAAATTATAATAATTTAGGTGGCATCCCTCCAAATGTGCTTCTTGAGGTGGAAATAAGGTGAAATTACAAACTAATAAGCATAGCTTAGTGCCTAAGCATGCCTTGTGAAATACCTCTCAGGGCTAAAAATGAGAGTGGTTATTAGGAATGTAATTAATATTTATGAGTCCAAAACACTCTGCATATCTGAAATGTTGAAAACGAAGTTTTAATTCAACATATTTTACTCTTAATTTTAAATATAATGTAATTTAATTGGTTGTGGTGTGTCAATGACTTTCAAATGTAGCACAGACACTTAGTTTGAACTAAATTTGTGGCTTTTCATTAAATTTTTTTGTGCTGTTAAATAAAAGATGAGGTGGATTTAATAGGACGAAAACAGATAATAATTTGCTTATCAAGACTATAATACCATTGTGTCATGTTAAACATTGGTTAGTGTGTAATCTTATAGCAAGATTACTTGTCTGAACTCGCTTCCAAGATGGAGTCTTAGGCTATTTATAGGAATATAAAATGAGCTTGTGTTCTGATTTTTCAAATGAAAAGATTGCTGTTGGAGACAGGACAGACTGAATTCAGGAGTCACAGTACGGTTTAGCCACACTAGAAATAACAGGATGTATTATTAGACATCAAGCTGTTGTGACAAAACAGCAGGTGGTGGATGATTGAGTGCATGAGCGTGTATATTTTATCAAAACAATTAATGAAATCCGAAATAAAATACACTACAACTTAATTCTTAAAGACAGCATAAATCTAGGCAGTAATTATAATATATATTGAGGGAACACATCCATTTCCATATTGAAATATAATTTTAAAAAATACCCCAAAATTATTGATTTAAATGGTTTACGACAGCTCAACTGCTATGAGTACACTCACTGTCAAACACTGTACTGTCTCTCGATTTCAGTACTTTCAAACATATTAAGAAGTACAAAACTAAAATATGATATGAATGTTATGTGGCTAATATCAGGACTGATATAGTTTTTGTAAAGTGTTAGAGTGTCATTAAAAAAAGCCATACTGTATGCATTGTTTTCTGTTTGGCCCTCAAACATTTGCTGACTCCCTAAACTGGCACTTAGTTATTTAAACTTTGAAAATCCTTTATCTAGGGTTTTTGTTTTAAAATGCTATAAAGTGGTCTGTTAAGCTGTTAAGTTTCTAAAACTATTACTAGTACTTTCTATCAGAAAGGGAATTCCCCTCTGACCACCCTAAAGGTTAGGGCTGCAGAAGGTGTGGATTAAATTGATGCCCTGACAGATAAATACATTATTTAGTCTAAAGCTGATATTTAACAAGGAGTTTAAATTTTTTTTAAAAATTGAAAAATTTTTTAAAAAAATGAATTTAATGTGTCCCATATCTGAATCTTTCACTTGCAACATGTTGCTTTTCTAATCTTAGTTACAAAGTATCTTTAGGTTAAGTTGTGTCATAATGATACACGATGCCTCCTATATGATGGCACAAAAGGCCCTAGATTAATGTATGAACATTTAATAGACTGAGATTTTATCTTGCACAAACTATGAATTCATAGTTTAAGACAGTTTGCTGTACAACTAATACATATAGGTAGGTGTAGCTATGGGTGTTTTGCTTCACATTATAGAGCATATGCAAGTGATATTTTAGATTGAAAAACCTGCATTTCTTCTTAGGTTTTACTCAAAACAGTTATTCTGTGGGCTTTGTAGTCTTGCTCAGTAAGAAATGTACTTGTACAGGGATATTGTTTTGGTATGCCAATGTACTAAATGCATTTTCATGGTGGAATGAGGCTAATGACAGGAAGTAACCGGTTTACTGGTTTTGACAAAGCTAGGATTTCTCTCTCTCTCTCTCTCTCTCTCTCTTTCTCTCTCTCTCTCTCTTTCTTGCTCTCTCTCTTTCTCTCTTTCTCTCACTCTTCCATGCTTTCTAAATTGTCTGTAACCTAAATCTGTTCCCAAAATCACATTCACTGTGTTATTGTAGTTTTTTTTCTCTTTGAGTCACAGTCAGCTCTGTGGACATGTGTTTGGTCCTGTAGGCAGCATTAGAGTTTCACAAACAAAAAGGCGGACTAACTCTGGCTAAAATGCTAAAAATGTTTAGCTTTAAGATTAAAAAAGCAGCCAACCTAACCCCAGGCTATCTCTGATAGAGCTAACGGCTGTGTTTCCATGGTAACACACTATCACATCTGCTGCAACTGACAAAAAGAAGGAAAAGTGATTCCGTTCATGGTTTAACATTGCTGTGAGGTGATGAAGATTTTTGGAAGTCCTAGGAACTCGAAAGTATATGTTAGGCTCTGCTTTTGCTTCACTTTCCTTTTAATTTGTAATCTAATCCTGCGAGGCACAGAGATACCCAATGCCCAGAATACATATACTATTCAAGATAGTCATGGACCAGGCAGCTCTGTGCAAATGATGACATGAGATGTTTATCTGCAGTCTGTTTATTAGCTCTAAGCCATAGTCAAAGTCTATCTTTGTTCAACTAGCACCAGTGCTGTCAGTAGACAATTAGGAGTCAAGGCAGAGTCTGTCTCTTTGGCGCACTCTGTTGCTTTGTGAAAGTGTTCGAACTGTGAAAGTGTAACAACACATTGAAACCCAGATAATTTTATCACTCAAGTTAGAAAATAGCTTTGATGGAGTTTTGCTGTTGTTTCAAGTCTGTTTTCTTTGTGAGGGACAGAGGGGTAAGTGAGGATAAATGGAAAAATGTTTCAAAGGGCATTTGGTAAAGACCACAAGAAAGAGCATTTAAACCATGAAGGCAAGCTTTGTTTTTTGCTCGGTTTATTATATTTCCATACATATATTTCTACCATTTGTGTCTGGATTTGAGAGTAAATCCCATATTCTTGCAATAATTGCTGCTTTTAGCCTTTACTGACAGCAGCTAGTATGTGTTTGGTTTTGTTTTGTTTTTTTTGTGTGTGTTTCGGTCCATGATGGGTTCTCCAACCACAAGAACTATTTGTTTTTGTCACCTTATTGCTGTCCATGCAGATCTTTTTCTGTCATCTATTAGTTTCTGGTCATGATTACAAATAGAAGAATAGTACAAATTCAGCTGTTCGACATTCCCCTTTATCAAAAAAACATTTAAACCCATGGTGGAATGAAGCAAATAACAGGAAGCAATTGAGATTTATTAGTCTTGACAGTGACTTTTTTTTTTTTTATCAGTTTCTCTACATCTGCCTGCAGCTCTAGCCTTATGTGAGGGTGTCTGTTTGTCACTCTCTTTGAATTCCCAAAATATTAATTTGTATTTATCAGTCAGCAGATTCTCACTACCCTGTTCAGCTTGGCTGACACATGCATTTAATTTATTTACATCAATTTCATTGGTGTTTTGTCTAAAATCAGACAATTTTTTCTTCCCCTCCTTAACTTTCAAACAGTGTTGTTTAAGGTTGCAGGGATTGTGCAATAGTTTCATGATGCTTTAACAACAGAATATGTGCAATATGTGTTAAGTGCAATGTACGTGCAATATTTTGCATGTAAAATTTGCATTATGTACATTTTATTTGGTGATTTGGCTCAGTGCTGTTTTGTTCATATATGGTTCGTTGTATTGTGACTGTGAAGGCATTGGGCGCAGCATCTAAATCCAAGACAAATTTCCCAACAGGGACGATAAAGTATATCGTATTGCATCGCATCGTATTGTAACGTAACATATCATATTGTTTTGTATCATAAGTCTCTAAGCAGAATAGATGCAGGAGGTAAAACACTGCTGGTTGGGGGAGCTTTTTGTGTTGTGTCAGTGGTTCCTATCATACAGATGAACAGTCAATTGTTAGTTTTTCTAATCATTTTGTTTAAAATTAGATATTTGATGCTATAAAAAGGGAGTGTGAAGTCATGATTGACTCGTAACTGACACAGGCGTGTGTATGGGCAGGAACCATATTGTCTGTAAAAAGAAAGAAAATATGACCTGTTGGTCTTAAAAGTGAAGCCATTGAAAACATGCCTTAAACCTGCATTCTTTCCAATAGCCAGCAGGGCATGACTACACTGTTTGCAAAAAGAGGTCTGATTGTATAAAAGTCTGTGAGAAAAAGACCCTATTTCTCATTTCATTTATTATTATATAATGATTGAGTTTATGTAGACAGTAAAGCAGGGCATGATTTATGGCGTGGCTTCCTTGTGATTGATAAGTTGCTACCACAGTGGTGTCCTGGGGTTCTCGATAAGATTCAACTTAATATGATCACTTCTGGCTCCAAAAAAAAAAACAAGATTGTGACTGCCAAAATTCCAAACTAAAGGCTTTAGAACAGTAGTCCACAAATCAAAAGGTGATGTCACAGCGAATTAACTATTTGTGTGAACTTGATACTGTGGTTCCCCCTTAATCACTACTGCACAGACTCTGGTTCCAAATGAGGACACCAGAGCAAGATGGCAGCACCTTTATCTGGGAAATTTTGGCTAAATATTTGTACAGTGGGAGTGGTAGACTTACTGTCTGTCTTTACATGCAGTCTATCTGTCCTTCTGCCCATCTTTCCCATTCTCGTGAATGCAATAGGAAGGTATTGCATTACAAACATTAAATTGAACTTAGGTTTGAATTGATGAGAAGTTGGTGATCAGAGTTCATTGTGACCTCATAAAACATGTTTTTAACCATAACAAATAATTCAAAATATATATAGTACTTTTCATTAAATTCCTTAAAAGTCTTTACTACATATTCATATAAGTCAGGACATACGTGGATGAAAACCGCAACTTTATTGGCTGGCAGAGGCATACTATGCTATTATAGTTTTCTTAGATCGTGAGTCACATTACACAGGTGTTTTACTGTAATTTAACTGAAAAACAAAGGTGTTGCAACTTATTTTCCCTCATTTTTATTTCTCTTTTCATCTCACATAAACAAACATAACATCGAAAAATACAAAAAAAAGCATGTTCATTTCACATTAACACTCACTTGGCAATGCAAAATACAGTTACACAGGCCAAGTAGACACATGAGTTTTTATTCAAACAGTATACATTTCACTGCCAAGTTCATTTATAAATCCAACAGTTTGAATAAATACTGTGCAGCATCTTTATCCTTAGCCGCCATCTTATCTTTACAATGCCTTGTCAAAACAGAAAAATGGCAGATGATGAATCATAAATTATTCTAACAAATGACATCTGATAAAATCAAGACATTCTGGCAACAATAAAAATTGCTTGTATAACTCTTATTTTACTCTGTTAGTTTTCAAAAATATTTGTTTCAAAAATCAGCTGGATATCAAACAAAGCAATCACCAGTAATCATGTAGTGTCAGCTGGCTTGTTTAAAAGACATGGAGACCATCTGATGTAAAATCTGAAGAAATAAGCAGTAATAATGAGGACTGTGTTAGCTGTCTTGCAGAAGATGCGAACACCTGTCAACTGTGATCTGTGTAACATTGATGCACAGTTCTTCCAAGTGACAGCACTTGAAGTAAGTCCAAGAAGATGGCTCCTGCTGCATCCACTTCCAAAAAGTGGCTTCAAGCATCTCACAAGACATTTCATCTAAATAAACATGACCGGAATGAAGGACTGAGATAAAGTTTTAGTCCTGTTTGTGCTGGGATCAAGACGTCATTCTCTGTCCACAGCTTTAATCAAGCTATGATTCTCAGATGTTTCGTTAACACAAAAATTATGTCCTATCGCAGTCTTTCCTGCATGTTGGTCCAATGTGGCCCTTTGAAAAATAAATAAAAGATTCTCTGGTGGCCGTCTAAATGTCAGTCTCCTTCAGGCCATAGCAGTCTGCCAGATCATAGAACTGATAATTGTTCTGCTCACAGGAGTTGTAAATCCCCATAGAAACTGTGTCTACTATATCAATCCGACCTACTGCAGGTGTGGTTCCCTTTCCTGGCCCTCCCTTGATTTTATTCGACAGATTGTTCACTTTCTCTTTGAGCTGGAAGGAAGATTTTTGCAGTGGTGGAAACAGACTCCATCTCTTGAAACTTAGCGAGCGCCCTTTCCCCTTGTGTAACAAAGAGCTGCCACAGGACTCGTGCACGGCATAGCCGGGCTTACAGTCTCCCCTCTGATCCCTCGACATTCCTTTGACAGCTGTCCGCCACCTCTGGTTGTAGAAGCGACGCAGGACCCTCTGTCTTTGGTGACACTGGCACCTGATGAGCCGAGTGAACGCCCGCTGGAACTCTTTGCTGGAGCAGGGATAGATCATGGGGTTGATGCAGCTGTTGAAGTAGCCCAACCAGAAGACCACCTTAAACACAGTGTCGGATGGCTTCAGTGCCGGGAAGAAGGCACCTAAAAGGAAATGGAGCCATGACAAAAAATTGTGAGTTAACATACAGAAAATACACAATACAAGGACAGCATACTGCTGTCATTTTTTTTTTTTTACAAAATATAGTGGTAAGAGAATATCTATTATCATTTATTTATAGTAAATGCTAAATATCTGACCATAATTTTTGGTAAACGGATGTTGTGTGCCAGTTTGTCAATCTGGATTTTAATCAGCTTCAAATATTTAAAAATGAATTGACTGGAATACTTTATACTTTATAATAATTTGTCAAAAAATGCCTTAGTCCCGAGACCCAAGCTTTTGTTTGGTTTGCTTTTTTTTTAATCTCTCATAGCTAGTTGGGATCAGTATCTGATATGTATATATTAAAAAAAAAAACAACTAAGCATTGTCCTTAAACAGTAAGTAGTTTCGGGTAGACAAGTGATGTCCTCATACAGCAATGGTGGGTTTATTTTCAATAGTCACCAGTGTGCAATTCAGCATAAAACTGTTTATTTCAAAGTCTAAAGATTGTTGTGCAAAAACAAAATGGCAAACAATGCAGCATTTGTTCAATGTTTTGTAAATCTTAGGGTTAGGGGTTACTCTTCAAGTCTAAGGTTGTTCAAAACGGTTCATTTCAATGCCTGAACACGACCACACAAAACTGCAAATATTGAACACATATCTAAAAGTTTTGTGATTTGTTTATTTTGTAACTCTGTATAAATTTTCCTTGCTTGATAATTTAAGCTTGGAATGTCCTTTATGTCTATAAGAACAATCTGTCACACTTAATTAGCTGTGAAATGCTGCAGTAATACAATAATAAAGTCCCAATTTACAGTGTCTTAGCTTGTTACTATTGCTGAAATTAGTCAAATTTTATCGGCTATAGACTGACTTGGCAGGGATGGTCGCCATCTTGTTTTTACATAAATTATAATACTTTTCTACCACTATATGGCACCAAAAAAGTGTCCACAAACAAGAACAACAGGTCTAACTTGAGGAGACAGCTGTGCAGGAGGTTAAGCATATGTACAGCTGTATTATGTTTATGCTACATATTTATATTTTTCATTCCTCTGACAGTAGTATATTCGCAGCAATATGGGTATGATGATTTATTGTGCGGCTGTAGCTGTTTGCTTGTGTTTATATATGGAAACAGATGAGGTTCTGACATTTTGTTGACTTTTATTGATGGGGACAGATATTTACGGAGCATGCTTCAACTTGCAAGCCCCAGTGCACACAACTCTTTTCATGACACTTTTGTTTTAGTTGAATATATGTGATGATAAGACATTTTCTTATTAGTGCGAAGTGTTTGATGTTTTTTCGTTGAATGGCTTTAATTGATGCACATTTATCTGACATTAACCAGGCTGTAAAGAACATAAGGAGGATTTAAATGTCCATGTGGTGTGTGATTTCTCTGACGGGATATGGTCAAATGTACACCATGTTTTAATGAGTCAGCACAGAGGTAGTGTGCCAGTACCTGATTCTGCATGTAACACATGTACACTGCCTTGAATTGCACAGGTTTACTCAAACCATATCTTTGTCATTAGTGTCGGTATGATGGAAATTCCTGCCATGGATAACTTTAACTTCTTATTATCAGCTTTTGGGTTGATAGAGCATTAAAATTAAATAGCTAAGACTCTTTCTGGGACATTAATTGTCTAGCAGCATTTAAGAAAATTTGGATTGAGGCCTTTTAATGTACTTACATGTAACAGTCCAGAATGCAAATATACCATTAATTAGTACATACAAGTTTGAGTCAAAGGGTCAGTTTTCTTTCTGCATGCTATCAAACCAAGCCCTAGCTGCTCAGTAGTGCCCTGAGAAGAACCTCTTTAATGCTGTTTTAGTTGTCTATGTAGGTAAGTATAAAACTGGTGCCCTTCCTGGGGGCTGGGTCTAGTTTTACAAGATACCACTACCTACCACTTGTGCCATGGCCCCACCTTTGTGGGTGCACCACTGTAGCCACTCCAGTCCAGTCTCCCCTGACCTGGACTTAAAACAGCTGCTGACCTGGACATGGAGGCAATGTCACAGTGCTAATGTCGAGTCTGTACTGCCTGGGCCCAGAATTCCATTTTCAGTTTCAGTTCTAATGTGAAAGTATACAATTGGCTTGCATGTGATTTTCAAAGTAATGGTTTCCAGCTGCTTTGACATCAGCTGCAAACAACATACTGTGCACTTGATTGTGGCATTTACTCAGAGACAACAGCTGCATATTAAAACAGAGGTCACACTCTTACTTGTAACTTTTTTCTGCAGCATGAACAGTATTCTGAGTGTAGCATTGTTGCATCATTACTCTGCTTTCATCGCTACTGAAAGCGAGTTCTGGCACAACACAGTTAAAAATTAAGATGAATAAAGTGATTAAAGGAAGTGATGTTCTCCATTAACTCTTTTTACTGAAATGACATCACCTTCAAGGCAGACAGCAAATGATTCACCACTCTGATGCACAATTTTCCTATCTTTTAGATTTTCTTTGCCTTTTAGATAAAATTATCCTTCACATCTCAATGTCTGTAAGATAAATGCTCTTTTAAATCTTCTGTGTGGACAGGGTTTTTTAAAAGTTCACATTGGCTCATATCCTAGAACATAAATGAATGCTTTGAATACATGTTGAAGTCCATCAAGGAGTCTGGGGACCTGTCCAATTTTTCCCACAAAATTTTGTGATATCTCTTTTGTGTGATCAAACAGAATCCCAATCAGTCCACATTTACAGTGCTTAAAGAATAATCTGCTTGACATCAAATGCTCCGATTGAGGGTCAGCCTTTGATGGCTTTTTAAAACTCCAAAACTGATCATAAATATATACTTTCATTATTTTTAATGGCTAAACTGTTCACTGAAACAGCTGGGTACTGTAGTGTCTTACAAAAATGACTCCGACAGGAATACACAGTGTACATGTTGGGGAATAATTTCGGCTGCAAATTTGCTGTGTTAGTATTTAGAGCAGCAGGACAGAGTACTGAAAATAAACTACAGTGCCCATGTGCATCATAATACAAAAACATGTCACCCAGTGCAACAGTGTAACTCAGTGATTTGTTTTTAATAATTCTTGTACAACAAAGGAGGTCTCTGGCACAGAAAAATTAGGTATATCAGACTTTGGCTTTAAAAGCTACAAATGAGAGCTGCAGGAATGAGTCCTAAATGAGTTAGCATTTTAACACTCCAGGTCTCCTCATCTCAAAGTCAATGGGCTTTTGTCAGATGCCTAAAATGAGATCTGTGGTTAATACAAGCTTAGGAGCCTTTCACAATTTGTTATACAACATAAAATACATCAGCAATACCCCACTCGTGAATTTTGAAGCTTTTTGAGTGTCTTTAAAAAGGCGGTTGCTAACAAGTGCCTACATGAGTAGTGGCTACAAGTGGCTTGTCATCATGCCAAACACAGCTGTAGCCTTGTTGTGGTGGTGACATGGTGGTGATTGCATTCACGCTCAAAATCATAAAAGTGGTGTTCATCTGTGAGGACTACCTTACTGAACCAAACATGTAATCATCACAAACTTTTGTTTGCCACAGAGCAACGCTAACTTCCGTGAAAACCACATAAAACTCATTTAAAAATTTCAACTCATGTAATATTTAAATACATTTTCTGCAAAACAAAGTTATCTCTATCAGACCAATTATTTCAGTCTTCCAGAATATGAAATGCATAATATACATTTTAAAACAAAGGCAGTCAACAATAAACCTTAATAATCTAAAGCTTGAACATGTATTTCTTTGTGCCTTTATAGTGGTTGGATTTAAATCAGAAACAAATAAAGTAAAACCAGCCTATTATGATACCGTAAGGTATTCATACTTAAATTTTGACTCAACATTCCCAGTGTGATATGGTAGTACTTGAAACTGAGGGACAAATGGCATTCAAAGTAATTCTGAAGGTCTGTTTCCCCGTATTCCATCAGTTTCTAGTATTCATGAGCCTGGTGCACTAATATAGGCAAATCGTGTTAGGGCACTCTCTGGAGCTTCAGATGAGTCAGACTACTCCGTCTAGATTTGCATCATCACAGAGAAAGGGCTGATTGGCACAAGAGGTGCTAAAAGTACATGTCTGCCTCTCAGCAAAGGTTACTCATTAATGATGTGTCTCATCAACAACATCAATCTGTCTGACTGACCAAGTATGGGTAAACAGGGCTTGGAATCGGAGGTTGGGACTATTTCATTCTCGTCAGTCAGTCATTTAGGAAACAACCCCCTAAAGGGATGAATCCATAAAACATAGTGACACGTTATTGATCCCTATGGGGACTATATCCTTTAAACTACTTCCTCTGAGGTGGTCAGCACTCAGCTAAGATTGCAGGACAGCATGTCTGCGGGGATTCCGCAGGACAGATGGTTTCCAGTAAATTCCTAGTTCCGAGATTTCAGCTTTAGCAATCACATTACAGAGTCGTTCTTGTGGTTTGACTCATATTATAATGCAAATTAGAAACCTCTACCATCTACCAGGATTTATATGTTGAAAACAACTTAAGGTATTACCAGATCTACGTCTTAATTTGGCAGAGCTTTTGTTCTCTCTTTTGAATACTGATTTTTAGGAGTGCCACTCTGAGTCATAAGCCCTTTCAGACTTCTGGGTGGCATTTCCCAAGAGCTGGCTGTGTAATATAATCACAAAGGCATCATATGATAATGAAAATGAAAATGAGTTTGTCAATCAAGGCATGTTTCAGATTGGCCTCAATTTGTATAACCGATATAAAGCATAAAAATGTTCCAATTATATGATAATGTGGCCTATGTAATGTGATGATGTGTTTGTGCCATTGTACATTCATTTATGTTCTTACTAATTTTCAATGACAAGAGAAGTATCTATCCATCTTTGATTTCTGGATACAAATAATCTTGCCCTTTCCACTCCCATTGAGTGCATCAAGTGATTACCAGCTCCCATTCATTTCTTGCACCCTCCCTTCTCTCCCTGCAGGCTTTGCTGTAATATAATTTAATTAAATAAATGTGGAGGTGCAGCAAGAATGAGAGTGCTGTAAGTGCTACACTCAGTAAGATACTGGCCATTTGTTCATAATGTCCCTCACAATCAATTAAGTGAAATATATGCTAAATTAAAATTCATGAGGCCACATTAAGTGTGTGTGTGTGTGTGTGTGTGTGTGTGTGTGTGTGTGTGTGTGTGTGTGTGTGTGTGTGTTGTGGTAAATACCATTACTTTCTGTAAGTGCAGCATTATATGCATATTGCATACTTCACTTTGATTTATGTATGATCTATAATGACTTGTATTGGTCATTCCAACTGGAGGGCCTTTTTCAACTAACCTTTCCTCATCATTTCCGATACTGCTCTCCATTTAAAAGCTGTTTTTAACATAAACACCTTCATTTTAAGTTTTCAGCATGAATAATTTCTTATTTTTGAGACTTCCAGGTAGAATTTAATGTTATAATTTAGCTGTGACCTTTCCCTGCTGCAAATGGAGACTATGAAACAAACAAATAGTGTCTCTTTGTTCACTTTTTTATGTTGCTATGTGAGAAACAGGGTGTCGCAGTGGGATGAAAAGTGGGAGCGATTACCTAGGGCCCCACTGGGAGACGGGGGGTTCTCAAAAAGCTTTAATAACAAGTTTTATTTTGTTTGCAATATGTTATTTCTAGGTAAGTAGTGCAATAATTAAATTATATGACTAAATCAGTTGAAAGACTAAATTTTGTGTAAAAAAAAAAACAAAAACAGAGGAAGCTCTCTGGGGCTCCATCTCACCCCTTAAAGGTGCAGTACAGTTTAGTCCACCCTTGTACTTCCTTTAAAAGCAGTTAAAGCAAACTTAAGAATGACAGTCTATGCTACTGGAGCACATAGTCATGTATTTCCCCCAAAAAGAAAGAAATGAAGGAAAGGGAAAGAAGCAAACCCCACCCCCCTACCCGTGGGTAAGACTCTTACTAAAACAGGTAACCCACTGAAAATGATATATGGAATGAGCAGCTATGATTGATGCAAGCTGCTGGAAGCATTTTGGAGTACTCATTAGTGAAGAATGTCAGTCTGTTGTGACTGCTCTTTAAAAAAATGTTATAATAACCACCTGAAAAAAAAAAAAACTCCCAGAAATATAACATGCATGAAAACAAGCCACATGAATGGTCACATTACAGATTTGACCTTTTCTGGCCAGAATATTGTTTTTTATAATCTAACAATCTTAGTTTTGATTACTTTCTGGCAGAGTTCCTTAACAATAAATAAATAAACTGAGAATGGAATCCGGCAATCTTCTGTTATCTGCTAGGGCGTAGGTTTTGATTCAATACTGAGGGGAACACATCTTAAAATAGGGGGTTAGGGGTCCTCTGCAAGAAAATTTTGAGCACGTAAAACTTAATTTCCTGTATTCTGTTCATTTTTTTTCACGGATTTGTGCCTTTTTGCATAAACTTTTTATGCAAATGAGCCCTCAGCTACTTTCATGCTGGGGGGGGGGGTTACACATTTTCTAAATAATAAAGGGGATAAGCCCCTGTGATCGTAGTTGTGGTTCGTTTTTTTTAATACTGGCAGCCTCACGTTGGACGCTGTGAAGAGAAATTTTACGCGGCTCTCAAGAGGAGCTGCAGGCTGAAAAAGTTGAATCACTCCAGGTGACGCAAATGCATTAATTACCCGTGTTAAAATTAATAAGCTCGAAAACATATAAATGCAAACGATTTAATCAGTCCAGGTGTTGAATTAAAAATTCAAATAGGTCACTGGAAGGATTATAATTTCCAAGGCAAAGTACAGGACCATTCATGAAACTTAAACATCCAAAGGACGCACTGGTGTGCAATTTACGTTGAAATATAAAGTTATAAGACATACCCATCGGCAGAAAGAAGAAAAAGGGCAGCCAGCACAAGATGAACATCCCCACAACGATGGCGAGGGTTTTAGCAGCCTTTTTCTCCCTGGAGAACTTCATCAGCCGCACTGAGAGCGAACTTCGAAACGGATGGTTTTTGTTGCTTTTGGAGCTGGTCTGGCGCGCGTCCTCCAGCACGCTGCGACAGTGTATCCGGAGCACCACTTCCATCGACTTGTTTCTCTCTCGTTTGACGCCCGCTTCGAGGCTTTTGGTAGTCCTACGGGCCACCACGTAGACCCTGAAATACATGATGAGGATGACCAGGAGCGGGAGGTAGAAAGAGAAGAGCGAGGAGAAGAGCGCGTAGCCCGGCTCCTCTGTGATGCTGCAGATCCTGTCATCCACAGGCGGCGGTTCCTTCCATCCCAGCAGCGGTCCGACAGAAATGACCGTGGATGACACCCAGACTAGCACTAAAATAGCCACTGCCCTTCTCTCTGTCATAATAGTCGGGTATTTAAGACAGTGTTTAACACCTATGTACCTGTCGATAGAGATGACGCAAAGGCTGAGGATGGATGCGGTGCAGCAGAGCACATCCACCGCTGCCCAGATGTTACAGAAAACCCGGCCAAACACCCAGCATCCCAAAACCTCTAGAGACGCAGAAAAAGGCAGCACAATAATGCTCAGCAGCAGGTCTGCCATAGCTAGGTTGACAATAAAGAAGTTTGTGACAGTCTGCAAATGTTTATTGCACAGCACAGACAGGATAACCAAAATGTTCCCAATAATTGCCACCGCAATGAAAACAGAGAGAAAGATCCCGACACCGACAACCTGTGAGTCCATTGTGAAGTTCGGGCATGTTGTGATGCTGTCGTTTGGAAAGATTTGGTCCAGGACAGATCCATTGAAAGCTTCAGCAAAATAGATCCCATAGTTGCTTTCGTTCCTCAAGTTAGAGTCTGTCATTTTAAAACGCCATAAAGAGAACTTCAGAGTAAGTTTTCTAAAGAAAGCAGCGTAACAGGCATTGTTTCATCTCAGTCTCTCTTCCCAGTGAAGCGGGCGTCCTCCGAGTAATATTTGAAAAACAAAATTAATAAGAAAAGTCCTTATAAATGTAGGCGAATGCATGCATGACTATGGAGCTGTTGTTTGGGGAAAAATTAAGAAAGAAACACTTAAAATATGATTCAGGTTTTCATTCTGTACTAAGTAAAAGTATAATTTAGCCACAACAAAAAAAGAACAAAACAATCAATTACGTTTAGCCGCATTTTCACGCATTTCTTCCCTGCGATGGTTTTCCACTGGTGGCATCCTTTGCAACAACTCCCCGATCAGAGTCAGAGCTGGTACAGCGGGTCTGAACCTACAGCTCCACCCACACGTCACACATTTACTGTTGCGTTCACAGACTCCAAAACAGAGCATGTCTTTAAATCCAGTCACGAATTCTAAAACACATACTTATTGAACCTGGACTGCCTTCTTTTATTTCTTTTTGGACTTGGTTAAAAAAAAAAAAAAAAAACATCTAAGATGTCTACCTCTGGAGTCTCATAATGCCCTCATGGAAAGCTCCTCTCACCCATCCATCAAAGACAAGACAAAGCAGCAGCAGCATCAGTAACATCATCTAAACAGCCACCGGGCACCAGCAAGACAATTCTGACCACTGGAATGAAAAACTGGGCGCCTTCAGGCAAAGCTGTGATGTTCTCCAGCGACTCTGCAGCTGCCATCCTCAGGCCTGTGTGTGCATTTCTTAGGACAGGCCTGTACAAACCACCGGGGAGCCTGGAGGAGAGGAAAGGTCAAGAGGCAGAGTCACAGAGCGGACAGACAGTCCCTGCATGGGAAAACATCAGCTCAGTGAGTGTAACATACCATCTTTTAATGTGTGCTGTGATGGACTTCAGTGGAAACCTATGAGAAGTGAATCTAATTCCAAATTTACAGACTTTACTCTCTGCAGAGACTAGACTCCTGTGGCAAACATCACATCATGCTGATTGTTCCTTGCTGATTGTGGTATGCACATCAGCTCTCCTTATTTGATTTGGAAGAAATTGATATAATTATCTGAGCATGAGCTGCAGTTTCTTGCAAATTAACCTGTAAATTATCCTACCTGTAAAATCAGTTACTGCCATTATGAACAGTATTGATGGATTGCCAGATATGTTTTATTTGAAGGCAAGGCAAGTTAATTTATGTAGCACATTGCAGCAACAAGGCAATTAGAAGTGCTCTACATAAAACATCAAAAGCATCAAGACAATGTGCAAAAGAAACACATTTTAAAATGACATTTAAATACAATTAAAAACAGTCATTAATTAGCCAAGAGAATAGAAAATAAAAACAAGCCATGATAGAAAAAGACAGGTGTAACATACAAAATAAAAGTTAAAGTGCAGTGTAAGAAACAAATAAATATTTGATAGTAAAAGGCAGCAGCAAACTGAAAAAAGTCTTTTTCAGGAAAAAAAAGAGACTTTCAGTGGAATTTCAGTTTTATGGGTGTTTGTTCCAGATATATGGTGTATGAAAAGTTAACGCTGCTTCAACATGTTTATTTTGACTTGGTGGATAGAATGCAGACCTGTCCCAGATGACCTGAGAGGTCTGGATAGTTCATAATGTAGCAGAAGAGCAGAAATTTGTTTTGGCTTTGTTTTAAACCATTCCTTGCTTAATAAACCAACAGTGGTACTTATCGAGAAATCAATTCTCTGACAGGCATGCAGCCAATGTAAAGACCTCAGAACTGCAGTGATGTGACTCACAGTGGAGCAGCAGCGTTCTGAATCAGCTGCAGCAGATTGATCAATTTGTTTGGGAGACCTTATAGGACACCGTTACAGTAGTCTAATCTACTGGAGATAAATGCATGAACAATTTTTCCAGATCCTGCCAAGACATAAGTCAAAATTTTAAGATAAACTTTTGGGAAACTTCAGTTTTTCCCACACAAAACAGCCAGAGCCCACTAAAGTCCAGAATTACATCTGAGACTGGCTCAAAAAAGTCTAAACATATCAACCATCACCTCCTTGCATTTGTGAGTTTCCATCTTTATCTGCATATTAGTCAGTGTATTACCTACAGTCGATGTAGATGACAGCCGGCATGCTCTCAGTTCAGAGAAGCAGTCTGGAGCCTGAAGCTAAGCAATGTACTGTTGTGGATGACATACTGTATTTTAGCCACCTAAAAAAGTCCCACCTAAAAAAAAATCAATATCAGTTTAAGTGTACGCAATGTTGAGAGTATTTTCACCATTTTACCTTCCTGTCAGACAGCTAGTTTTGACCGGGAAGCCGTTAGCTGCTTCAGTTCCCCATCTATGCTGTTGTCAAAGCTGCCAGTCTCCATTTATTAAAAACTAATTTTATCTCACAGAACACTGGAGCTGCTGGCTTACTGCTGCTTCAATCATTCTGTTATTGTGTGACTTTTGTCATTCCAAAGTGACCCTTTCAAACAGCAAAGTCACACAACAGCGCAAACAAAATAACTGTGGTAGACTATCAGCTCCTGTGCTCAGTGATGTTAAATCGTTGTTTTTCTCAGTGGAGTCTGGCTTTGGAGTCTGGCTTTGGAAAGAGCGATATAACAGCTTCATTTTCCTATAGGAAATCCCTATCTGGCATTAAGATAAAGCAGTGAAAATACTCTTAATATAGTGTATATCTAAACTGATATTGATTGTTTTAGGTGGAACTTTTTTTAGATGGTTTAAGTAAGCTTTGTTGCTGACCCCCATCCACAGCAGTAGATTGCTTAGCTTCCATGTGGGACGCCAACCTGCCTGTTTGTAATATACTGTCTGTGGATAACATACAACCCAACATCAAAAGATCTCTTTAATTTTAGGGCCTAAAATAAGGCTTTAAATTCTGATTCAGAATTCTGAAGAAAATATAAGCTTGAAGATGTGTGTCAGAGCATTCAAAGATCATTAAGCTCTAATGCTGATTACACCAGAAAAGAAAATTACTGGATGGATGAAGAATGGAGACAATGTTGCTATTCTTGGATCAAATGACTGCAGCAAAAAAATGTTAAACTTGGCCTGAGAACGTTAATATTGGACCATCTCCCAAAAGTCTGAATAATGTTCAATGCCAAGGTTTTAAAAATGCTTGCTTTCTGCAATATCTGTGAATGTCAGACTGACCATCCATAACTACTGCATTAGCCTGGCTGAAAAGCGCACAATATGTTAGATATTAGCGAACCAGGTCTAATATAGAGTCACTGCTCTGGCTGTGGGTGGAAGCATGTCTGCTTCTAGTCACAGTGAGTCTGCTCAGCTGTCAGAGCACATCCTCATTATTGGATTTTTAAAAAAAGCTACAACCTCATCCAACCCACCTGCTCCTCTGTGTGAGGGGGCTAAATTTGCAGTCATGGGCCACACAGTACAGGAGAGCTTTATTGATGGCACAGAGCATGAGCCTGTGAAAAACGAGCATGTTTCAGATGATGTATGGGATTAATTGTATTTAAAGGTCACTAATGGTACAGTACACTGTGGCAATGGTAATGCTCTTCATTAGAGTGTTTCATTTTTCTGCTGACCCCTCTACTCCTAACTAATTCTTTTCTGAATTTGTTACTCGAGCTTGTTGAAAGGAAACAATGACTGACTTTTACCAAGCATCAGCCTCTGGAACTGAAAAATAAAGCCACTGTGGAAGTGCCATAAACTGCCATTCTTCAAATCGCCACTTGCTGGCTCTATAAGCAAGTCAACCCTTATAGACTCCCATGTTAAAATGTCTAACTTTTCAGAAGAAATAACAACAACATAATGTTTACAGCCGGTTCCAAAGAAACAGTTTGGTCTCACAATCTCAGGTTTTGAGTTATATTGTGGACTTTGTGTTATTTTATTCGTGTTCTGTTTCCCGTTTTATTTTTGAATTATCTATCCTCATATGTTATGTCTGATTTCATATACTGTCTTTGTGTGTTTTCCCTGATTAATTTCGACTGTCTTTTATCAGTGTCGTTTGTCCTTCTGTTTTAGTCTTTTTTTGTTCCACCCTTGTGTTACCTGCCACACCTGCTTTGGAAAGTTTAAGGAGTTTTATAATTGTCATAGCAAAATGTGCCACAATTGGTTGTCAAAACATTTTTTGAGGGAACCCAAACATTTACCTGGTCCTCCTCACCTGATGTGCACCCTTGACTTTAAGGGTGTTTTAGGGTGTTCATATCCATAATAATAATAACAATAATCCTAAATGTTCAGCTAAACAAGCACTGACATTTTTAAGGTTAACAGTAAAATGCACTTGACAGTTTAATTGAGCAAGCTATATGTTCCACTTGCTGAAAACCAAACAATAGGCAAAAAGATACCAAAACAAAAATCCTATCCTATACATTATGGTTCTCCATAATTGGGGGTATGCATAAGAAAAGTGCTATACTCACTAATCTGATGTTGACCTGCAGCCCACAAATGAAAGATTAAAGTCAGTACTTTAACCTCATAGCCATTGTTTAGTTGCATATTGATTGTGCTGAGAGCCAAAATAACGAATTACTTAGTGCACCCTGGAGGTATTTTCCGCTTTTTTGCTGTGTAGCTGCTCAGTGTAGCAGAATGCATGTGATTGACTGACTAACACACATCAGTGAAAGGCTCATGTAATGCTCTTTCAGCGTATCTTACAAATGGGTTCAAGGTTTGGCAACACAAGGCTTTTTTAGCCTTTAAATTAATTTCCAGGAGATGGATGCATGTATTTCATAATGTTACACTGTATTGCTGCAGTAATGATGAGTGCATTCCCACCACTCCATTAAGTTTCACTTTTCTGTGATCTTCATTTGTGCATGTTTGCAAAAGAAAATGTCTGTATCATACACAACCTGCTCTTTAGCTGCACTCTACTCACTCAAGAGGCTTTTGACCTCCATCAGAAATGCCTGGTATTTCCTGTGATAATGTACTATGATGATGTACAGTAGGAAAAACATTCCCAGCCGTCTTGCCTGTATCTTTCTGAATAAGTAATTACATCCGAAGTTATCTGTCAAAAAGTCTGTTGTCAGTGTGTTTAGGTTAAAAAAAATCTTTTGAAGGATTTAGCTGATTCTGTGTGTGGCTTTAAATGTTCAAAATGATGTTGTAGACTGACAAGGAAAGGTAGGAGGGGCATTCTGTTGCCTACGTGTATTTCAGGTCCCATTTGTTATGGTGCTAACCCAGATATTTGCACATTTACACATCACACATCACACACACACATGCACACACACACACTTACACACATTCTCTTGCTCTCTTTTCCCTTCACACTCTCAATATGGTAATCTGCCCTAGACTTTGACTGTGTGCCATCTTATCAGTCCTCCACAGAGCACTGGGATTCAGTCGGCCACGAGTCATGTCGTGTTTTGATATCACTTCATACATGACTGTTCAAAGGCTGAAAAGAAAAAGGTCAAATGGTGAGAAGTTTCTCATACTGCTTCTTGGTTTGCCACATTTTGTGGTCAGAAAGACATTTGATCAGCACTGCATTTTGGTTTTATTCACGAAAGTTCTGTGGGTGTCCTCGTATAGCATAGCAAGGATCTGTTTTTGCTGTAAATGGAAGCCTCTTTGCTTCACGGTCAAACTCAAGTTTCACTGCAAAGCAGCAGCAGCAGCATCATATGCTTCTCTCCCTCTCTGCATTCAAAAGTGTTGATTTACACCTTGTAACGGTGCCTGAGAGAGCACTCTTATCAGACGGGGGAAATTAGTTGCATTCACTGTTTTGTGTTAACAGTGTGGAGATGGTTGCATTTATCACACTTTGCCGATGCTTAATTAATGCCATTACAAAAAGGCACCTATCTCCAGGTGAAGAAGGGTGGAAAGAAGTGTGTCATTACATCGTTACCACCTTTTATCAGAAGAGTGCTGTCCTCTCTGGCTTTGACAGTGCAGAGATTTACATTTTTTCTTTCATGCTGGCAACCAAGGTCTTGCATATATATTTTAATGATTAGACCACCTAAACCAGTCCATGTGATTTAAAATATGATTTATACAGTTTTTGTTTTAATTTTTTGTACTGTTGTGAGGTTCTGAAAGTTGTTTCAATATGTACAGTTTTGGAAGCTTTCAATAATTTGATGCATTTTTACTTGGCAAGCCAGGTAAAAGGATAAAGGCATTTTTGTGACCCTGAGTCAAAAGAGTAAATGTTGGCATTGTACGTTTCTGTAAACCTCGGACATGTAACATTTTTACGCTGATATGTAGTGTATATATCATGTTTTGGGTGTTTTTGTTACACAACTGCCAATAGAAATGCATCGATGAAGTGCTGAAAAAACACCCATTTTTGGTGGCACAATCATAGCTAAAAATGCAGCTAATGTCTCACTAAAAAAAACAACCAGTTTTGTTGTTTGTTGGTCTTAAACAGTGATCTGCAGCTTAGCAGTCATCCTGCCAGTTTCATCCATCATTCCCTCCCCATTTTGTTGAAATTGTCAGCTTCTATACATGTAATCACAACTCCATCACTGTATGTTTATGATACATGTGAATCCTACAATTGTAACATCTCCATTTGCAAAAACAAACAACTTTTTCTTTCAGCGACTGGGTTGTTGAAAACAGTGTCAAATAAGGACGCAATTACTAGGGCAGCAGTGGAATGCAAATGATGATTGTCAGTTTGGATTGGCATGTTATGAGATTATTCTGTTTGTCTAAGAGTGCTCCAGGCCATGGCACTGGACCTGAAAGAGACCAGAGTACCAGCACGCACACAAGGGAGAATCTGAAGCACTTGGAATGATAAGCTTTAAGAATTAGCAATGAGCTACACTGATCTGCAGATATTCTTGGAAAAATCACTTTCCTAATGTGATCATTTTCAGGCCAAATTGAGGGTACTGAATACTTTATTTTAGGATATTATGAATGTGGAGAAATACTGCAAGAATCCAAAACAAATCTAGAGATTTTTTTTCCCATAAATTAACAAGTTAGTGGTTGATTGCCCTGCTTTGTTGGTTTGGAATCTGATTTCTGATCATTTGAGTGCAGGTATTTTAAATAAAGGGAATTGACCCTGGTACATTTATTAGATAATTAGTAAAAACATACTAGGATATACATTATACATAGTACCTGAAACATATTTCTGTTCACATATATGAAGGGCCTCAATACCAAACAATGCAATCTTTTGTTCTGCATTTTGTAACACTGCACGCCTGAGGGTGCAGATAGCAGTGCCTTCTACAAATGTGTTCACTGCATGTGGCTGCAAAGATGGAGCAGTGCTCGTACAATACAGAGCCTTAGACTAATGAGCCACATCCAAAAGACACAAAGCGTCTCCCCTGAAGGTGCCTGGTGTTTGGACCAAATATCCACGCCATCTATTGTTGCTCAAAACAGCAGAAGTGTGGAACTCCATGAAGTCAGTACCTGCTGGCGGTCTGTCTCTCATACATGGTCCAGAAATGGATTGTGAGCTTGCCAGGATGCTTCTTCTGTGCATGTCTGGCCTGAAAGCAAGCTCAATGATGGCAAATAAAGCACATGTGGCTCAGGTGGGAGATGGGGATCCCCAAATTGCTTCCAACTAGCTTTCCGGCATCTTTAATGGCAACCATGAGTGTGTGTGTGGGTATATTAGAGGCTCTGTAGAATGCTTTGTCCAACTGGACTGAGAAGCACTGTGTGAATGCAGTATCATTTACATACTAGTGGACAATGCAACAGGTGTGTGTGGTAGATTATAGATCATCACCATCTGCTATGATACACAAACATACAAGCACCCACACACAATGCTACTACTAGAGGTGTCTCTCCCCCCTGGAGAGAAGACTGGATGCGCAGGTGGGACACCATCTGTTTACTGGAAACCGGCCATGTAATTATATAAATACACTGGCTCAAACAATACAGAAAGATGTAGTGAAGCAAAACAGCAGGGGGAAAACAGACAATTGCAACATAGGCTTAAATGCCATGAGCAGTGAATATGAGCCCCCAGAGTGTTTTGTTGTGTTGGTTTTAAGAAAGAATGATTGGGGGCGTGGGGAAACAGTGCTGTCAGGCACTGCTCGGCAGATAGTCATTTGAAATGTTGATTTATGTTTTCTTGTTAAGGTTTACTTTGGTGTCTTGTTGACAGCCTGATACACCAACGGCAATGTGAGTTCTCTTTGCATTTTAATGTGTTTCAGGAAAATCACAGCTTGCACTGCAGTTTGTAAAAATTCAGTTTTCCTAAAAGATTATTCTGTGCAGTTGCATGCCTATATTTTCAAGGCTGAGATATGTTTGTATTTTCTCTTAAGGCCCAGACACACCAAACCGACATCAGAGAACTAGTGGTGATGGAGGCCAACTGTAACATTGCCCCAGTTAACCTGTGTCTTAGCAAAAATGTTGCACTGAACACAACTTAAAGACTATACCCAATGGCCAACTAGCACATACGTTCTGCACTTGCATGAGAAGACATAACTCTCCATAGAAGCAGGCAGCAGTTTTCTGTATTTGTCATTCAAAAACAAAAACCAAAAGAACGACAGATACAAGTTGCTAGTTAGCCAGTTAACACATAAACAACCCAACCCGATGATGAATTAACAAGTGATATTTAATGTGAGTGTGAATGCGAACAATAACACAAACTATCATAAACCATTTCTGCTAAAAAGCTAAGTGGCAAAAAAAGAAAATCTTACATTACATAACACAATTTCAATCTCTCTTGACTTAAGCCATTTGTTTACTTTTCTCACTTCTGTTTTTCCTCTTGTGCACTGAGCTGAACTGCCAGTCACAGTGTTTTTATTCACCGGAGGGCTCCATCATCAGTGAAGGGCCAATGGTGCAAAACATGAAGCAAAAACTAGAGTGACAGACACTAACTTATGGCCCCAAGATTGATCAAATAGCCAACGGTCAGCGTGGTGTGTCAGGGCCTTTGCATGGAACTTTTAATATGCTTCCTGGGCTGTTGTAATTGACTGAGAATATACAAAAGTTGTCTGAATCATCTGAAATTCATACTGGGGTGAAGTTACCCCAAGATAAGGTGACTCACGAGTGTCCCTGAGAAAAAAAAACTTGGAATTGGGAATGTCAAATTTCCAAAATGGCTATCCACTTGGGAATGATGTCACACAGGGAATGAAGTCAAAGGTATAATGGAAGGACACTCTCATGCCCTTTGGCCAACAGGCTTTACTAAAGCGGTTCTACTGGATCCAAAAGAAACAGTAAAGTTTCATGCTGTGTTTTCTCTGCTCGAGTGGACAAATATGGTAAATGTTATTAGCCAGTCAAACGATATAGATGAAAGTTGAACATTCTTGTTTGCTTTTTCTTTAAAAAAATTGTTGGTACTGTACATGTAATGAAAAAGGGGGAGAAACATAACAGCTCAAAATACAGAGAAACGAAACACCAACTTAAATTGACATATGTAACATGATTATACATGAGAGTTCAAATGAAAGAAACTCCTCTGGCGTAACATCAGAGACCTCACGTAGCCCTGTCTTGGACATTCAACCTGATTTTTTCTTCTGCTCACAGAACTCTACAAATAAAAACTAGACACAGCACTATGGAATTCCCTCAAACACCAAGGTACCAGGATATGAGATTTTCCATCTAGATTAGACCTGTGCCAGCCATCTCACAGGCGAAATAGTCCTTGAATTTTGGTATTTGAAGACACGCAGTGAATCTATATACTGTAAATTACAGTTCAGGGAATGTGGTGGTGACTCAGTGCAGCCTGGAAATTTTATCAAACCAGGAAGCACAGGTTATAAATAACTCTAACTGCCCCTGTGAGGCATTCAGTGCATAAACAGCATTGTAACGTAGTATAATGTGGCTGTAAGCACAAAATAGAAGAAGTTTATTGAAGTAATACATTTGAAAAGACAAAGATTATAGTCATTTGTTGACATGTGTCTCTGGATGCATTAACAAAGCATGAATATTAAAGGACTACTTTATATGTAAATTTATTTTTTTCTAATTACATTAAGTAGCATAATAAATTAACTTATATAAGAAAATGACACTGTGGCAAGCTGCAAGCAGATTGGTTCACACGTTTAGACATCATAATCAATCCTGGGAGGCAGTTTACAATTATGTAATGTATGTTAAATATTTTTTAGTTGAATAAATGCTCATACAAGGATTAAAATTTACAACCAGCATTAACAAATACATACAAATGTAAAAATGTATTTCTGGACTGCAAAGGGAGCAGAGAGAGCACAAAGTATTGCATGCAAAATTTTTCCATCCGATGTTTCTTGTGTGGCATCACAGATTATGGAGTGGCAAAGACTGAAATATGCTTGGAAGTTTACAGAGACCATTGTGATTAAATCGGCATTAGACCCCTTATTTCAATGCAGTCAAAATAGCTATAAATCAGTATTCTGCACACAGTATCATAAGTGCAGCAGAGATCTAGTCTGGATGTGTCACATTAAGATGTGACAGCACTCATGCTTCGGGGAACATCTTAACTATAAAAAAAATACATTGAGAAAAAATTATCCCATATTCCCTCCAAGTGGAGATTTAAACCCTACTAACAGTGGATTTGAACAATTTGGGACCTTATACAGTTTTGGAATTGAGTCTTGATGTTTTGTATGGGGGGGGGGGGGGGTCTAGTTATGAGGGGTCAAAAGCAGGACACAGAGACAAGGCAGGTAAGGTTTAGCAATAAGAAAAACAGGTTCAGCAACAGGTAAGTTGGAGCCAACAGGTCAAAAAGAGGAGCAGACAGAGACTGACAACAGTCAGGGGTCATGACACACAGGGACAAAGGTTGCTGCTCTCAATCAAATATCACAGGTAATCAATCAAAAGGAATGACAGATTAGGACTGACTATAGGCAGCTGTGAAAATGACAAATTAATTTTACTTATGTTGCTGAAATAGTCTCTTTTGTTTTTTTCTTTTTGAGTAGGCTAGCCTATTTTTTCAAATCTGAAATTATACTTGTGGAAGTATTTTACTGCTGGAAAAATAAGGCTTTTTTAAATAATAAAAATAGGCCTCTATGCTGTAGAAAGACACAAATACATTTGAAGTGTGTGTTAAATGATCAAGAAAAAAAGAAAGGGGGTAATGCATTTACTTTTGTTTGAGATGTAAAATGACACAAGCACATTTGAGGACATTTCTAGGTTTTAGGGAAATTTCCTGGATTTTAGGACATCTCTAGGTTATGAGAATCTTAGCAAATCCTCTATTTTGATGCAGTTTTATGCAGTTGCTCTGGCAACGTATATATACTGAGAGTACAAAAACAATCCCTAGTGTGAGTCACTTTTTTCTTTAAATGGCTGGGGGCCACCTGGCATTCTATGGGGGGGCCGGATTTGGCCCGCGAGCCGTAAGTTGAGTATCACTGCCATAGTAAATAAAAAGGCCCCCCCCCCATTCAAATCAGTCTAGAACCGGCCCTGTTATGGTACAAAACTGGTTGAAATTTCATTTTTTTTCTATATACATCATGCATCAAGAATTGTACTCCTGCTACATTTTAAATTACACATTTAGAACAAAAGCTACATAAAACAGCCATGATAAAGTGTGCGAGAGAGGAACAAAAGACAGAACCTAAATCACCACCCGGTCAAGATGATGAGTGACACAAATCAAACGCACCCTCGACAGGTGCATGCTGGGTGCGACTAAAATGCTAAATTAGCCAAATCTGCGGTGCTGTGGCCCAGGAGGTCGAGCTGGCACAAACGTGACTTTTGCAGTCTAAATTTGCAAGTGTTTGACAAGATACTGAACCCCAAATTGCTCCCAATTTGTACCTTAAGTAGGTGAGTGCGTGTGAACGCGTTACTGATGAGCAGGTGGCACCGTGTACTCAGCTGTAAACTTCGAGTGGTCGCAAATACAAGAAACACGCTATATAGATGCAATCCAGTAACTATCTGTTCAATATGCTTACATATTGAACCGTTGAGATGATTTTTTCGAACTTTTACATTCGGGATTTTGGAGGAGGACTTTCTACTATTTTGGACAAGACTCCCTGTTATAACGGTGCCTGCAGAAACCCACTCAGCTCCAGATGTTTGTGTGGCAAATGCAGCGTCATGCTTTGAGACTGAACAAGCAGAGAAGTTGCACCTGGAGCAGACTGTGGAGGACTTCGTGGTGCACCAGACTCGCAGAATGAGGTCAAGATGGGTGAGTACAACAACACTAACTTGTGTAACTATGTACAGAGGACGTTTACAACCACTGTGTTGCCTGGAAACGTAGAGTTGTGTGTTTTGGAGCCTACTAGCGTGCATAAAACTTTTATTTTTTTTGCCTTAATGAGTTTGTTTATTGCTGTAGAGTTTATAAAAACACACTCAGAGGTAGAGAAGATATTCAGATCTTAACTGTCAGAAGTCCTGCATAGATGTTTTACATAGAAGTATGTAGTAAGTACCATAAGGAAAATGTATAAGTATTAAAAATGAAAGTATTTAATGCAAAAAATGTCAGTTTAATAAATCAAGATAATCAAAATGAAAGTTATTGAATGAAAAAAAACTTAAAATATCAAAATATTTGCCAGCTAATTTCCTTATCAAATGTCTAATATTTTAGCTGTCCTTGTATTTTTTCACAAAAACAAACTAAATTTGGAAAGTAACTCTACTACTATAAAACACAATTATATTGAAGTAGAAGTAGAAACTTGCTTGACATTGGAGTATTCAAGTAAAATTTAAGTACTTTAAGTTTCTACCTAAAAATGCCAAAGTACTTGAGTAAATGTATTTAGTAACATTACACCAGTGAATGCATCTCTGTGTTGTGTGCCTTGTTGATTTTTTACTCTGCTGTTGTTAAATGTGTTTTTAAATCTATGTTGCCTGCTTGCACCCGCTGCGGTACCCTTAGCTCTTTTGTGTTGCATTGTTGATTAATTTGTCAAAATGTCTGGATTTTGTCCTTTTTTCTGGTTGATTCTGATATAAAGGCTATAAAGAGGGAGTAAGTATGATTGATGATCAGTTGTTTGCACAGGTTGCAAAGGTCTGTCTGTAGAAGAGGCATTAAGCATGCTGTTGGTTTGTTTTGGATGTAGTCTGTGGTGATCTGTAGCGGGATGTTGTTCCACTTGTGCAGCATCAACATTTGTCAGCCCAAAGACCTCTTAGCTGGAAGGGAGATGGAGCAGGAACCCTCTTATACATGTATCGTTTAAAATTACATTTCATATCAAACTGGACGGATGGAGATTAGCAGGCAGAAGGCCATCAGCCTCAGTCTTCACTTGTATTTGCTTCTTTTAAGGAGAGGGAGGAAACTTCACTTTCACAAAGACAAGTTGTTGCAAAAGGCAAATAATGTTGGATTCATGTTAATGTATATCTTTCTATTTAAATTTTTGGGAAAAAAACAAACTTTCAAAAACTTGTCAAACAATAATGTGGCTGCCCCCCTGCAGTAACTGAGGAAAGCCTCGGGGTCCTGGACCCCCTGCTGAAGTGTATATGCTGACATGTTAATGCACTTTACTTTGTAAAGCTTGTTTTTACTTTGAAAGCTCAATCACATAGCCTTATCATCATAATGTAACCCCCCTCTCCTCCTTTTTGTAAAAATGTAATGCAGTAACATTATAGTACAGAGGACATTTTAACTAACCTAGACTTTAATATCATTTAAGTACATCATACCATGATTTATTTTTATTTGAGTAATAATGAAGTAATTTACAAAAAAAAAAAATCTAATTCTCTTTACTGTGATATTAGGTCAGGGGCTATTTTAACATAACAGAGCGTCACTAAAAAACTGTCATCACAGGAAAGGGCCCCGCGGAGAGGAATCTTTCTTATAAACATGCAGACACAAACACAGTGACAGAGGAAGAAAGAGAGTCATAAACATCAGTGCAAGCTTGTCAAAATGTTCATTTTCTGGAAACTACAAGACAAGAATGAGGATCAATCCATACAGAAGTCAACGAAGTGTGTGTTTTCAGGCAATTCTATAAAGACTGAATAGAGTCTGCTAATTAGACTGTCCTATTGTCTCAGCACCGCCATAGGAAAAAAAACCCTTATTACTGCAGTTTCTACTGCTAGGACCTTGGGCTGACGAGCAGTGTTTGGTAGATGGCTCTCGGGGGCCTAACAGCGCTGAGGTGGGTCAGGAGTTTGAAAATATAGCCAGGAGGAAGGACGTGCTTTGACAAGATCTGAAAAACAAACTAAAGAGAATTCTGAAATTGATTTGTAGACTACAAGCGTATGAGTCACTCCCACTTCTGCTCAGTATTAGGTGCTTGATATTCACGCTTTATATCCAAGCGGAAGTACCATGAAATTATGTTTAGAAGATCATTCAGAAACAGCTAAAACTAACATAGTGCAGCATTTTGTTGAAATTGAACGCACAGGCATGAATTTACTGTAAGTAAAACAAAAGCACTCATCACTTTTTATCTGCTTGTTTGTCCTGCTGGCCTCCGTCCGACACTGTGTAAATCCCACTTAATTACGAGCCACTGACTGAGTTTACTGAGACATCTCTCCTGAGATCTGCTCTGTGTACTCTGAGTGTCCTCCAAAACACAGGGACCCCGCAGCGCCTTTCTCACGCTACATGCACTTTGTTGAGTGTGTGTGTCTGTGTCTGCGTGTGTGTGTGAACAGAAGAAATCAACACTATCCCCTCTAGACTACGCTGCTAAACACAACACACACTCATATCTCCTTGGCCTGTATTTAGTGTGGTGTAAATATCATGTGATTGCTCAACATGGACTCATTTGCCATGACGGCATGTCATTGTTTGTTTGTGTGTGTGTGTGTGTATATGTGTGTGTGTGAGAGAGAGAGAGCGAGAGAGAGAACAAGAAAGGGATTCTCATCCAAATTCTTTCCAACACCATCTCCTATTTACATCCATCATGTTTGATGATTTAATCACCTCCTCCATAATTAGAATTCATGCTTCCTACCTACAGTAATTACACACGCAGTCATGTTGCCCGGGGTTGCACTTTCACTTCAACACAGAAATGAATTCCTTGAAGACTTTTTGGCTTGGAAATTAATCAATCAAGTGACACTGTTCACTTAAATATAAACCCCAAACTATTCTTCATCTGTGAAACTGTGGGTTTCATTATTCCAGTCATTACTCCAGATTAAAAATCACTCTTGATTTGTCTATTGTAAGTGATGGACACATATTTTCCCATTTTGCATATACCAGTATGAAAACCAACAAACTTTTCACAAGTGCTGAGATGATCAGCGATTCAAGCATTGTCAGCTTTGCAACAAGAAAGCTGTTTGGGGAATGTATAAGTCTGGCATCTTTGTTGTCAGTTATGACAGTGCCTCTGCGTCATTGCCGGCTGCAGTCTTGCTTTGACAATGAATTATATTACTGAAAAGGGCATAGATGCAATTTCTGCCTCAGCACTGACCTTGTGCAATTTCTGCTTCAGCACTGACCTCTGTCATTATGATCAACAAATTATAACAGACCATTTCCTCCGTTTCCATCTACTCCAGTTTCCTAGCAGGCAGGGCAAACAAATTCAGACAGAAATATTGGCAACTCTTTATGATCTTACAACTAGCGTTGCTTATTTGTCTAGTTTAGGCATAGAATTAATGATTATTTTCATTATTGATTAGTCTGTGGATTATTGTCATGATTAATCGATAGTAACGTTACAAAATGTCTATGAAATGTCAAAAGCAGTAATACAGTGTCCATCGCAATTTATCAGAACTAAGTTGACATCTTTTCAGCGACTTGCACCAACAGTCCAAAACCCAAATTTATTCAGGCCACGGTGACAAGGAAGAGGGGAATGGGGACAAAATACTTTATTGTTCTTTTTAAATGTACTTGAAATGTATTTGAAAGTCTTTTTAGATTTTTTCCCTGAAATCCAGCCTGATAATCCTGATTTATTTTTGGATTTAAGATATTCCAATCCTACAAAAAAGTTTCAAGTTTTGCTTCCTTTTTATTACCTCAGATTTATTACTTTTACATTTTCCTAATGAGTTATTAATTCATCCGTCGCTGGTTTCAAATTCACATCTGGAAAAAAACCCCCAAAAAACAAGATGGTGACGACTAAAACAGTAGTACACACACCAATGGTTGGCCTCACGGTGGCTGCGTTCACTTCATTTTTACAGTCTATGCTGTAAGCAAATGCTAAACAAACATTGACTTGAGTTGTGTCTTTCAGAGTGCAAAAACAAGCTAAATCTTCTGGAAACTGATTGTATTTTCAGGTTGAGAGTGTCTTCTAACAAACAACAAAAATACAGCATCAGCAATTTACGCGCTTCATATAATATTTATGATTCACTGCAAACCGTAGGGCAGGTGGGCTGTGCGCTGTTTACTTTGTTGCACTTATTGATCCAACATGTACTCCATATTATGTCTCAGGAAAGCAGAAGTACAGTATGGAATTCACAATAGCGAGCTTAGAAAGGAGAGTATTTGGTGATGCAAGACAAAAAAGAAAGAAAATAAATGTGTAAGCTGATGGTTGCAGCTGTTAGAGCAGTACAGAGTCACAGATTGGCGTGCACATAGTATTTTTATATCAAAGCTGCCTGATAAGACACTGGAAATACCAAATAAAGAACTCTTTCTTACTTCCTGTGCTCTACAAATAAAATAAAACTGTAAAAGATACATTTTGTAAAGCTGCACAATGCTGTGACTGATACCTCTGCACACTGTCACAGCAAATTTTAAATACTTACATAGCAACACAGCAGATACACTAAGCTGGACGGGATTTTGTTTTTACCTCTGTGCTGTTCAGGTGCCATGTCTAACACAGGGTTGACACTTATTTACATATAACAATGAAATCTGCACTTTCCCATTATCCTGTCATCGTGATCATACCAACAGCAGGCCTGGTTGCTATGACAACAGCAGCTTGACATTTATCATCTAATTTTGGACAATTATTCTATTATTGGTAACATGGTAATATTTATAACATGCCTGTATTGCTCTCATTGGGGAACACATTTTCTACAGCGGCTGGCTTTTTACTGTAACTACAGAGCTTTAAATGGCAAAGGCATTGACATTAGGAGTAAACCAGTTTTCTGCTCCTCTGAGTATACTAATATGACTTTTTTTATGCTGACATTGGCATTATTTCTGTGCTATACTGTTTGGGGCTGCACGCTGCAAAGCGAAGATTTGAATTATCAGTCAGAGACCCCACAGTTGACTGGAGATTATCAAAGTTTAGGAGTCTTTTTTTTGTGTTTTTTTTTTTGGGTCAATCAGTGTGCAGAGTACTTCTGGGATGTTCCAGTACCCAGATTTAGTGACAGATTGAGCACTCTTAGTTTTCATGCTTGTACAGGCAGCTGTAGATTTTGTTTGATATTTAGCATCAGCAACAAATGTCCTTGCAGATTTTAGATCTGTCCTCAGTGTTGTTGGCATGCGTTAGCTCGGAGGGTTAACTTAGTATGTGTAATATATTTCTATCAGTGTGGCTGTCACCCTGAACGTCCCACCAAACCCCGTCAAAGCACTCAGACTCAATATGGAAAAAAAGGAGAGAATAGTTGAGTATTTGTATGAACAGCCAAATCTATTTTGACATAATTTTACATAATTCTGATTCAGGCACAACCCTAATACTGTTACTTCACAGCACATTTAAGGCAGGAATGCATTGCATTGTCAGTTTCTGTGGCACAGTTATTAGCTACAATTAGTCGTTGGTTATTTTGAATTGTATTTTTTATATTTTCTTAGCAGCGGTGGAAGTAACAGCAGCTGAGCAGCTTTGCTGGGGACGTATAGCTGGTCATGGCACGAGGGTGGACAGCCCGTTCTCAGCTCATCAGATATCGCCACTTGGTCAGACATTTCGGTGTTAGACACTGATGCAAAAACAAAAGAAGAAAAAACCTCAGTTTATAATGCCATTAGTTTATAATGGTGTCAGTTTATAACACGGCCAGACGGCAGCTTTGGTGGCGGTTTGATTCACCGCTAGATGGCGTGAGTTGAAACACCGTCGGCAATGAGGAAACAAGGAGAGGTGGGTGAGTCAAAAAAAAAAATTCCAAAATCGTCACCTGGAAGCTCGCTGTTCACCAAACCTAATGTTTTATCTTAACGTAACCCCACTCTTGTGTTGCACATGGAAATAAACGGAAATATAAGGTGTTTTAACGACATAAGCAGTTTATTTTGAAAAACTGTATGCATCTAATGAGCAGAAACTGTACATTTCCTGTGAAAACTAAAATGTGTTTTGAAAAAGTACACTCAGGCCTAAATTGATATTATGTCCTGGAATATATCTAAACCTGCGATATTTGATACGTAGGGATGAGAATGTGTCGAGGAAGAACAAAATTTCTGAACTTGACTAGTGTCACTGAAGTGTTACAAAAACAGAGGGGACTAGGGAAACGATAGGGCAAAAATCAATACAATGTGAAAAAAGTTGTGACAAGATGTGGGCAGAAAGAGTGAAATTGATGTCCACTAAAGCGAGAAAAACACTGAGACAAAAACAGACAGCATTCTGTATTACCACAAAACAGGCAAACCTCCTGAACATTGTTCAGTAGTTATATAGAAACGTAAATGTATCGTTATAATACCAACAGTTCTGTTGGACATTTTGTATTAATTAAGGAGAAAGTAGAGGACAAGATGGGTCTGCATATTTAGATTTGAATACACAAGAAGGTGGGAGTTGCTCATCAAGGATTTTGTATAGATGCAGAAAAAGCAAACAAATACAGATTACATTAAGGATTGGCCTAAAAACCCAAAGCATAAATAAAAAAGAATGGAAAGTGGAGAATTCTTTTAAATCAGTCAGTAATCAGAGTAATCTGTGGTTTTGTGGCAACATAAAGCAGCCCGGTGATCTTTGGTGCAGGATAACAGCGTCAGAGTGTGTGTGCCTGCATACATATATGCACCCTGCTTTAAATTGTTCATTCTGTCCTGCGGGATCAAGGAAGCGTTAAGCCTCGGGCCGTATAGACCTGCGTGAACATGAATTCCATCATGCCAACCTGTCTCTGCTTAAACTTATGGAAATGTTGATGAGTAAATCTGCACAGAGTCAGAGTTCATACCAAGCAAATCTTGCACTCCTCTGCTGCAGCTCCTTTACTCCTTACGATAATTTTTTGTGTAAACAACCATTGCAAGATCAGCTGAGGAGCTAAGTCCCTCAGATGCCGGTGTTGCTCAAATCAACAGCTTGGTTGAAATGGATTGCGTTCTGTCATGTGTAAAACTTGCATACGGAAATAAAAGTCGTACAACAACAGATATTTTATCTCCCTCAACCCTGAACAACCCCACTTTGTTTTGCTTATTAAAAGCAAATACCCGGTCAGAAAGTTCAGAGACGCAGCTAAGTCTGCTTTTTATTAGATTTGTATTTTTTGTATGGTATATTGATCTTTTATCTAATTATGTTATTCGATGCGACCTTTACCCTTTACCCTGTACTGCTGCAACACTTGAATTTCCCCTCTGGGGATCAATAAATGATTATCTTATCTTATCTTATATTTTTTTAAAATCGTGACATAGAAGACACTCTAATTCATTATATACTGCAGCTAAATGTTATAACATGAGTGAGATCATCAAGATCAGGCAGGTGACATTCAGCTTACTGTATGTCATTCTAGTTTGACTGGCACAAAGATGGGTCTCAAAGGATTTACCATATCTCTTATCTCTTTGGATTTGGATAATCCTTTTCAAGGCACAAGCAAAAAGATGCAGCTGCTTACCTGTTTGTGCCCACAGCGCATGTTTATGATTGCATGCTTTAATCAGGGTCTGAACTACAGGGAAGCCAGGGGGAGCCTGGTTTCTCATAAGAAGACATGAGCTCCCCTAAAAACATGATTTGTTAAATTTTCCATAGTCTGTAAAATATTGACACTATGCCATCTTTTCCCTTGCATTTCTGTTTTTCTGTATCTTCATCATCACTGATGATGTGTAAAATTAGGCTATTACTGATGTATGAATCATGCATCGAGATGAGTCATCACTAATTCACTTTTATAAAGATACATGCTATTTCTGCCATCACCATAGAAGTGTGGTGGTGCAATATCATAAATTTCACTCACTGACTGAAAGATCAGACAAAAACAAACTTTTTTTAGTCCGACCTAGTCTTCCTGCTGAATTACTATTATTAATTTATCTGATTTGTAGTCAGCAATATTCTTAACATAATAAGGCACCTTAAAATATTTAATGCTCGTACATCTTTATGCTTATATTCTGTTTTACTATTTGACCTATCAGGGTCTTATTTGTGTCAATCAACTATAGAATATAGTACATTATTCTGCAGAGTGTAGTTGGGCTCACTGTATCATACTGTGATACAACACACACACACACACACACACACACACACAAAAGTGAGCCTTCTTCAAAGTCATGATAGTTTGCACAATGGCCACAAGCATTTTAAAGGTGCATATTTGAGGCAGTAAGATGTAATTTTGCTGATTAAGTCCAAAGTGCAGCAAACAACAAGAGTCGCTCTGTTTTCAGTCTTAAAATCCATACAGAGCGTAAACTGTCCATGAAATTACACCATAAGTATTTTAACTAAAAGCTTCTCCTTTAAGTGTAGAGAGGGTTCACCTAATACAAAACTGGTTGCTTTTATTTTGGCATTTAAAGGAAACACTGCAACCAAAATCTGATACAGAAAGACTTTTTATAGTGATGTCAATAGGTGAGGCACAACAGTAAGAGTCTGTTTCCCTCACTTTGTGTATAAGTGCATTAGAAATTCACACAGCTGAGAATCTGTATCGCTCATAGATTTACTGTTGATTAGTGAAAGGTGCTTATTAACGAGCTTTAATCCCAAACTGAACGAAAACTGCTACCAACCAGGTTAGCTGTGCAGCATAATACTGCGACTCACCATACCTCGCTAAAGCACTGAACTCTTTTTGTGGTGCACCCACAGGGAGCATATTTTTAAGTCACACTGGTGCTCTTAGTTACTAAATTTAGGAGCACTGTCTCCAAGAATAGTTGCAAAGTGCAACTAAATTGTGGCATTTTAAGGCGTGGCAAGGAGCTATGCAACGTCAATTAACAGGCTAGCGTTAGTAATGTTATATGACATTAATGAGACGGGAAAGGGGGAATGAGCGAACATCATACAGCTTGCTGTTAGGTACTGCAGATGCTGGTAGAGCTGAGGTTGATCCGGCTTTAAAGGCGAGGCAAGGCAGCTTTATTTGTACAGCACAATTCATACGACAGGGCAAAGTGCTTTATAGAGCAATATATAAAAACATAGCGCAGGATACAGATTTACAACAAAAGGGTAAAGAGATAGAGAAAGATATTAAAGTTAAATTATATACTAAATGATTTAAAAATGTTAAAATAAAAATCACCATTAAAAAAGCAAGAGTGCAGACGAGGTGCAAAGAAAAAAAAGATTGTTTAAAATGATTTAAAATCAAGTTTTGAATAAGTTTGTAGTCATAACCGGATGGAGTAGGCAGTGTGAAAAAGGAACATTTAAAGCAGGTTGAAAGACAACAGAGTATCATACAAGCATGAATCCATTAAAAAGGTAATTGACTGAAGATGCTACTGTAATTAAAGGAAGAACAATTTCTGATTGGTCATTAATAAGTGATCAGGAGACTGGAAGGTGGACAGATGTCACTCAGCCTTCCAGTGTTTGTACCTCTGGAAACGCTAATGATAACTGACAGGCTTGTCTGATTACTCCACAAGCCTACGGTGGCACCATCAACTATTAATGTGCTGTGTTGACTGGAAAGATTCATCTACAGGAGTAATCTAAATTTAAGGGTAAAATTTCCTTGAACGTATGGGTGAACAGGTGTATGTTTTCATTAGATGATTTAATCTCTCCTCAGTCCGTGCCGACTGCCTGTTTGGCTCTGCTGATTTGTGGTAATTACTGAAAATAATTTTGGCTCTTCTGCCTTCACAGCTGACTGGGGGAAAACTGACAGGTGTGAGAACCCAGGGCAGTTATGTGATTCGAGGTGTGTCCACCAAACTATTACGCCTCCCCATTTTCTGTCGAGTTAGACCTCACACACTCCAAACTGAGGTGCATGCTCAGAAAACTGATGTGAAAACAGTGACAGACGAACTTTTGTAAAAACTCCTCCCTAAATACATATTTTTTATTTAGTTAGGTCTCATCAACATTCTAATCCACACTTATTTTGATAACCACATATTCCTGTATTCCTGTATCAGGTTTTATCGTATTGTCTTAATCTATGGCTGAAGCATTTTTTGTTTAAAAAAAAAAAAGTCCAATTTAATTATTAGTGATTTAGTTTTACTGAAAACACTTGAGAAGTTAAATTAGAATATCTGGCCCAACAGACATGTTGGCTGTACGATTAAATCGGCAGATATTGGCCTATCACAGATATATCGATATCAGCATATATGCTGTGCATTATGTACATTTTTTACATAACATAATGCAGACAAAGATGCTTGGTGTAATTTATAATTCTTGAATCCCTGATGAAGTTCATTGTCTCACTGCACTGATGACATTTTTTGACAGTTTGTTGTTAAACTGTAATGTAACTGTAAATGTTCCTGCCTCCGTAAGTGTTTGATAACCATATTTAAGAGATCTTTAGTCTCTTTAGTGGACTTTTTTCTCCAGCTGCAGAATAATGCACATTTGGTGCTCGAGTGAGTATTTACAGCAGCAAGACAGCGTATGTGGTGTTACACTACAGTTCCCATGTTCATCATGTCATCCAGTGCAAAAGTTCACCTCATTTATGATCATCAGCCTTTTCCTTTACTAAATATTATTACTTTGATTATGCACACTCTGCAAAATGATGTGATTCTGTTCGTGTTCTCTGTTCGTCTTAACCTCCATCTACATTTTTTAAATTGTGGACTTCAGCAGGTTTATATTGTGACATGTTTATTTGAGCAAAATGTGTTTGGCATTTTCTCGTTACCAGATGCATGTTCTGTAGATTGGCCCGCGGGGAAGCATTTCTCACAAAATCTGTTTATTCTTTTTGGTTAGCTGTGACTCCCAACGTCCCACTTGCAGTATGGGAAATGACTGCTCTTCTCTTTTTGTTCTTCCCAGCAGTTTGCTTTTATCGGCTGTGTAACATTTACAACAACAAACACACTAATTAGCCACTGTAACCTTGGCCCACAGAGGGAGAAGAAAGCCTCTGTGGTCGCTGTATCTTGGCCACAGAGTGTTCACGTGGGTCGTTTCACATAACCTCAGTTTTGTGCAGAGGAGCTAATGTTCGTCTTTTATCTGTAGCTGTGTGTGTTTGCTGCTCTGAGCAGTTGTCTATTTCCTTTTTCACACATAGTTCCCAGTAAATTACTGGCAATACCTTACAGGCCCCACTAGCGATTTTCAGTGTTCACACATATATAGCTCCACTCAGGGACATTGCTGTCTTGCGCCTGTTCACACATTAAATGGCAATGCAGGTAATAGATGGTGCAGGGCCGTGGGATAAGGCCAAAGAGTAGGTGGCAGTATACACCCTCAAGCTGGGATTTCAATCTGCCAAAAAATGTACCAAAGAAGAAAAAGGGACAAGGCTAGATATACGTTTAACGTACGCAGCAAGTTTGCTTTTGACCTCGCTCTTCTGCCTGTGAATGGTCAACAAGAATGTTTGTAATTTTTTTGTAAACTACGGCGTCTCTCACTTCCATACAGCTGCCAGTAGGGCTGTGCCAAAATGACGAAATGTATTGTCTGACAACAAACATCCATCATTTCATATTCATTCATATTCTATATCATTTATTTTGTTTACATCATCTGATAACGCTTTGTATCAGTTCCTGTGGCTTAGGGGGTGTCTACACAGTGCACGGCACCAAAACAAACAAACGTGGAGGAACTAGAAAGTGATGGGGACTGGGGGTTCTGTGGAAAACTGTTCAGTGTTTTTTTGCCTATGGAGCACCAGTGTGATTTGCAAATACTATTAATATATGAACTGGAGAGCTGTAAGATTTTTTTTCCAGCTTATATTGCAGTTATGGTTTTAACTTTCTGCTAATGCTAACATCCTAACAACTCAGTCAACATCCAACTGTTGACTGAGAAGCTTCAAGTCTGCAGTAAAACCATCAACGCTTCCAGCTCGAGGCGAGCTGGGACCCTCAAAATAAAGGCACAATGGGTTCTGCTTTAATTTATTTAATTATAACAATACTTTATTTAACTTTACTATAACAGTACTTTATTCAACTTTATACTTTATTTAACATTATAACAGTATTTTATTTAGCTGTATTATTACAGCAGTTTATGTAACTTTATTTCATGGCAGTGGCTACTTCATTTGTACTACTTCATTTGGTTCATTTAATGTTTTTTTACTTTAATAGTTTACGGTGGTTTAGAGGAGATTTCAAAAATCGAGATATATATTGTGTATTGTGATATAGCCTAAAAATATTGTGATATTATTTTAAAGCCATGTTGCCCAACCCCAGCGTCTGTCCAGTTTTCAGCCATTGTTGAACAAATACGTCGGTATCCGTGTGGCTCGTTGTTGAGGCTGTTCTTCACAGTCGCTGAGTCGCTGCTGTAAACAAGTTGTGGATTAAATGCGTCATCAGCATCTTTCATCACAGGCATAACTCTTTACTTGCCCTCACCAGTAATGTTCCCACTTCCATTCACAACACAGCCTATAATGTCACAAGGTCTTGAGGTGGGAAATTGCTAGTGCACATTTACCAGAAAATCAATTCTGGCTTTCATTCAGACATGACGCATTACTGGGAAAATGCAAGAATATTACTGGGAAAGGATGCATGTGTGAATGAGGCTTAAGTTTGTGTCTGTTTCAGCATTTTGTCATGAGAAATTCCAGCAAAGGGGGCAGAGTGATCATTTTTTTCCATGAGTTGGAAGTTTGATTACAAATCAGCTGGTGCCCCCTTAATGTCTCTAGCGAATTGCACCTTTCCAATACAATATCAGTACATCTTTAGCGGAGGAGAACTACACAGAGGATGAAAGAGCATTTATCTCAAGGTACTAATGTCCTCTTGACAGAAATCCAGTTCAATTTACTGCAGACCTGTAGTTCATCATAGAATATGATTACAGGATTACATATGCTGCAAGGCAGACTGACTCCATCTGCTGCTAAGATGTGACAAGTAATTGACAATGTAGGATCATCCCTCCTATCTGCAGGCAGTACCGTGTGTGTATGTGTATGCTTTTAAAATTCTTCAGTGTTATGCTTAAGTGGTAAAGACAAATCAGTCAAAGTGAAGCTAAAAATAGCACAGGCCAGTCATTGAAATTCCACATGGCACAGCATCAACTTTAATGGACACGTAGAAGAGAGTACATCTACAGAGACATTTCATTTCTGCATCAGAAACAATACAGAATGAAACAGCACTTTGTGTAATAAGGTATCGTCAGTCAGTGCTGTACAGAGATATGCCCCCCCCCCCCCCCCCACCAAAAAAAAAAAACGCACTAAAAACAACAAACTTTCAATTTCCTCAGTGCTCCTGTTGAATAATGAGATGCTGGTTAAAGAACATTTGGCTGACTCGTGATTGGTGTGATTGCGGCTGAACTGTGATTGAATCTGTTGTCAAAGAGCAAGAGGAGAGTTTGTCAGCTATATGAGATGGAAGAGACAAGAGTTTGGACAGCGTGGTGGTCTGTGAAGGTAATAAACACACAAATCTATGAAATTGTTTTTTTTTTCTATTTAGAAAAGACAGTTCAGACTCAAGCTCCCTATGACAAGATGGACATGGCCACTCTGGAAAGGTGGAAAATAAATTTGGGTGAGAGTGCAGGGAGACAGATTGGAGGAGATATAGAGGTGACATTGTTTGACAGTGACACATTTGTTTGTTGTTCTAGTTTACTTTTCTTCTCTTCGGGTTTTTTCCTCCGTGTCCCACAGTGCATGAGCTCGACAAGGCAGAAAAATTGTTGTAATGGTCAGTTTTAGGCTTTTCAGGGTGTCAGGGTCCTTAAAATGTCTTAGGTTTGGTTTTTGTCAAAATTAGGTTTTAAAGTTATTAAATTGTCTTAAATATAAATTTGTGGTGTTCTAATTGCCACAAACATTTTATTTAATATATTTTATACATACTTTAATGTATTTTGGTCAAAATGACTCAATCGCTTTCATCGACTTCTGATCATCAACATCTTTCAATCTTCCACTAAATCCAAAACTGTCGTTTTAATTTTTACTTGCACCTGTTGGCGAAATGAAGATTGGCTTAACTAAACCTTACAATTATGCCCCCCCCAAAAAAAAAAGGTCTTAAATTTGGTTTAAAATTGCCTTGAAAGGGTCTTACAAATCATTAAATCTAAGTGTCTGATACCTTTAGACACCCTGGCTATTAGTGCTATTTCCGCCAGACCCCCCAAAGAAGGTAAGACAATTTTATTTTGTATTTTTGGTTGTAATACTATCTCTATGAGCGCAGGCAGAGCCCTCAAACACCAGGACAGGCCCATCAATCCCTCAGTATACTACTACAACTACTTTACTTTACTACTTTATAAGTGCAAACATAGCAGCACTGACCTTCTCAAGAAGGTGAGGGAAGGAAACAGGGAGTAGAACAAGCCCCCACCGGTAAAAAAAACTGTGAAAAAAATCCTGCTTTGATGCAAAGAAGGAAAATGACAAGCAGCTCCAGCTGATCTACTTTTCCACATTTTGACTTGCTAAATGACACGTTCTGTAACGTTAATCAGAGAATGCACGGCTGTTAGTGGAATGTTCATTTTCATCAGCATTGTCAACAGCTTAGTAGGAATATTGTCTTTTTCGGAATAGGAGCAAAAACTGGACTATTTTGTGCATGGAAATGTACTCATTGACTCCTATCTCTTAACTGTGTGCAGTTAACTGCGGTGGCTCAGACAGAGTGGGGTTATATAAAGGTGGCTGGCGCAACACAGTTAATAAACTAATAATAAACACTTTTGGACTCTGGCTTTCCGTTAAAGGTCAGCACTTTCCAGGTGATTTGCTGTAATTGGTCAGCGGCTCGTCAGAGTTCACTAAAGTTGAACTCAATTCCAAGATTCACATGGATGTGGTTTCTCCCTGCAAGCACATCGGCTGATAGTGGCAACAACATTATTTTAATTTCCCTAAAATAATGTTGTTGTTTTTTTAAATGCTGGTGTGACTGAGTGCTCTAACTTTGACCTTGATTGTGACATTGACTATTAGTGTGTATTTTGTTCATGTTTTATTCTTAATGTAATTCTTTCTAACACTTTGCACCCATTGCATACACCTCTAACATTTTATTCCCTGTGGGAATTATTCGCTTTTTCTCATCAACAGTTAGACATATTAACTTGTTTATTGCTGTGAAGCAATCTGATATTGTAACTGTGACACCACAGTGGATATCATGCATCCCTGCTGGTGCAGGTGAAGTTTAAATAAATGATGTGAAAATATCGATTGATATTCCATGAACTTCTCTGCTCCAGGGGCACTTCAGTACACCTCAGCCTCACATCCATGCCAATGAAGGATAAAGAACACAATGAAACTCTTTTTCTTTTTTTGTACTAGAAATGCATGCGAAATACAACCTTGTCTTTTAAAGTCCATATCTTTTCAGCAGTCATGACAGTGTAGAAAAGATGTTTTTTTAAACTTTTTTAAAATTGCACCAGGACATCTGATAAGTTATGGTTTATCAAAACCCTGAAATAAGCAGTTTTTTGTTTGTCTGCTTGTGTTACCTTATTTATGCAGTTATTTATTCAAAAGGTGTGACAGTGTGCCCTTCAGAGTGTCCTCTTTCGCTGAAGTAAGCATCTGCAGGGGAAATAAAACCAAACACAGTGTCACTGACTCAAAACTGCTAAATTTACTCAAATACCTCTGAGAGTTCAGCAATATTACAGAGAAAAGGTGAGCAAATGATGTTGGCTCACTGTGTCCTTTTTAGCGAGCCTTCTAATGGTCACAAAGAGACTTTATTGCCGAATTACAAAAGTTGCAAAGAAAGTAATTGAAAACAAAAAACGCAGTGGTAGATACGAGTTCTTCAAACCCATTGTTTTGTTTTATTCTTGAGTTTATAACTTAATATTTTGTTCTTTGCACACCTTGTTGTACATATTATTTTTCACTCTCCGTCATTGATCTCTATCTCATTTCTTTTTTGTGTAAAGCACTTTATAAACTCATTTTGAAAAAATAAAACATTCCTTGGCTTTTCAAGAATATGAATTATCTCAATAAGACTTTTTTTGGGTTATTGTGCAGACCTGAAAGGACTGCATGTTCTTTGTCACAAACAGCTGCACCTTCATAGTGAAAAGGACACTGTACAGCAGTGCATTGCAGAGTGCATGTCTTTTTCAAACGGGCTTCACTGCACATTTTGCATTTTCCCTGTTTTTCACCGACTTTCCGTAATTGTATTTCATTCCCCTGAACGACCTCCATTTCCGAGAGGTCAGCACAAACAAGGCTCTGCAGTATCATGCCTTGATTAGTACATTCGTCATATTGGCAGACTACGTGCTCTTTGTTATACCAGTTCACTTTGACCCGTGTGTGTGAGCCACATGTGTGGGTACTATGATGCGCTGCCAGCAGTGATTAGTGCTGTGCAGAGGAGGATACGGTTCAGATAAGGTCCACGGCAGCAGCAGCAGGGAGTGAGCCTCAGCCTGAGGCAGCTCTGCAGAGAGTCAGTAACTCACCAAAGAGAACAGCTTCATGTTGATTTTCATCTTCTCAGATAAATGCAGTCTGGATGCTCAGACAAAACAAGGAGAGCATTATTCTGAAATGCTGAATATAGTAAGTGTGGAATCAACAGTTAGAGCTGTTAGGAGAATCCAAGAGCCATTTGTCTGCAAATAAGAGCAAAGTGTGTCAGACTCAGGTGACTGAGGCGATGGATGCCTCTCGCTGGATTCAGAAGAGTGAGGAGTGAAGAGATTTCCAGAAATGGTGCTGGTGCAAAATGGATGCGTGTCGATGCTGCGCTGTTACAGCATATCTTGTAGAGCTGCAAAGTGTTTTGTCTGAGATCAGTACTATCTTTAACCCTTGAATTGGCTAGATATCTTTCAAATATAGAATTGGAAAGTAAAAACTACAAAACAAAACAAAAAACAAGCAAGGACATGACCCGAAAAAAAACGCCTGGCTAAAATATAATAATTTTGTAAAATAAATTTAAATATATAATTATGATTTATTGTAAAGTTCATTAGACATTTCCCCCAAGCTTTTATAAAAATCATTTTGTAAATTTCTTGCAACATTTCTTGCCAAGTAGCTTGTTGCATTTTTCCCCATATTTTTAAATATTATTTTTATTTAGTTTTTAAAAATATTTTTTTAACCACACCAATTCGCTCAGAGTTCAAAGTTTTAAATACTTGTGAAACGCATCTTAATGCAGCACAAGAAAAGTGATGTTGATGTACGTTTTAAAGGGTTAAAGGTTGTGAACAATCATTTTCCTAATAATCTGCCCTTTGCTTCTTAAATAAATCTGTTTCCACTCACACTACTGTAATTGTAACCTGCAATGGGAACAGTGTTGTACATAAAAGAACCCCAATTTTACAGTATACAGCAAGAGCGCAATGAAGAATAACAACAAGCCTATGACAATTTGAATTATTTATATGCCTTTACTCCAGTTCAGCATCGGGGCTGAACACACTAAGGGAAACCAGTGAGGCAGTTTGACCGATCCATCTGAAGTTAGACTGATATGTGAAACATGAAACAACCTCCCTATGTGCTTCATTTAGTCACCCCACATGTTCTGTTTCTCTTCTCTGTCATGCAGACATGGATTACAAGAAAAACATAAACCCTGGAGCTTTTCTTCATCCCTCTACCCAACTAAAGTAATCTAAGACAAAGCTCCGACTCCTGGGCATACCAGCAGGCAAACACCAGAAAAAATACCTTTTAAAGAAAAACTCACTCTTTACCTCTCATGTGTAGTCCAGCAGCCAAATCTGAGTTTTAGAATTAGCTTTGAACTTTTTTAAGACCTCGATCATGTGGATACAGTTGTCACCCACTGAACAGAGCAGTGATGCAGACAAAGACAACAAAAACATTAAGAGCAAAAATGACAATAAAGCACAAAGAATGTGCTGTGCTCCACATCTTAATTAGCTTTAAATGGGATAATGATATGACGATAATTAAGTTTGAGATCATTTAGCTCAAGAAACCATCCAGCATAAAAAATGATATTATTTGTGCTTCTTCAATCCAGCCTCAAGTCTGATTGCTCAATGTAGATATTTTTAAAAACCTTAGGTAGCTTTACTTGAAGTGTTTCCAACACAACAGTTATCTTATTCACTTGACATATAGTAAAAGCACTTTATAAGTATAAGTATATGTAGTGTTTTTTGTGTGTTTTGTCAGTACAGGGTCAGTGTGTATTTAATCTGAGGCTATATCCTGGAAATATACTGCAGCCAGGGATGGAAATTAGCTCTCGTCCTCTGCCAAATGTGGGTGCAATGGGCTTGTTGAGGGTGGATAGCATCGACCTGTTAGCAGTTAGCAGGTTAGAAAAGGGACAAACAGTTGAAATGCTTTACTAAGGTTCAAACGACGCACACTGCATCTTCATTAGTCGTTAGTCATTTGCACCTTATGAAATATTAAAGTGAATCGTGTGCTCCAGAAGTTTCTTTGGGTGCAGTCCTGCAGTCCAGGCCCATTGAATTGTTTGCTGTAATTTGGCCATTCTGTGAGCACCAACCTCCGCCTGAGGAGGGGCTGAAATGCAAAACATTCTTTCAAAACTGAATTGCTTTGTCTAAACGAGGCTTGAAAGCAGCGGGGATGAGGAGTTTGGCTTTCAATTGTTTTTTCTTGTCTCAGTCATTGCCACATCTTTTGATGCAGTGCGATGCGTTTGGATGTTGGATGTTTTTCCAACTCTCTCTTAGGTGCTGTTGTAGCTGCTGATCAGGATCCCACAGGCAGGTCTCCCCGATATGCCATTTTATTTGGGTTCATTTAAGTGTGTCTGACTTATGGTTCTGCATTACGTGCATCAATCTACATGCAAACCAGGTGGCCTGACAAACAGTATTGTAGGAATTTGATGAAGATTCTGATGAAGAGAAATTCTGAAGCAGAAGAGAGGGATAGAAAGTGTGTGTGTGGTAGATTTTTAAAGTTGTGACTTAAAATGGATCCACATTGCACAGCTGTTAGGGTTTCTGGGTTGTGTTTTTGGCACATTTTAAGGGTATGTTTTGTATGGTTTGAGGAAGGTTGAATTAAAAAATGTGTAAGTGAATAAGTATTTAATTTATACTTTTTATTGGAAAAAATTGTATTAGTATTTATCTTTATTTCAAAGCAGGACAAACGTGTCCGGTCGTACGGAAAGTTCATTTCCAACACTGCCTGCAGTGTTCTTTCACTGTTTACCTGCAATAATCCTGCAGTTGAAGAGCTGAGAATTGCTGAAGAATATCTTTTTTGGTTCAGTCCTTACACCACATTATAGATCAATACTTTCATAAACAAAACAAAGAAAAAAAATGGGGAAAAATGTGTTCTTCAGGGCTAGGAGGTGGTAAGAGCCCCGAGGCTCAGGATCATCCTGTTTCACTCCAAGCATGTTAAAGAGATTAATCTCTTGGCCGCCCTCTCGTTCAGTTGTGGGAAAATTCCTTGGATGTCATTAGGGGAAGCTTCCTCCTTCCGGCCGTACACAAAAAGTGTCAGGAAACTTCACTTAAACGTCCTAAAGTTTTCGCCTCAGAGCAGCAGGTCAAGGACAGTGTTGCCAAACAAGAAAACAACCTACAGTAATGACTGTTTCTCAGTGCAGCCTGAAATACCCGAAACAGACATCTACAGTGAGAGCCACAGCTCCTGTTTAATACATGTATATCTTTTTGTTTTATACCTAAATAATTCATAATGGCAGTAATTCTAAAGCTGTCTGTCAATCTTTATTTGCATCTGCTGTTAAAAGAAAGCAGACTAATGACAGACTCAGTGTGACAAAAATATTAATAGATATAAATACTGTGTGAAATATGTTTGCTTTATTTAAGCCTACCAAAACAAATAAAACAAATAAATAGGTCATTTTATAATTGCCTTCCAAAACAACTTATGAGTTACTTGCTTTTTTTTTTTTTAATCTAGTACCTTTTTTTTTCAACAGGACAGCAATACTTTCCAAAACGTGACTAATCTACCATCTCAATATTTGAGGATGGGTTAAATTTAGGTGCAAAAACTGCTTTGTTAAGCTTATGGAAAGATGGCTGAAAGACAAAACAACACTAAATGGTAAGAAATGTGCCACAGTAGCATACTTGCCAAGCTTTTGATGGGACAACATATTGACTGCCCACAAACAAAAAATCCATACACAACTACTCTGGCCTAGTTTGTTGCACTGGGCGGCAAAACCGAATGCAAAGATTCATTGACATCACAGTCGACAGTGATAGTCCATCTGCAATATTTAGAGGTTATAAAACATTTATAACGGACCAGCAAACACTAATTGGCTTTTGCTTTGATTTGACCGGCCTGTGTGCTGTAGATCACCCCATGCTGTCATCAAAACAGCTTCCAATCATTAAACCACTTACTAAAATCAGGCAGTAAACTCTGGGTCTGAAAATTGAAACTAATACAGAAGTGCCAAAAACAGCGGTTCTGCAAATAGCCAAAAAGATAGTCAATCCCCATCGCCATTCAATGCCCAACTTTACAGCAGAAATAAATATGTACACAGCTTGGTACTAAAAACAGTTTCAGTCTCAATAGCTAATGTTTGTAACTGTTTAGGGTTAAATTAAAGCACAATTAAGGCCATGGCTGTTTGAGGTCAGAATTAGGTTTTATTGCCAAGTACATTTACACAAAAAAGGATTTTGACGTGATGTTTGGTGCAAAACAATTAACATAGAGGAAGAATAAAAATAGTAACTTTAAATAGAATAAGATCAAAATATAGAATACATGAAATATGAAAATATAAAATGAAGAATACAATATAAAGAACACAAAATGTTTGTATGTGACAGGCTGTCTGCAAGGCATCCCCGAAGTCTACGAGTCCCATCAGCCAGAGGAAAATGTTGGCATTGTACGTTTCTGCAAAGCACAAACGTGATACATTTGTATCAATGTTCCTAAAGTGACGTAATATGACCTAACTTTGGCATTATGAGTAGGAGGGGGATGGTGGATGGTGTGGCACCAAGGTGAGATTCCTGCAAAACTGCATATGACTGTTCAAGATCAACAAAGTCATCGTTGTGTTTCTGGTTTATTTTTAGCTGCCAAATGTGAATGTTTTTAGCAACCTGCTGTTGCTGTTTTCCCACCCTGGATCCCTGGATAGAGCTGCAATTTTTTTAATTTTTTTTTTTTTATACAGAGACCGAAACATCACTTAGATTCCAGCAGCGGTTGTGACGAGTGTGCTTAAGTTTTAACCACACATTAACCAAAGTGTTTTTGAAAAATACTGTTTTGATGTACTCACTACATAATAATGTACAAATGTAATGAACCCATGGTTTGCAGAAAAGTACAATGCCATTTATTCTCGCGATTGGGTCGGTCAGATCCACCCTTCACTCCTTCAAAGCTCCACCCTCTTGTTTGAATATGGTCACGTCTGGCTCAAAAAAATCCAACACGGTGACTGCCAAAATGCCACACTCCAGACTTTACAATGTGAGTCCACAAACCAGTCGGTGATGCCACTGTGGCTGCATTCCTTATTTGTTACAGTCTGTGAATAGAAAAAATATCATCCTCAACAACTGTTCCGCATACATTTAAATAATGTACTGGGTCAGAGTAACAGGAAGTTTTATAACTTAATTTTTAGAGTTAAAACCCACTGGATTCTTGTAACAGTGGTTCTCATGGAAGGGTCAAAATTATAATTGTATTGTATAATCTTAGCAAATCTTATGCAAAGCTCCAACGTCAAGAGAATAAGTCTAATCAGCAAAAGCAAAAAAAGGCAATTAAATTGAAATGAAAAAACAAACTGAAAATTCCAGTCTTGAAGCAGGGGTGACCAAGAACCTATAGAGCTAATTACAGTTCCACTCCATATATGGCAGTTTCAGGCTCCTGTTTTTACACCTAGAACTCTGCTGTTATTGGACCACCCAATCTGTTTTACCTAATATTAGACAGAGATTACATAACAGTCATCACGTAAACCCAAGTACTTTTTTTCCTGCTGATCTTGCTGCCAATGCTCAAAGAAACCGTATTGAATTCCCACTTATGGTGGGAATTCACACCCCATTCATTTCAATAACAAAGGCGACAAGAAGCATTTGTCTTGTGTTGTCGCAAATAGGTTTCGCCTCATTTGTGTCCCATAAAGTTCCATCTGTTTAAACTTGTGAAATGGAGAGTTTGACCATTGCTTAGCCAATTTGAAAGACAGAATGGGATTGACTGTTTGGTCAGGAGGTAAAGAACATTTCTAGCAGAATCAGAGGGTTGCTTGAAGGCTGGCCGTGAGCGCTAAGACAGTAGTGAAGATAGTGTTAAAAAGGTGCATTCATTTTGGTCTGGATGTAAAATATTATCTGGTTGATAATTGTGCACAAGTGCATTTTGTCCAGCCGTATTACCATGTCTTCCCATAATTTCTGTACAGGAAAGCAACTGTTACAATCACCCACTGTGGGCTTCTGTGAGTGAAAAATTGAGATGATTAACACTCAGTTTACAGGAACTGGGGAGGAGGGCAACATTGTCAAAATGTTTTTACACCTATGTACTAACTTTGAAACTGAAGATAAAGAAGAGAGATGTGAAAACGTTATGGACCACAATGTGGATATGTTCCTTTGGTTTGACACATGCCATAAACACTAGGGCTGTAAGTTAATTTTATATGGGCTGTACCAAACTTAAAATTATGCCAGTTGAATGAAATTCGGTGTCAATATGAATATTTGACAATTTGCATGGGCAGGTGATATTTGCCTCTTTTGCCTGCTTTGCTGTCTATTCCAAAGTTTTGCTTTTGCTCACAGTCATCACAATACCATTACCAGATAGCAGTAAGTGATTTAAAAAGAACGGTAATCTGCTCAATTCCAATTACATTTCAATGCCAAATAAGGCTGTAAGTTTTGTGTTGTTTTCACTGTATTAGTTCTCTGCTGCATGATTCAGAGATGCAGGCCATGAAATGTACTAAAGTATAAGTTTTTAAGAAAGACGCCTCCTTTGCTTCTTTCCGTGATATTCCATACATCTGCGGCTCATGATTACCACACTGCACAAATATTTAGATAAGGCTGCTTTTCGTAACACAGGCTTAGAACCTGATATTAGTTCATAATGAGTTAATCACACAATCAATATTGTAGCTGCGTGTATGTTAAGAGAGCTGCCAAAGGAGTTGACACAGCGCGGACCATTAGGCCCTATCTGATTACAGCTCATTACCAAGGCAACAAAGTGCTGTTGTGGTCTTATCCCGCCAAAACCCTCTGCACGACTAAGAAGCACAAACACAGGGCACTTGCTTTGGCCAACCATGAGAGGTTTCAGATGGTTCAAATTTTCTTTCTAAACCAGAGAAAAACAGCAGAATACGGTACAACATGAGCCAGGATACACAAGAAAGAAACTAAACCGTAATGTGACAGCAAATCCTCTGCTCGGGGGATTTTTTAATTGCTACACAGAGATCTGGAGGTTATTCCTGGAACCGTTCCCCCTGAAGACAAGTAGCAAGCCAAATAAAAAGCCAGAATGCCTCTGCCGGTGTATGGTGGAAAAAATACACCACATGCAAACCACAGTGAATAAGAATGATCATTTCATGTAAGTTTTCATGAATTTTACCATAATGAATGTGTCCTAAATCAAGGTAATTACATGCCATGGCTTTACTTGATTTGTTGCTCTAATTCCAGTATGACATTGTATTCTTACAGCAGCAAAATCAAACAAGACACAAAACATAACCATAAGTCTCATTGGGCCTCTTTCACCAATCATTCTTATGAAGAAATTTCTTCTTAAAATGCACTTATGCAATTTTTACAAAGATTCTGACATTCATCCGTGTTGTCTTCTTTGGGATTTGTTTTTAGGTGAGAGCATAATCTATGCACACAAAAAAGGCACTCCTGTGCACATTTTGTCCTGACATGTTTGTGCAGAATAATGGGTGTTTTCTTTATTCTAATATGAAATGATTTATAATAAAGTAAAGTGATAATTTATATTATCTAATATTTTTATAATCATTTAAATTATTTGACAAAAACCATGGTCATTTTAAAAGTCTTCTTAAAATGCGAACCATGCCATTTAATAATTGGTGATTGAAATATCACTGGTGAGGATGGGACAGACAGAGACAAAGCAAGCAAGAATTTGGTTTCATAATTAATTCCCTCAACTTCTTGTTTCCATCCTCAGTATCTGTATGTGCACACAGCCCTGCAGGCTCATGTCCTTTCATGGGGATTTGGGGGTGTTTACTTATGCAACTGGCACCATCATTCAGTTTACAAGGACAATGAGATTTATCATTATAAGAGCACAGGTGCGAACAATTCTGTTTTGGAATCCGATGTAGACTTTTCTTAGGACATTTCTTAAGATAAAAAAAAACAACTTCTGTGGACTTGGTGAATGAGGCCCATTTTCTGTGATATTGTCATAGGTTTGTCAATGTAACCTTTAATGAATGTGAAAAGCTGTGTGAACCTGTGGCTGTCAATCTGCTTTTGCTGAAAATTAACCCCAAATATTTGCTGGGAAGCACTGGGTCCCCAAATGGGACCAGGATTACGCTCACATCAATTTCCAAGCTAATGGGGGGCATGCAAAACAAGTTCAAACCCATGTATAAATTATATTTCTAATTTTATGTAGACTAACATGACCCACCCCGTGGTTATGATGCTGACCACATCCACAACATTTGTGTTTTGTCCTGCAGGATTCGTGGTAATGCTCTCTCTTTGCAGCCCTGTACTCTGAGAAAATGCAATAACCGTGAAATTAAACTATTCTTTATTTGCAACGAACCCCCTGTGACCCTGTCTGGGACTTGCACTTGACAATCTGCAATATGAGAATCCTGGTAGGCAATCAGCTCCTCAGACAAGATCAGGAGGAGACTCTACAGGGTGGATCTAGTTTCGAAAGCCACTCATTAAAGTGCAGAGTTTAACTGGTGTAAAGTTAGATTAAACAGCACGGCATGTCTGTCTAAGTATGGCCAACTTTTTCTAACATTTCTGAAACTTTAATCTTTCAAGCATCATGTTACTGCTCATCACTCAAATTCAATATTACTTGGATATTAGCACATAATATCTTGCATAAATATTACACAATCTACAGTACCTAAGACAACATCAAATCACCAAAAGCGGCGCTCTGTTATATAACAATGTTTCTTTGCCAAGCACAGCAATCTTTTAGATTTCTTGGGCAGTTTTAAATATTTTAAGGAATTAAATCTCAGCAATGACTGGGGGAAAAGCAGTAAGGCATTTTGACAGTCTTCTTTATGTTGTTCTTAAAAAACAAAAAAATATATTGAATTTTCACTGGCACTTTAAAGGGCACTCCAGTGTTAGCATTTAACATTTGAGGCAGTTTAAAAAAAGATCAAAATTGATGCAGTAGAACCAGAGTTGCTGTTTCTGTCTTTTTTATTCCATGCATTATTCCACTGAGTTACCACTCAGCCTTGCAGCTAATTAGTCCCATTGGCCACTCGCATAAACAAATCTCCTACAGCCCCCACCCCCCCAGAAAACATTTTCCCATTGGACCATAATTACATATAAGCTTTATTATTTGTGATTTATTTATTTTTTTATCCATGGAGGTTTTATATTTGTAAAACCCTCTCAAAGCCTGGAAAACTGACTTTTTAATTTGTGTGACATCATATAAAGTCTATGGGCCGAGAGGGAGTGTGTAGGTGGGGTCTGCAGGGAAAAGGCTAATCCGTATGTGCAGTGGGCTGCAAACAATGAAAGCAAACCTGAAAGTTAGAAAACTTTTTTGGCTTATGCACCAGAAGAGCATGTTTCACCACCCGCTGTCCAGTTCTTGTAATACATCGATGTGTGTTAGAAGCGGCTAATGTGACCTCGAGTTGCTCGCTTTAAGTAGAGATAACAGGGCCTGCAGAGGTCTCAGAAACTTACTTCTTTCTAACTCCAGACTTTCATTTTTAATTTTGTAGTTTTCAGGGCCATCTTATGTTAACTTAAAGGCAGTGAGGTTGCACAACTTAAAACTTCTCCAGTGTGCCAAGATCGGGAGAACTCTGGTGATGGACGCAAAGTGCAAAGGTGCTATCTAGAGCCAATGTTTGATTTGTCAGATTGTTTACTAGAGAAACAACATAGTGGACTCTGTGGGAGAGGACCCGCTATTTCGGCCCGTTTTCAATCCAAACCTGTCAAATAACGCCACTTTGTCAGTGATTTCAGTGTCTGACAGTGACATACTTTTTGCAGCAGTATGATAGGCCACCGGGCAGTGTCATTTTATAAGGGTATCTTTGAAAACGATTGTATGCAGAAGTGTCTTTTAAAAAGACACAAAGCATTTAAAACATATCATTCAGGAAGGTCAACAACAAATGACACCTGGCGCATCACATGTAGATGTGAACGGCCCCAACCAAGCAGCCATATTTGACAAGTTGGGGTGAGAATGTGTTGGCTCACTATAGATATAAATGGCTCATTTCAATGCAATGAAAATCCGGTGATTCTTATTTTCAGGTGATTATACACTAAAGAAATATGAATATGCCAAAAGTTGCTCCTAAATCCTGTACACTGGACCTTTAAGTGACATCACTTGAGGCAATTTATCAGATGTCACACAACTCCCTCTGGAGCTTTATACAACTCTCTTCAGGTTTGCAGTAATCCACACCAAGACCTGTAATACATATAAAAGAGCCTGTAAACAAAAGTCAATTGAGTTCCCATTTAAAGTACAGCAGCATCACAGAATTGGACTTAACTTGCCGCTAAAGTAGAGGAAGGCAAAGTCAAAACTTTCTACAGTCGGCTTTGGTTTATAGTGCAGCAAAAGATTGTTAAATGCGTCGACTTTATTCTGCTTATGGTAAGTCATTTGATTTGAGGCCCGTTGGGGCTTTCATTTATGAGCTGCAGATAATAATTCATGAGTAGAAAAGATAAGCGGTGAATGATACAAATACCTTTTGCTCCAAGAAATTAAACTTTGAGAGCCCATTATGAGCTTGAATCGATAAAGAGGTGAATAGTAATTTCAGGTCGACTCAGTGTCGATTTCTGTGATAAATCCCTGGTTTGCCACCACTGACAGAACTGTGTGGGGCAGATTGATCAGTTAAACCTCTAGCAAATCCCCTATCTATATAGGACTGTTCTGCAGTGCAAGGTGGTTATTAAGCTTTGAATTATTAAATGTTCTGTCTAATGATATAAAGGAACCAGGAAAGCTCTTCCTGGGAGCATTTTCTTTTCAAGTATTCTGGCATAAATGGTTTTCACAGCACAAGTTCTGTTTATGTATTCTGGTAATAAATATAGCACGTATCCATGGAGGCACACTTATAGTTGCAACTGTTTTTATTGATAAGTATTAGGTTCAAAGATAGAGCTGTACCCAACTCAGAATTATGCCACTTGAATCAGATTTGGCAATTCAATGGGAATATCCCACAATTTTGTTTTTTATATGTTTATATGTAAGTTTTGCAGTTTGAATGAGGCTCAGAGGGATGTTCAGTGTGACAGCGCCAATCACGTTATATAGAAAACAAGCTAATGGCATTGACATTAACATTTTTGCTGACATTTCTATGTCTTTTGATGTGAAGCACTTGCATGTGTAATTTATTTCTCCTAAAGCACATTGGGCTGCATTTCTTGTATGAAAGATGCTATGCAAAAAAGTTTATTATTATTATTATTATTATTATTATTGTTATTACTACTGTATTAGATATCAAACAAAAGCCAGAGACTGTATCAAATGAACTTGCTGTGCTCTTTAAGTTCACCACTTCTTCACTTTTAACTTACAGTGCTGTATCTCACTCTCTCTGTGCAGCTTGCTGCTGCTGCCTGCACTTCTGCTGCTTGTGTTAAAGAGTAGCGTAAAGGTCAAGAGTACTCACTCTGCAGCAAAATCTGGAGACCAAAATATCCCCAGAAGCATGCTGTACACCACACTGCCGCCTGAGGGCACTCTATCTGATGATTCATGTCTCAGAATATCAAGAGGCAGCCCTATTTAAAAACATAACTCTCTGGGTAGGACAAACACAAAAATGGTAAAACTCTAATTTTCAGAACAAATTTACTGATACCTTTTCTACATTTCTGTGGATATTCAGCAAATGCTCGGCTGGGTTTCTGGTTGATGCTTTCATGATACCTTGACTTAAGTCCATGCTGCTAACCATTTAAAGGGTCTTGCAAAACAGAAATCCTTCATCACGCTAATTAGTTTCACAAATGCACAGATAAAAAATGTTCTCGTCCATATGACGCTTGTTAAGACAAATATACAGAGCTAATTTTCAACATCTGGATGATATCAAATGGGATCATTCCAAAACATTTTCCGCTCGGCTTTTGATGAGTGGCTCTGTTCCCCATGCATGAAATCAAATCAGTGATTAGTGTGACACTGAAGACAAAGTGTGTGCTTTTAGCTATTGCACCTGGCTGTAAATCGGATTTTCCAAATGCTAAAATGAAACAAAGACATGTTTTGCTGCTACTATAAATGATACATTGCTAATGCTGGAAAAACATTGTGATACTTAGATAAAGGCTCCATATTTCTACAGGCACATCAAAGTTATTGTTATCTATTGCACTTCATTTTTCTTAACAAGGATCTCTATTTATATCTTAAACTTTGCACTCAGCACATATTTCTCCATGCCGAAATAAAAAAAAAAGATCTTGAAGAACTCAATCCAAGCTCTATTCAGAGCAAACCAAGCACTGCCAAGCCATCTCGATCATTACTGCCATTATTCCCATCACAGTCTGCCGCCCAGTTGCTGCATCGGGCAGAATTTCAATCAGGATTCCTTTACTGTGCTCAGTAGCTTCAGCCGCTCCATTGGAAAGTCCGTAGCCAGACAGTGGCAGATAGAGAGCGGCATTTTCACAGACGTAAGTTATGTAAGACTGAGTGTGACCTGACTGCAAAAGCGGGGCCATGAGTCACTGTGTGTGTGTCAGGTTGGAGGTCGAGGCGTCTACACCTGACTGATGATGGGGTCTGGGTGGCAGAGAGACGAAAGAGATAGATGAAAGGAAGATGGAGGAGTCTTGAGGAAGGGGTGAAGACTGTAAATGGGAGGAAATAACAGTGCCGGATGAGCAGAATCATTAAGAGAGAATGAAAAGGAGTTTCTGTGCAGCTTTTCATCTGAGCTTCAACAGGGGTCTTCCTCTCTGTGCACATGCAGACTTGCATTTTGTAGTTACTAATGTATGCAACCAGATCACTTTTCCAGTCATAACATAAGGAGAGTATCTTGATGTATCTGGAATGTCTCAAAATGTTGTTATTGAATGTAGCAGTAAATTGTTTGATTTGTTTTCTGCCAAAAAAAGTCTCATCTTATGATACCATATCTGCTTATAGTGATAACAGCATGCTGAAACATATTTATGGTTTTGGTTCTGCACTTTGAGCACCAAGGTTAGATTATCAGCATTTAAAGGTCCTGTGTGTAGGAGTTCAGGGCTTATTTTGGTAGAAATTGTATGTAATATTGATAACTATGTTTTCATTCGTTTATAATCACCTGAAATTAAGAAAAGTTGTGTTTTTGTTAACCTAGAACAAGCCATGTATATCTACATATGTGGAAAGTCAGATAAAGTGAACACTAGCTCTAGAGAGGGCTTTTTTGCTTTTTTGCACTTTTACATTATCACATTTTTGTGTTGACCAATTCTCCTAAATGCTTGGCATGCAAAGATTTAGTTTTGATGGCTCACCACTTGATGCCATTAGATCCTACATACTGGACCTTTAATCTTTATAAACCGATATCTGCATATGCAGAATCCCTTGCAAATGGTAAAATATTTTGGTGTTAAAAGCGTTCTTTTTCCTCTATTAGTCCAGTTGTAGTCCAAATTGTATTAACCAATCATGTTTGATTGGCAGGTAAACACTTTGTATGGGGAGTTGGAACACATTTGCTGAAACGCAGCCTAACATCTGTCGTCTGAGAGGATTTAGCTTTATATCAGCTTTTGTGTAAAATGTATCTGCATTCATATGCAGATATCTGTTTACAGAGATTAGCAAACATGATCAGTGTCTTGGCCGCAATATCTGCTGGCTACAGTGGTTCCCCTAAAATATTGGTTGTTGCCCCAAGACTCTCGTCAGACTGATGGTTTCCAAGAATGATCAACATTAAATTGAAACTCCAATCTCTCCCAAACATAAACCATGTCCGGGTCTGAACCCTGGACTAGAATGTCAAAGCCCTGCACTTTGTAAGACTGCCTCCACCCTGACCACCTCCATCAATGTAGCGCTTCATTCATTCAGAAAACGGTCCCTCTGAACGTAATCCAGACAGCAAATACGTTTTCCAGCACAGCATAATTGGGAAAACAATTTAGTCCAACATAAATGGAATTTCTAGGAGACAGACTGGGGAAGCTGGGTGGTTTAATACTCCCAAAGCCACTATGTAGACCTTTGAATTTAGATTATTTTGTTACAAAAGCAGGTCAGTTTTAAAACATGTCTCAGAAAGGGGTCTGAATTTAAAATAACTTCAGAAGTGTTGCTTCCACTACGGATGCTCTGTCCCAGTGGATGTTCCGTTTCCATTTATTGCACTGACTTATATTTTGTGAGTATACAATTAATGCAAGTGTATACTTTAATTACTAAAACAATACTTTCTGAGCACAATGCAAACTAATCCACAGACCCCCTCTTTAATAACTTTCATTTGAAAATGGAAAAGTTTCCACATCACGGTCTGTGGATTTTTTAAACCAGCCATGACATAATTTCTAAAAAGACTTTATCAAAGTCTGCTGTTACATACTTATTTTCAAATGCAGTTTTTAGTGTAACACAACACAGTTTTATTAATGTCAGCTATTTTGAGGTGGCAACAGAATTGCAGTGGCAGATATCAACATTTTCTAATACATGAGGACAAAACAACACAGCTATGTGTTACCAATGTTAAGTGGGATGGAGTGTTTATCATTTTTTCTTAATTTGGATGATCTTACACTTTAGTTTTCTCTCCTTAAATGCAAAAAATTAGTAGTGTAGTAAAATCAGAGGATAGCTGTTTCCTCAAGGTTTGGGTACTTCTTTCAAATTGTCAGTTATTCAGAGAACCATAAAAGTAATAACACAGATAATATGGCACTTTTCCAATCTTGCGCCCTAGATTGCACCCCACTAGATGAATCTCCTGCACCACTTCAGTACCTATTATATGTTTGGATAATTTCATTCCTCCCCAGCAGCTTTGTGTGATCAGTTCAATGTATGCTGACCTGAATGTAGATAAAAGGTGCCCTTGCCCTTATCTCCTGGCCCTCTCCTGTCTATATTACCCTGAATTTCCACTTACCATTACAGCATAATGTGTGCGATTGTGTAATACTTTGCTAAATGTTTGCAGAAAATGGCTGTAATTTTCACAGTCAAATTACCTGTTCTTTCTGTGGAGGATGTGACTTGCCAAGATGTGCAATTTGAATGGTCAATAAAGCAGTTTTTTCACACGTTCTCTCACGTGGAGTCATAGAGAGTACTTTATTTCTTCTCCTATCTCTCAAAACTTTTGAGTTTCAAAGTTGCGTTTTAAAATAACAGCTGGTTATTACGCCGTTGATCATTTTTGCATTAAAAAAGACATTCATCCATTTAGATTACAATTAAGTACAGTGAAGTGGAACAAACTCATAACATTTCTATGTTTACCCCGAGGATCCTAAAAATGATTAATGCAAACGTATGCATCAAATAAGAATTCTGCAAGCAGCATACTGCTTACGTAGGAGTTCCTCTCTGCTAAATGCCTGTCTCGAAGGTCTGCCAAAGTGAAAATAGACTCTTGACAATAAGTAAATCTGAATATATAAATCAGAAGTATGTGATTAAAATTCAAAGAGGTCCAGTTACTAAAATTTCCCTCAACACACAACAAACTCCACAACTCCACAACATACATTTCCAGATCATTTCAACAATCAATTTTCAAAGTAGGATACTTTTTATGTGCAGACACAATATTACACGATACACGATATTTTTTTTTATTTACCATAAATAAAATAGTCCATAAAGCTACAGTTGATAACTTTTTTTTAATACTACAGTCCTGTTTGTTGGAATTGTCACTATATATTTACACAGCACGAGACAGGTAATCGGTGAAAAAAAAACCCATATTCCTCTGCCTCTACCACTGCCTCTAACGCGTCAAATGGCATCACTGCCAGTTAACAAAAACAACCAATCAGAGCTCAGACGTGTCTAACATACCTGTTAGTCATTTCAGCCATGACTCATGAATTCATGTGATTTCTGCAAATTTTGGTCGATCTTTTCAAACATGGCAGCCTGATCACAAACCCCGATTTTACAGATGAACAGTACACTAGAATATGTTTATGAAAACATGAGGTGAGACAGAGGCAACGCAGTTACAGAATCTTGATTCACATTTGATCAGAGCAGTTTGACTGCAGTTTACGAGCAGTGATTGACATGATTAACAGCCGCATTAGAGACCCCTCGTCTCTGATTGGTTGTTTTTGGTGTGCCATGGTAGATTCTGGCAAATGCCATTAGAGGTTGTAGGGGGGGAAACATTTTTTCTCACAGATTATCTGTCCTGTGTACTTCTTTCAGAATAAACTGACAGTTTCAGAAAATATGACACAAAACTATATTTCTAAAAGTCATCAACTTTAGCTTTATGGCCAACATTTCAAGTAAAAAGAAAAAAATCTTCTTTAGGAAAGAGTACAAACAGAGCTTTATACAATCCTTTTTCACTTTATTGATTTATATTTATTTGCTTTCTGTCCTTGAGATAGAAATGGGCCTTGAAATGCTCTTCCAGTAATTTAAATCTTGGCTTGAAAGGTGTTAACGCCATACTCGTGCACGTATAGGTGTTCACTGGTGTGCCTGGATTGGTACAGTTCGGTTTTTAACTTGCATCTGTGTTTGAATCAGTGTTTTTTCATATTTCTATGGTTTTAAAAACCACACTGTCATGGAGATCTAAATACACTTTTTTGGGTCTGAAATGAATCCAGCAACCTTTTACAGCAATGTATCTTAATGGAATAAAGATTATTGCTTGAAACGTCTGGCTCACTTTGAAAAAGAGATTACAGAGTGAGTCTTTGTGGAGCCTGGTCGTCATACCTTTCAGTAATCCCTCTTCATTCAGCCTGAAGAGGGAGTCAAATTCATATTCATAGAGTCACTATGAACCTGAACATGTTACTGATGCAGGCGCACATTAGTGTGCATTACATCTTTGTAACTTAATTTTAAACTTTAAAGTACGAGACATTTCTGCGTGTAACTGCGCAACAGAAACCCTGGATGAAAGGAGAAACTTGTGACTTTCAGGCAACGTAACTACATCCAGTGAGAAAATATACCTCTATTTCTGTGTTTGTACTTTTTTATCATTAAAAATCCAAGTGTTAGCTCTGTGGACTCTCCACAGCTATAATTACAGTGTGCTTTTAACAACATACAGTGTAGGTGTTTGCGGCTTATGATATCGACCATATTATTTGCATGTACACTCTATATTCCTCCTACATGTCAAAATGTCACATGTTTTCGGTCGTCTAGTACAGAGATTTTACCAGGCTTACCACACTGTTATGGATTGACAGTGAAGATTTCTAAATGAGCAACAGACTCACACACATTGCACTCCCTGTAGTTTGGTGTGACATTGTTATTCAGTTGGGACAAGGTTTAAAATAGACTCTCATGCCATTCTGCATGGCATTTAAATATTTTTGCATGGTTGTATAATAGGCTGGACCTCTCAAATTCCTACCTATTTCTGTCGATGCCAGGTTCACTTGTTTGCTGCGGTGCATAGTACCAGATTCTGACAGCATCAGCCAACAGGATCTGTATTCTTTTTTATACCTGCTAACTGACAGGTGAAGGGTGTTTTACATTAGTCCACAGGGCGTGTGTGTATGTGCATAAACACACGCTGTGCGTGTTTTTGCCACATGCTGTTTCTAAAACTCTACACCTCCTTTTCTCACAATAAAAGTAAACTTGTCTCATTACAAGAAATCTGCGTTTTAAATGAACAATAATTTACAGGCTTTATGTTCATCTGTAGAGCAATCAACCTGCATGCAGATAATGTTTTTTAACCATGTGAGGGTAGAGGAATTAGCTCTATTGAATCCTGGCAATCAATAAACACTTGAATCATCAGACCTATCCAGTTTTTATGCACAGTGACCAGAAAATTGGATCACATCTACTTAAAATACATGTAAAACCGAGGAGCACTGTTCATTTGCTGTGTGCCTGCTTTGGAAAAAAATCCAGGTTTGAATCCCATAACTTCTCTATTTATGTGTTGATATTTGGTCTGTTGAGCCTTTTTCCCCTGGTGTTAACTGTCAAAATTGCTCTCTGCACTGTGTCACAATGTCTTGTGACAACAGAATTGCCAGAATAAATGTTGGTATTTTACATTTCTGTTTTTACAGATACATTTTATTTGTAAGTTTATATGTAACAGACACATTGAAACCACAGACTGTAAAAATAATGGAAGGTGGCATCACCCATTGGTTTGTGGAATCCAGTTTTAAAGTTTGTTATTTTGGCCATTACCATCTTGTTTTTGTTTTTTTTGGGGTTTTTTTGTTTGTTTTTTTTGTTTGTTTTATGGCCAGAGGTGGCCATATTTGGTTGCTGCTTGAATAGAATGTAACATTTCATCAGTGCTGTGGTTACTGTGTCTTTAGGTGTAGGCATAAAAATCACCTGGTTATTGTCAGTAAAAGTTCATGTTTTTGGCTAAGAATGTCTGGTTTTGGTGGCATAAACATAGCAATGGTGAGAAACAACCTCTTTACGTAGCACTGTCACTGGTTGAAACACAGTAATTAAATTAAATTAATTAAAATATATAATTATGATAAAATGATGAATAATTACAAATGTAGTTCTCTGGAAAATGTCCCTAGCTTTTAAAAAAACCTTTCAAAATCTACCAATTTCTTGCAATTAAGAGGACATTTCTTGCCAAGTTGCTCATTGTTTTTTTCCCCCTTATGTTTTAAAAAGAAACCAAATGAATTTGTTTCAGGTTAAAGGGTTCAGATACCTGTCAAAGGTATCTGAATGCACCACAAGAACAGTGTTGACAGTCCAGGTTTCAATGGGTTAACAAGCACCCACGTTTGGTTGCTATAACACTCCTGGAAGAAGCAGTGGTGACTCATTAAAAAGCTTCTGGTTTTGTTATTTTGTTGATCTCAAGCAGTGGTCTGCAGCTTGCCAGGCATCTTGCCTAGGGGCCTCACCATCCACCATCCCCTCTCCTGCCAGGTGACAAAATCAGCTTGTGTATTACATCACTTTAGAAAAATGATACAGTAGGATTCATAAGCAACATATAAATGTAACACATCGTGGGTTGCAGAAATGTACAATGCCAACATTTTCTTTTGGTGAATGTGCTGCTTGTGAAAGGTAGGAGGCGGAAAAATGCTACAATGAAATACTGAGAGGTTTATGATTTATTTTAATGCAGCTTGAGGGGAAAATGTCATGTTTTGCACAATATTTACATCTAGTTTTAATTATAGCAGGCAGCCCAATTTGACTGGGTAATTAAACTGTTCTTCATGATGCATGTTGTAAAACCACAGCTCTTTGATGTTTTTTTTTGTTTGAATTAACTGCAACAGGGTGACACAGTGTCTGGTAAAAGACATATCTGAAATATAATATATTCTGCATGTTATAGTTTCCTTATTTTCTTAAGAAGTTGTATCAGTCTTTGCTCCTATTACAATACAACAAACCTAATGGAAGCACATAACTAAATAAACCTCAACCCTTTATTTGTTACATGCCTGAATTAATTTGGCTGTTCAGTGATATTCATGTTCAAATTGCACTCAATAACAATTCAACCTTTATTTCATAACATGGAAATATGACGTGGCCTTTTGTTATGTCATATGTGCAATAAATGTGTACATGATGCATTCATGCTGAATATTTCACAGTCTCTGACGCGCTTGTCACAAGAGCTCAGAGTCCACTCGTGTGAATGATGCTGATCAGCAATTAGCAGCAATACAGAGGGAGGCAGCTATCTCCATCACCGCTGACCTCATACTCACAAACACACAAACAGGCAGAGAGGAAAAGAGCGAGAAGGGAAGGCAGCTTAAGACACAAAGTGGAAAGGAAATGAAATCACTGATGAGACAGATGAAGAGGAGCACATGCAAAGCAGAGGATATGAAAAAGGGAAAGTCAAATTACCAATGTTTGATTCAGAAATCCTGTATGAAACGGAGTGTGGAAACGTAGGAACACGTGTCTTATGCTGTTCGTGCATTTTACAAAAGTGCAGGGTGACATTCGAAGCATTAAACTTGTGTTTCTAAATTGTAACACTAATACCATGTAGAGCAAGATTAGCATCTGCAGGAGGTATTTTCCCTCTTTTGTTACTGTGCTTTTGACCTTTAGCATTCTTATTACCTCATTATCTAAGGAAAATGTTTCTGGTTGCTTGCTTTGGCTAGTGTTTAATTTCCCCTCATTTCTCCTACCTCTCTTACATAGATATTAAGCTAGAGGTGAAAACTCTGGAAAAAAATACCATTAGGCTGAAATGTGTCACTGTGCAGCCAGGCAGGGACTGAGAGTCGAGGGTTAGGCGAGAAGGGGTTTATGACTCATACCAATGATTACATGGCGTTGCTATGTAGTGATGGAGAGCATGGGGGTGTGTGTGTGTGTGAGAGAGAGAGAGGGAAGCAGTTAAAAGAGCCACTTGATGCCAACAAAAAGCACAAAAGGACCAGCGCTCATCTCTCCTGTCCGCTATCTATTACATGTGCTGAATTACAAGTGTTTTCTCTTAAGGCCCTCTCAGAAACATGGTGTATCATAGTCAAGTTTATGATCAGTGATGGGAAAGTCATTTAAAGTCCTTTTTATGACTCTGCACTGGTAATAGATGTCGCTGGAGGCAGTATATTTTTGGACTGTCCATCCGTCCCTCCCATTCTTGTGAATGCAGTATCTCAAGAACGCCTTGAGCAAATTTCTTCAAATTTGGCACAAATGTTCACAACAGATTAGATTTTGGTAGTCAAAGGTGAAGGTCACTCACCTCAAGAAACATATTTTTGCCCATTACTCAAGAATTTGTATGCTGACTAATACAGAATTTAACAATTTTGTTTGTTTAAAAGGATAAAATAATGAAGTTTTGACATTATGTCCACAAGGTCAAAGGTTAACTTCACCATGACACCATCATGTTATGCAAAAACGCTTTTCTAGCAATCAATTAATGTTATAACTTAGGAACTGAAGGGGAGACGTGTGGTCAGATACTGAATTGGTGACACTAATCTCGGCTGTCCACCTTGAAAAAGTGGTGACTGAGTGATTGAGAGTGTGTGTGAAGCATCCATGTTTTCACAGACATGGATGTAGACTGTAATTTTAACTTGACGAGGCCGTAAATCCAGCTCTTAATTGGCATTTCTGTGTGGACAGTCATTCTGTGGCATAATCTAAAAAAGAAAGTTTTAAATGTGAGTGAAACGTGATTGATGGCATTAAATCCAGTAGATACACAAGTTGCATTTGATGCTGAACACTTATAAAATTTGCTACGTAGTCACATGCTTGGTGTTGTACTGTATAGAACTCTCCAAACAGGATATTAAACATGATTAATTTGATCAATGAGATTTAGCGTCTGTGTTCTTGTGAATGCAGTCTCGACTTTGCAGCTATTGTAGATTTTTTGTCTTATTTGTGCTACAGAAAATTGTGCCTCAGAGTCAAACAAAGCTTTGATCAGAACATAATAGACAGTCCTAACCTTGTTCTTGCTGCAAAAAAAGGAAAGAATCTTCATTTCAGCTTTGTCCACCAAGAAAAGAGCCTCTCCAATTATTACGTTTCCAGTATTTTCGATCTTCTTGCTTTATCCATTCAGTGCTCCTGGTTTTTCCCCTGCTGTCTCTTTTAACTCCCTGTTGTTCAGCTCTGGAGTCAAAGGTCGTGAAACCCCCCCCCCCAAAAAAACCCACTTCTTTCTACACTCTGTATCAGGAGCACAGGGTAACCAGGATACTGTTTATGGAGAAATGTCCTCACGTGTGTACTAATAAATCAGTAAGCGAGACCATTTACAAGCAGTTATTTCATCATTATATCTGGTGTGCTTTATCAGTGAGATTTGACATTTTTATTAATACCACTCTTTATATGGTTGACTTGTTGCTTAAACAACAATGAAATAAATAATACATGTTCCTACGTCTGTCCTAAGTTCGATGGCTCATCTTGAATTTAGGGTGTAAATCTATCCAATAAAATGTGAGCACTTGATGAATTGTAGTAGCCTCTTATATGTCAGAATTTCAACTTTTTTTTTTCCCTTTAATGCTTTACCTGATCTGCGCAGGTGAGGGAGGGGTGGACAGTCCTCTACAGCTCCAAATTTCTCTTCATATGATTATCACATTGTATTCTCAAAGCCCTGTCCACTTTTGAGCAATCCAATCAAATCTGAAGGATCTGATTTAAATTCCTCAGGAAACGATGCCCTGCTCGTACATATAGTTTCATTGGGAACCACTTCACACATCGAGTACAAAGAGCTCTAACTTCTGTCTCGCTGTGACTGTAATGCATCATGATGGACAGGTTGATAACTTATAGCAGCAAACTAGGTCAAGACAGCAAACAGCACTTGTACGTGCACAGGTGGAACTAATATTTTATCAAGATGTGTGAGCCTTGTGAGTCATGGATCTAATCCATCACGACAGAAACTCTCTCCTAAAACTCATGCTGTTGTGTCCATTTGAAAGGTTAATGTATAATTTATATTCCTGTAACACTGATGGGATGAGAAATGTGTCATCAGCTTGGATGAATTGTTGAGTGAAGGGGAGTGACCATGAAAGTAGTCTCTGCAGAAACATCTATAGATAAAGAAAGAAAAAGTAGAGAAGTTTTAAGATTTAATCTCCACCTGAGAGGAAACAGCCCTACACATTTGTTCTCTTCATGTCTCATCTTTACTTTTATAAAATAGATATGTATTATGTGAGCTCCTTCTGTTTCCATCTTCCCACTTTTCAGTAAATCAGATGAGAATTATTAAACTTGCAGAACACAAGCTGTGTTGAGCTCAAATCAGAGACAGGAGGTGTCAGGGTGGTAACATTAGGCAGCAAATGGAGTTGCAGAATCAAATAAATGGAAAAAGCCTTTCTTGTTGTGAATTTATGGCAATGTTATTCGCTCCAATCTTTCAAGCATGAAGACTGCTGAAGCACCACCATGCCCTTCCCCTACAATGACCTTCATCAGTGCATTGTCTGCTTCCTGTGATGTACTGCTTTCAGACGCGGCTTAAAAGCGGGTTTGTTGTTGAATTTCTAGTTTGTCAGAAACTGTTTGGAAAAATGATCTCGCTAAAGCTGCTGCTGTCCTGTGAGAGAGCTTACCAAAATTCAAACCTTTACCAGAAATTGATTGTTGTTACATGCACAAAAATATTGTTTTTTGCCCTTATTCCAAAAAAGACAATATTCCTACTGAGCTGTTAAATGAAAATAAATATCCCACCGATTTTCTTGTTTCCATGCAGCCATACATTCTCAGACTAATGCACTCTGACATGTCGGTTGTCAGGTCAAAATCAGGCATAAAAAAACATCAAGCCAGTGCAGAAGTCTATGTTCCTTGAACTGCCACTTGAGTCTGGCTCCAAAAGCGGGTAATCCCCATACCATAGACACTCATGTTAAAATGCCCAGCTTTACCACAGAAATAAACATGTTTATAATCTGTTACAGAAAACGGTTTGGGTCTCTATTGCTCATTTTTCTGTTCATGACAAATGTACGGGAGTGGATTTTTCTAAAACTCTGCTGTTAACATTTTATTAAGGCTTTAAGTTACACATAATTAAAGGTGGGCTGCTTTGACTGACAAGCTGTCTGCAGATAGTGTGCTTTGCTTTTCAGTCAGATCCATCCCTCACTCCTCCACAGCTCCACCCTTTCGTCTAAATATGGTCACTTCTTGCTTCAAAAATTTTAGATGGCAGAGCCAGAAATGCCAAACTCAAGGCTTCATAACAGGATTCCACATACCAAAGGGGCAACATTGTGGTTGCTATATTCATTATTTTTACACTCTATGGTCAAACTATGGAAAAATTGAACCACAGCCAATAGTGCCATTTTGTCTCTTGCAATCAAAAGAGGATTTATTAAAAGCTTCCCACTAGAGACGACCTCATTAAACAGTGTTAACACATCCACCCTCATACCTTTAACCACCTCTTCAAAAAGGCCAGCTTTGTGATATTTGCACATATCAAAAAACCTGTTAATATCTAAATCTTTCATGATGTTTAAAAGTAGTTGTGTTTCTTCTCCTGAACAGAAATGTGAGCTTCTGTTACAGGCATACATCTCTACTCTACCCCAGCCCTGCAAACCATTGGTTTGTGTACAACATATTCATGACATGAAATAGGCGATATTACATGAGTTGCAAACTGTGGTGAAAACCCCATTTGAGACACGTATTCCGAAAACGCTGTTTACATGTCCAAAAAAAGCTTGAAAAACCCAAACAATACCGACATATCCCACATGTCTTAATCAGAAAATCCTAGATTCAGAAAAAGGCCAAATTTCGAATATCTAAACAGAATAAGCTGTTTACATGACCTATATTGTGGGATATTACTGTGCATATAGTCAGCTGTATTTCCTTCCCTTGATCTTCTGTTTTCACTGGTTCATGTTTGCTTATTGCCTGCCCCTCAGAAGACACATACAGTCTCACTGTGCTGGTATGTTTTTGTCTGCCCGCTAATTTGCATGTCTTCCCCTCTCAGTGGCTTGTGTACCGTCTCAGCAGCACTCATATAGAAAGCCCATGGGATCCAGTAGGTTCGGAGGCTAAGTCAAAGCTTGTGGGAACTTATCTTTACCAATGCATTCTCTTCCGCTCAGATCACCATGCATCTCAGACTGGGGTCATCTCCAGTGTCCTAAACCGAGATCTGATGTTTATGAGGAATGCAGTCAGTAGCTCGGCTGAATGATGGTACTCATGTTTGATATGAGAGGAAACAACTGGTGTCTGTTTAACATTTTTTGGAAGCATACAAGGATAATAATATACAAAAAATCTTAAATCAAATATCAAAAAGCAATTCATTTATTAAATAAAACTGAAATTATGTATTTTATTTTTTAAAAATTGAATGTATTTGTTGTTGGGACTATGTTATTAAGCTCTGGCACACACTCATTTTTACTCAAAGCACCCAAAATGTCCAAATGTATACATTTTTTTTGTGTTTAGAATTCTAACTTTAATAATGGGTGCTTAACCATAATAATTTCCATTTTCATTTAAACCTGCAGGTAAATGATTTTCCCCCTTTTGCTTTCATTAAACTTGTTGAGATTGGGAGATTTTTTCGATAGAGACCTCCGAACAAGAACAAATTTCATGTATCAAACAACCACACAACCAGCCTAAAAACACAGACAAGGCCAGACAACCACAACTGACAAAGAATTTAAAAAAAATAATCATAAGACTCATTAAACGTCAGATAAATGGGCTTTAAAATCTTTGAGAGTGAAGAACAGAATCTAGCTTGAGGGCAGCTGCAGTTCAAAAGGTGCAAAGCACCTGAAAGCAGTTCTGCCAATATTTGTATGTGGACATGGAATACCCAATGTCGAGTATTTATTGGATTGTGTACCACAGTTACAGTATTAAAATAAGAAATTATGGAGGTTTATGTCTTACTCAGTATGGATATAGAAATTAATGTGACTAGTTTTGAAACATCAGTATGTCCAACCCTACCCCAAATAGTGCCACCTAGTAAAGGTAGTAATTGCACTACCTTATCTCATAGAAATATGTGAAATGTCCACAACATCTTAACAGTGAATTTGAAAGTCAATAAGGATTCTTTGTCATCGTGGACTCTATGACACAGTTTAACAAGATCTCATAATGGGCAGTGGATACTTTTACAGCTCCATAGGTTTTATAAATCCTGAGAAATTCCACAGAGAGGAGTTCAGGCTGATGGATGGGTCAACAAACACAAGACTTTAACCCCAGACATCACTGTTTGTGTCCCATGTGAAACTTAAAATCACTGAAAGCTTTACGTACTTATGTCCTATTCACATTTCAGGGTTTTTCACACATTCATTTATTTGTGGTGACCTGCCAAGATTAAAACACCTACCACCATGTGTTGATTTTACATTTTTGGGGCTGGGCCGTTAATTAGCTATTAGAATATCAATACTGTTCAGTTGTTCGGAAGCTTAGAGTGTACTCTTGGCACAGATGAAGCAGTAGAACATATAATAATAATAATAACGATAATAATAATAATAATAATAATAATAATAAGCACCTTTCATACAAGAAATGCAGTACAAAAGGCTTTACAATAAAAACAGGCTAGCAAGACAATTCAGCATAAAAGGACATTTAAAACAGTTTAGGACAAAACAAAATGAAGTGCTTAAAATCACAAGATAAAATCATAAATCATAAAATCAATCAAGATAAAGATTTTACAAGAATTGCAGCAGTTACATGTGCAGAGAAAAAAAGAAACTTTACTTCATTGCTCTCATCCATCGATCTGATCAGCTTTGACCAAAACAACAGATCAATTATCCACCACCTAAATCAGATAGCTGCTTTGGAAATACTCATGAAGAAATCTGCCTTGTCTGTGTTCACAGGTTTGCAAAAATGTTTTCTGGCATGACCCTGTCAACTACAACCACACATAGATTTTAAATCTTTGGAAAGCAGTGCGTTATGTGACCCTCTAATCTTAGCCATGCATTTATGTCCTGTATGCAACAAGCGTAGTTATTTCAAGCAAAAACATGATCTTTTTCAAAACCAACAAAGTAGTCTTGGTGCCTAAAGCCGACAGTACTGCCAACATGTAATTTAATACATAACATGCCACCACCACGAAATGCTGTGTTAACAGTTCCTGGTCATTTTTCTGTGAGATCACTTTGCCCTCCAACTAGTCTATTCTAATCACTTTATACTTCATTACTCAAATTTACAACATAGGTCTCTGGAGAAAAGCTGTCCAGATCACCCAAAGCAGAGGGAGCTTTAAATCAAATGCGTCACAGGACTGAGAGTTTCAAGTCATCTTTATTTTCAGGGTCATTTATCTCCCGAATTGGCTCATCAAGCAGCTTTGCAGCCAGAGCACTTAATTTCCCCTTTACTTCTCCTGCACTTTCCTTGATTTATATTTGATGATCTCATATTGATGCACTGTTTGTTGTGCGAGCTGTGAATGAGCTTGTGTTTAATGTCCAAATGTTTTATTGCCCTGAAAAACACCTGATGTCCACTGCACACTAACCAAATATGATTTAGAAAGAGATGGAGAAGACTGACACAAGCAAAGCAGTACTTTTTATGAGCACTCTGATGTTGACTGTTACTGTCAGCCCAGCTGTACTTGGATTTTGCACTTGTACTTAATTTTGGCCACACGGGGGCAAAAAAGCAACAACACATACTGAATGATAAACACGTATCTGCAAGTGTCTGCAAGCAGCTCACAAGTGTTTGCCCCCTGATAAATGTTGGTAGATTATTCACCTTTTAGCTCTATTTTGGTCTCTACTAACTAAAATAGACTTTAGTCTGTAACGTGTTTGACAGTCTCCATCAATAAAAGTTCCTGCTTTTTGCTGGGTAGGTAGTGTAGAGATAGTTAATCAGAGTTTTTTTTTTTTTTTTTTTAATTCAACTACCTGCTGAGCTTGATGACAGAGGGTGAGACTCAACAATAGATAGGTAACATGAAAAATATAAAATAATAGCAATAATAAATAAAATGATAAATAATAACATAGATAAAACCAAAAACAATAGTCCATTAATTCTATGTTGATTTGAAAAAGTAATTACATTTGTCACAAGTTAAAATAATACTCTTCAAATTGTAAAAACATAGTAAATTTTTGCAGTGAGCGCAGTAATTAGCTTAGAATGTCGAGACAGTGACAGTGTCGCAATTCTTGTAATTTACAGTCAAGTTTTATCAAGTGCAGCCTGCAACTGTGGTGCGTGCAGCTGCCATTTTGTGTCAATTGTGAATTCACATGTTCACAGCTTTGGTTGTCTGCTGCCGGTAATAATGGAGAAAATAAGCATTATGTCACATGGAAATACTTAATAGGCTACGTAGCGATTTTCAACCATATAACCGTATAATTGAATGGTGGTAAACTTACCCCTATCTTGCCATCGCCAGATCTCCCTTCTCATCTCTCAGCTCATCCAGATGATTTTTGCCATCTCTATCTTTATTGCTCAAACTTTTTCTTCTACTTTAGGACAATAAGATTGGTCTGGTGCACCACAGTGCATTCTGGTAGTTGTAGGTCTTCTTCCTCCTGAGCAAAAGTAAAGTATTTGCATCTCCACTGCATAGACAATCCAGTTTTATGAGAAGACCATCTTTCCAGCAGCAATATTCATTTTTAAATATGACATTCTCCTGTAGCTTTTTATTTGTACTTGTGATAAAATGATGTTTTTTCCAAATATATTTGGGTGGACTTTCCCACTGAGGAAACACGACACTGGGTCAATCATAATTGTTTCTTCCCATTTTTCAAAGGCCTAAAAAACTCAGGAATGAAGTGGCATTGACTTTTCTACTTTGGAGAAAGAGCAGCACATTTGATATTTTATGCTTAAGGCTTTGTTTTTTTTTTTCAATCTTCCTAAATTTCAATTTATCGTAAAAACCACTAAAATTCACTGCTAAGGTCGCCAATAAAAGTGTCAGCAAAGACTTCAAAAATGGAGTCAGTCTGACAGATTCAGCCTTTAAGTCTGTGTAGATTCTTCCGTCAATTGACACAGAATAAAAAGCTTTCTGTCAGAGCAGCATGTAACATTTGTACCCAAAGGTACCTCTCTTGCTACAAACACCTCAAACAAGAGCAAAACAGCACGGTATCATAGCAACTTTATCAGAAGACATTCCTTTTTTTCTCCCTTCTGGTATTTCTTCTTCATAGTTTTGCACTTTTATTATAAGTTTTTAAAGGTCTTACTAAGTCAAAATGTCTTTCTCCTAAGCATTAATACTGGGCTGCACGTTGTACCAGAAAAAACATTCTATCATTCAAATTTTTAATGTGGAACAAATTGCTGTTTAGTGTTGCCAAGTTTCACTGTGAGATTCAACACATTTGTTGTAAGAGGATAAAGGTGCCCACCTTGCTTGTACACAGCCTTTGTCTCTACAGAGGCTGACACAAATTAAAATGCATGACTGACTTTTTAATCAGCCTGCAATTTACAACAGGGTTTGTTGATATTGGGTAATGATCAATTGTGAATGCCAAGCATGATGTTTTAAAATGCTCCATCCATTATTAATTCATGTCAACAGGAAGTGGAGAGCAAAAATGCAGCTTGAAAATGTTTAGAAAAAGACATTTCTGTACATTTTTAACCAGCTTGATAGTGGTTCCTAAAAACCATTCAAAATTAATTTGTAAAGTCATTAAAGAACATGTCAATCAGTGAAGGACAGGGAACACAGCAGACTAAAGGAGCTAGTTTAAGACATCACCCGCCTGGAATGAAGAGAATTAGTTGGACGTCTTGTGTAGTGTTCATGTAGTGAGCTGAAAACCTATTTTGAGAACAAAACCCCTCACAAAAAACAACAAGACACACACACACACAAAGAAAAGGGTCTACTAAGACTGCCAAAAGGCCATAAGCCAAGGAAAGTCATTACTGCACCAGTACCTGTTGATAACAAGCTCTCCCCTGAGCTTCTGATTTCTCATCCGTCTCTCACTGTCGCTGTTTTCTCCAGGGGCTGATCAATGAAAATGGCAGGACAGTGATTAAGAGGCCCAATATATTATACAAATTGGTTTGAAAAGACCCCACCCCCCTATTTTTTGTTGTATTTTAGGTACCTGCTGCCATGTTGCGTGTGTTTTAAGGCACAAAAAGCTGTTGTTTTTTACCGAGACCTTGCTGTTTTCCCTGCTGGAAATGTGTCCTCCAAGAGCAGAGATTTTATTACAAAATATGATCTTTTCCTAACCTAACCATACTATTGTGCCTAAACTTAACCACATCATCTGAATTGGGTTGAGTCCTCCCCAGGCCTCTCTTTCACCTTCCTTCTCAATTTCTTCTCTAAGGATTTTTATTTAATCAGAGTCGTGACAGCATTTTTTGTCTTGATTGAGTGTCGTTTGTGAGATGATAGCACCTGTCTGGCTGGATGGATGGTTCATTAAAGGGATTTTTAGTCATCAGCGTGATGCCACAGATGGCAGTGCTCAACACTTAGGGGCACGCTGGCAATTCTGAGGCTGCATTAAAACATGAAACTCAATTAAACCATCGTTACACAGCTGACCCAGCTAAAAATATCACAGTAGGCTAAAGAGGGTTAATTATAATCATATTTCTAGCCATGTTTTTCCTGGTATATTTACACTGGCGGAGGAAAATAAAGCCCCTCTTCAGGTCAGCCTGTTCTCCACTGGCCGCAATATATTTTCACTGAGACAGATTTATAAAGAGCTGAAAAGGAAGATTTTTATTGCCTCATCTCAAAAGAACAGAGAAAAAGTCAGTTTTTTAATTTAGATGGAAAAATAACACTTCCAGAAGCTGCTGCGCTGCACAAAAATACTGCAAAGAGGTCAGTCATCTTCAGACTCTGCTGATCAGCACAAGTATTCATAGCATACACATTCACATATATTTGTTGCAAGCTGTATTTTCATCCTCTTCAATTTTGCTTCATAATTTATTTATTTATTTTTTGCACATTCCTTATTTAATTAATTTTTTTGCCAAGCCATTTTGCCTGATTCTCTACATAATGCCATGTCACATATAAATGCAGGACTGTGTAGATTTTTAAAAAATGGGAACACAAGGAACAGATCACGTTATCCGTTCTCCTTAAGTGCTCTGAGTTCAGCCAGTCTAATGATATATCTCATATATCATCTTATTGCTGTCAAACCCCGCTGCAGATTCTCAAATGTTATCTTTTCAATCAAAGTCGTTGTCTGCCCGGAGGCTTCACAACTGCAGAACCCTTTCAGGTCAGAGCCAAACACCTCAGAAAAGTGATCCATGATAAATGAAACAGAGTAAAGGTTAGTCAGGATATTATGTTCATTGCGAAAAATGTCAAGAGGAAACACTGACATTTTCAATCCACTAAGATGTGGCCGGCCTTTGATCAAACTATTGGTGGCTGTGACACGACTTGTTTCGCCTACATGTGCTGTATATTGGCAGTCCTGTTGCTCCTATATTTTACAGTCAATGGTACAGTTTCATTACTGCGTGCATAAAGCAAAACCAAGACGTGTGATATTCCTGCACGCGCACATAGTTGTTTTCAATTACCCCGCAACATTAGACCTCTTGTCAGGTTGAAGCTAGGTGGACCTATGCATGGAATTCTGTCTGTGGTTTCACTAGAACTCCATGAACAAATGTTACAATGGTGATTAATTGTCCGGTCTTAAAATTATAAGGAAATTGTTACACAAGTGTGAATTCCAGCATGTTCTCACTCCCAAATCTGAGGTCCCACACACTTCAAACTATGATTTGACAGTTCCAATTTCTGCTCATTAGATACTACAGTGTCTTCAAAATAAATGCATGTCTTCACAGGAAATGTAGGTTTTGCCACCAAAACTACCTCAGGTGCAGGCAACAATATGGCTTCTCCCCCGATACTACTTAAGATTTATGCAACAATTCTACCTGACTTTCCGTTTCAAAGGGGACACAAACAATGAAAATCTGCTATTGGTTTGACCCAGTCACCCCTCCCTCCAGTCCTCCCTTGCTACTCAGACGTTTTGTACCGTGTTATTGCTGTGGATGGGATTACATCTGTGTTTGCACAAAGTCCTGTTTGTCTTATACAGTCGTGTAACGTCTGCAACACACTGCATGCATGAGCAGCGCGTGATGTCAGCCTCGCTGAACTACAGCGTTTTTCATGCTCACGATGGCAGCGTTGTGGCATGACGCTTCTGCAGGGCTGCCTCCTGTGATGAGTTTTGTCTTGTTTACTCTGATAAAACCCAAAGATATTTAATTTTCTCTATTACAAAAACAGAAAATATTTACATGTAAGAAGCTTGAACCAGATAATTCTGACATGTTGTCAAAAATATTATAATATTATTCTAAACTATTATTAAGTGATTATCGAAAGAGTTGCAGATGATTTTTCTTTTGATGGACTAATCATCGGTTAATCATTGCAATCATAATTACATCTAAAAATAATAAATTCTGTCTTGTATCTAAACTGTTTATGACTCACTCAGTGCATCAGATGTTTAGTCCTCGGTTGCTATGTGGAAAACAGAATGCAGATTTAAAATAAAGCTGTAGCAGACATTCCCTTTTTAACCATGACTCTTGTTGAGGGGAACTAAAAAAATGAATTTTCAGATGAAAGAATGAAAAGATAAAAAAAAAATGTGTTGTCATAAATCACGTACACCTTTGAATCGCAAAGGAGAGGTTATGAATTATTAATATGGCTTTGCATTGTTTATCAAAGGTCATTTGAATGTGCCTGTATTCAGTTGCTCACGGAAGTTCAGGGATAAAGGTGTTATTCACATTCTGTCTGGGTTTTTGTTATTTCAGTTTCACTAAAAGGCTCATTTTTCACCATTTCACTCAAGTGGTGTTCCTCCTGCTGAGGTCTGCTCAGCTGCTCCATAAAGACCGATTCTTCATTCGGTATACTTCATTCGTCCCTCTTTTCCTTTCTTGACCTGGCTTTCTAACCTTTACTGTGTTATATCTACAATGTCCAGAGGTCTGTTTACTGTCTGCACTTCTGCCATTATCCTGACATAAGAGTTTGCACCTGCTCATTAATAATTTAATTGAATGAACATAGGAAATATTCTCATTCAAGTAGTAAAAATATCATTTAGTCTGCACCTCTGAGTGTGTCGCAGTGACCCAGCTATATGCCACTCCATTTTTTTATATAATATACACTTATTTTCATTACTTGCACACTATCAGTTGAGGTAAACTTCAACGTTTCTAATTGTGTTTAGATTATAGACTGTAGTGCTGCTCATAACTGTCCACATCAAAATGAGCTATGGATGCCACAATATACATTATTATACAGTTTGTTTACGACCAAAAGTTTTCCTTTTTTTCAATCTCCTGCAAGAACCGCTGTATGCCTTGTTGAGACAGGACTAGGTTATTATGTAATATGTAATAACCCCCTTTAATTAAATTGGAACGGGAACAAATTGCAAATGAAAAATAGACTCGTGCTTTTAACTCTGACCGTTTAACCTCCATCGTCCCGTAATTAGTCAAGAGACTGAAAACACATTTTCTACAGTGTGTTGTTCAAAAAAGGTAAAGCTTGTTGGTTCAGATGTGCTTTTTTTTTTACAGTACACTCTATGAATGTGGCAGGTTTGTGAGTATGAGAGTTGCATAGGTTTTGATTATATAGTAGATTGCTAATGTGACCAATGGAATTCAAATTGCATGATGGTTTTGTATGTATTCACAATGAGTTTACGAAGTTTGAACTTTCTATTTCTCTATTTACTCACAGTAACAGCAAGTCATCAAACACCAAAATGTGCTATTTGTTTATGCTTTCCAAACTGACCAACATGACTGGGCATTGCTCATTGTAATGATTGCCCAAAATTTCAAAGTTCCGATAATCTGATGGACACAAAGCCAATTTCTCCGGCAACCCGTTATCCCAAAAACAAACACCCATTGCTCTGAAGTCCTGTTTCTCTGGAATTGCACAATTCCTGTGGTTAGACAACCCAGTCACCAGAGAAAATGTTTACAGTGTGCATTTCTGTAAACCACAGATACATTACATTTGTCCACAATGCTTTAATGAGTGTGTGGTTAGATTTAGCCACAAAAAAAGCCTATAGTAATGGAGGGGAAAACAGTGTTTTGGCTTAAAACACACATGTTTGGTGGTACAAAAGTCGCTGGAAAAGCAGGGACTGGTTGGTGAAAAAAACAAAGGCTTTGTGGCTTAAAGACAGATAGGAAAGGGTGGGTAAAAACTGGGAAACAAACTGCAGGCAGTGGATTTTCCAAGAAGCTGGACTTTGGAGCAATGGCTGTCGAAGAAATTGAATTTCCATCCAATGGGACATTATTTAGGACTAGTGGAGTTTCAGGATTTGGTTCTGTCAGAACATGCATGGCATATGACTCACTCCCTTAATTATGTGTGGGTGCACAGTTATGCAATAAGACTTCTACTAAAGGTTAAAGACAGGGCTTGACCTGAGGTCTTTACTGGAAGCAAATGTAAAAGTGAAAACAGTATTGGATAAAACATTAGAAATTCAAGAATAGTCAATAAAACTTGAAAACAAATGATACCATAAACAAGAATCAGAAGGTCATGGTAATTAGAGATAAATTAACACAATAACAAATGAACTAGATTCAAAACATTTTATTTTTTAAAAAAGAACAACATGAAAACTGTAGATCCGCTATATGTGAATAGTCTTACGTGCTAAATACAGAATAAAAGCTGAGATAATTTACTAATGTCACATACTACATTTGAGGACAGATTTATTATGAATTTAAGCAAAAACAAAACATCTGATTCAACAGAAGTTTTCCCCAAAGTTCTCAAACAAAAAAAGAGGAATTTCTTAATGCCAGGAGCTCTGTTTCTGCAATCAACTGCAACAGGTGAAAACACAGCTAACTCCACCAGACCATCATGAAAGGGCGCTGCACACACTCCAACTGTCTTTGTGAGTTTCCAAACTGCCTCAGCCGTTCTCTCCCACTCTTCACCTTTCCTCTCCTCTTTTCTCATGTGTCCCCTTAAGATCCTCCATTAGTTTCACTTAATGTATCTGTGTCAAATGGCAAATCAATACTAAAATGTTGCGGGATCACAGGATGCTGTTAGTCTTTGTGCTGCTCACCTCCCTCCGTCTCAGGGTCATCTGTATTAATTATTGTAAGTTACGGCTACAGCTTGTATTGCAGAATGAAAAGTAGTGCAGACATGTAATGATTTATAATGGAAAAACAACGTCTGGTTTGTGTTGTCAATGAGCAAAAAGTATTTGTACTCATTTCCAGTCAAGTGTATGATTGCTGCGTTTATTTAGGGAGGCATTCATTTAATCTTTTTCACTGTGAAATTAGCCTTTTTCTATAGAGTCAATTCAACAGATTTTTCTAAAACTCTAAAGCCTAAAGGGATTGAATGGTTGTTGTTGTTGTCTCACTTTGAGTTAAACTGATGGGTTTTTTAAATCTACTTTTTAAATGCATCATATTTGGGGTGGCTAGATTGAAATCTTAAACTCTTATTTGACTCTTATTTGGGTAAACTGATCCTTTAATCTCCTGCTTGATTTGTGTCCTCATGTCTTAATGTTTCCCTAGCTCTTACGTCTTTTATCACCATCACCACTCTCTCTAATGTGTCTCTCCATTGCAGGTCTCTCTTTTGACCCAAAGTGAATCTTAAAACATAGGTGAAGAATTAATCATGCGGGGAGACAGAAGAGACACAGAAAGTGAAGCTAAAGGGTTAATGGACAGGAAATCAGATGCAAGAGGGTTTTAAAGGTTGTCTGGTACAGTTCAGTATCTGACGTCAGAGAAGATGTAAGCTAATTTGCAGGACTTTGTACAAAAAAACCACACACGTCAGTGACTGTTTTAGCATGCACAGAATCTTGTGTTTTTCGCCCATATTCTGACTAAGACAGTATTCTTACTGAGCTGTTGTATGGCGGAAAGTGAATACTCCACTAATACTCCTGTTTACGTGCAGTCATGCATACTACAGTTAACATGTTGTCTATAAACTCGAAATATAGAAAAGTGGAATAGCTGGAGCTGCTTGTACCATTTTGCTCCTTTGGAAAGATTTCCACCTGGTATTGGTCTATGCAAACACAGCCTCTTCCTTGCATTTCTTCAACCACCTTCTTGAAAAGGTCACTGTTGCCATATCAGCGAATCATAGGTTTTCTTAGGACCTGGAAATAGTTTTCTGAATGTGGCGTGAATGAACTTGACTGGTCTGCATGCTGAACAAACTTCGAGCCAGCCCTGCCCACTTCCAAATCAATGTCCAACCCCAGTAATGCTTTTGTGGCTGAATGGGAACGAATCCCTGCAGCCGGCTTCCATAAATTAGTGAAAAGTCTCCCCGGAAGAGTGGAGGCTGTTGTAGCAGCATATTATTAGCCATGGTTTTGGAAAAAGATGTTCAGCACTCACATATGGGTATAATGTTCAGATGTCCATATACTTTTGAGGTACTTTTGTTCAAGTAATCTAAAAGGGGGTATACTATGAGCAGGTGTTTTGTTGATTTCTTGTTTTGCTTTTGAGCTTGAATCGAAACTTTAAAACCGTTACTAATAGCATATACAGTATGCATGTCAGAGTCAGAATCTGACCTGACAGCAAATGGCTGCAAAATGTGTTTGACATAAACCACATTGGGCATGAAATCTTCAAGCAAAATTAAGCTGAGATGAGTTTTAGTGAACAGCTGAGCTCTCACGGCGTGAGATGCAAATCATCAAGGCACTCTGATCAGTTTCTGGATCCCTGCTGGTGGCACCTTAGATAACAATTATTAAACTCCCAGTCCCAAACCCAATCTCTGTATGCAGTATACTTGCAGAATCGGACATTGATTATAAAAATAAATAAAAGCAGTGATTTTGAAATCTTACAAGAATTTTGTAGGTGTGATTGGGAAGTTTTCTTGTACGAAACAGCGACACTGTGGCCCGAGTCTAAGGGGGCTTTAAGACTGACACTCTGCAGCAAAAACATCTGCATTAAATTAAAAAAAAAGTTGGTTCCAACTTTTCTTTTTGCTTGCTTTACTTTTTAAGTTAACTTTGCAACTTGTATTGCCATGTAATTAGTTTGCCTCACAGGCATCGAGATGGAGAAGAAAATTATTTGTGCCATGCTTAACGTTGCATAGTTGCACTGTAAACTGGAAGAGCTGGCTAATATCTCACATCTTCAAGGTCTTAATGCTGTAGCAACACCCCCGCACAAAAGCAATGATGTTTTTCCAAAGTACAATTGACAGTGTAAACCCTCCCTGGCTGTTTGCATCATTTTCCTAATTTTTTAAAATGATGTGCTGGTGTAGTATTTGGCTGTAAAACAACTGCAACTGACAAATATTAAAACAAGCAAAGAAATAATTTGTCAAAAGAAGCTCTCCCTCTGATGCTGTAATCTGCAATGAGACAAATTGCTTCTACAGTGACTCACTGCCAGTAATTGCAATGGAAGCACGTTACATTTGCTTCAGCGATGCCCAGCTCAGTCTGTAAATCTGCGGTTGGAAATACTGTGAAGACTGAGAGTAATACTGATGACTCAGTCAAAGCTCAATACTGGAGAGTGACCTGTGCTCAAGTCTCATTCAAGATTCAATACTGCCTGTCTAGGTGTGTATTGCTCTTCAATGATTCATCATCAGGTTTCCAATACCAGCATACTCAGTACATGGCTCTGAAAAACCAGCACATGAGCAGAAGATGCATTGTTTTATTCAGCCATGGGGAGATTAAAGCAATGCTTCACCCTCAGAATGACCATTTCTGTATCAAATATTTACTGCGTTACCTTGAATTCATGAAAAAAAAAGTTTGTTTTTATAGCATTCAGCATTCTTCATGAATTGAAATAAACAGGGTCCACATTTAACAACAGAAAAATAACAGGGGACACATCCCCCTCAATATTCACAACGTGTGCATTTTTCCTGCTCAAAAACGACATGAAAGCAGCAATACATGTTTTTAATTTGACATTCACACCATTACTTTATGTAGAAAAATTCACAAATTAGTGCATACAAATTTACCAGGATGCAGGATTTATGGGTTTGATGCTCAACAACTTTTGGCAGAGGATCCCCAAATCTCGCTCAGTGTTGAAACAAATTATGCACTTGTCTAAAAGTCTGTTTACAAACTCTTACAAAACTCATGCAGTGTAATCTAATTTGTCCAATTGTATGCTCAGCACTGCCCAAAAGCATGCATTTTTGTTAAAACATTACAATTTAAAACACCTCAGAACAAACATTCTCGTGTTCAGTTGATTAACATGCCCAGTTCGCACATGCTTTTGAACTATGCCAAAGTGGAGTTCGTACGCACACGTGCTCAGGCATGCTAAGGGCATACTTCTTGTAGATGCAAGTGTTTTGTTCGATTTTCAGCAAAAATTGATGTATTTTGGAAGTATTAAGCATACAACTGCATAACTGACATTTTGACTATACTGCAAGTTAAGTTGTGAGAGTTTGTTAACTGATGTTTTGATATAGTTTTGCTGTTGTAAACCTGCGTCTTCATGTACTTCAATAAAAAATGTAGGTCTGTAAAGAATGTTCTTTTTTGATTCTCTACTCACTATGGAGGCATGAAAATAAGTTTTTCTCAAGGATTTACAGTAACACACTGTGAGCAATCTAAATACAAATGGTCATTTTGTGAATGGAGTATTCCTTTAAATATAACTTCATCTTAATCACAAAAACCCCAACATTCTTCGACATACATGTCAGTGGTAGCTTGCCATGCAGACAATTGCCGTGGTATGTCCTAAGGGTTTGAAAAACATAGTAGTCATGCACATCTGAATGCCATGTGAGGCAGGTGCTGGACAAGAAAAATAGCCGTCAACAAAATGAAAAAAGTCTTCACACTGTAGCTCCCATAAGTGCATTTCATTTACACATCCATAAGTGATGTTTCGAGCCCACGCTCTTCTTCAGTGTGGATGAGTCAATAAATTGCACATAAGGGAGCCACAATGTGCAGACTTCTTTTGTGTTATGTCCTGATGTTTTGACATATCTGCACCTGAGACTTTGGATATCTCCCAGTCCAATTAATGTGAATTGAATCAGTCCCACACTGACTTCTGTTGATTGTCCTGATTATACTAATATGTAATACGCTATAACATTCTGTTACTTATGAGCTCATTTTAACAAATTGCCAGAACATTTTTTTTTTGTTAAGTTAATTTTTGTGAAGTTTTGTGTTAGTCATACAAAATACAATGCTTTCAACAATTAGAATCTGTTCAGTGCTTGCTGTTGATTACCCTACGGGATCTAAAGACAGCTTTCCTGCAGCTCACATGGAATCTTAATTCTTACGATAACCACTGGAATGAAACAGCTATTGTGAATTAATTGTGAATTTAATCGTATCTAACGCCATCATCTCAGATAGGATGCTCTTGAGGCAGCATGATTTTTAATGAGATTCTGATGATTTTGAGGCAATTTGCATGAGGAAATGAAAAACATAGTATGAAAATTTACTTTTCTTTTTCTTATAATTTTTAATTTTACCAGCGAGCACCAAAGGCATACACATAAGCTGCTGGATAGCATTAGTGCAGTACTAAAAGTAAAATGTGTGTGTGTGTATTTGTTTGTGTGCCCGCGCATGTGTTTGAGTGCAGACACTGCTTAAATATTAGAGAAATAATGGTTGAGTTCTACTGTTGGGAGCATCAACACTAACAATGCAACAATATACACACCAGCTTTTAGGCAAGGCAGAGACTTTAGTGTGCCCTCAGGAGGCTTTTGATCAGGAGGTTTTTTTTTTAATCAAATGATAGCAAATGTTATTGACTATTCTCTGTTTTACAATATCAAAATCATTGTACCATACCAATAAATCCAGACTCGTAAGACTTTTAAGTATCAGATATCAATAGTTAGCTCCAGTGCTTTACTTGATGCTACAAATGGAGTGTATGGACATACATAATTTACATGATATATAACCAATTAGCGCCCTACTAATGACGTTAAATACCGAGCATAAAGTTGTGTATGTTAGGTTTAGGCAAGTTTAGGTTTCCTAGGTTGGAGTGGAAAAAAAACATGGTGACAGCATTCCTTAAAATAACTCAAAGTTCATGTGGTATAACACGGGACACAAACAGCAGTCTCCCAGGTGAAAGTCCTTCCTGATTTACTCCTGTCAGTGCAATGGTCATGTCAATGCAGCCTTACCGATTACATCTAAATTACTGGCTCATGTTAATATGGATTATAAACAAATTCTTCTTTATTACTTTTTGTAGGTATATGTATGAGTGTTGCATGAGAAAAGCCTGAGAAATGTTAACCCCAAAGGAAAAAAACGTAAATCTTATTTGGATACAGACAGTACTGAAATGCAGGAAACACCTCTGGGACAGGCTTTATCAGTCAATCAATGGCTTATATAATATTTTAGATTGCCACTGTGATGTAATTTAATATTTTCTGCTCTGATTAATGAGAGGTTGTCCTCACTGTTTTTGGCAAGAGGTTGTTGTAAATACAGTTTATTTTTTCTGTAATGGCTTTCTTTTGGGCAAAACCATCCCAAGCTATTCGCAGGGGAAAAACTGATTTTTTTTTTTTTTTAACTTTACTGCTTCTTCCATTCAGTGATGATTTGATTTTTTTTCCATTATCCCTGATTCTTTTCACTCACTGAACTGAAAGAACAAACTTGTTTTTCCTCAAATAAGAGCTTACTTTCAATTATCTGTGAAAGTCTAGTTCTGAAAGTCACCGCTGTGTTTTTGTGTTTTTGACACAGTTTGGTGATTACAAATCTGGGGCTCACTTTTGTGTTACATCGCTGTTTGACTGGAGCTGCTGGTTCTGAAGGAGATCACAAAGATTCCTCATTCTTGGCTTATGATGTTTGTGTAGCCTCGGCTGGGTGAAGGCTGAAAAATGTCAACAGTGGGTGCCTTCCCCGTGGAGGTGGATTATATTATCACAACATGAAGTAACATTTGTGTATGTCTAACCTTGTATTTACCCAGCCCTGTGTTCTAGAAAAATTCATATACAACTGACATGCAAACATGATTTATGCTCACTGGGAACATTTATTGTCAGTGATGATGGATGTCCATTGTGCTCCAGGTTCACACCAGTTTTTTTCTAAAACTTCTAGTCAGTGTTGATGATATTACCCTCTGAGTGCAGTTCTGTCTTGTACTTCTAATAAAGATGTTTTTAGTGCCACAAGTTACCAAAAAGTCTTAATGATGCTCTATAGTTGCTTAAAGCTGACAGTGTATAATATAAAAAGGAAAATGGTAAACAATTCTTAGTTAAAACAAGACAATGAGACTACAGCATACATTGTATAAAATAATGGAGGTGTAGCCGTAACATCACACAGTGGTTTGTGGACTCCCATTTTGAAGCCTTGAGTTTGACATTTTGGCCGTTGCCATCTTGGATTTTTTGGAGCCGAAAGTGACCAGAGAAAAGAGGCTGAAGCTAACCCTAATGCTTGTTTTTAGCTTGGTTTGCACGATGCATTTACAGACATAGTTAACAGAGACAATGCAAATCCAAATTTTTGCTTGTGAAAAACAAGCTTTAAACCGTTAAAATCAAAATTTACTTTATCTAAAAGACAAAATAGTCTATGCAATTCTATAGATAGTTTTTACTACAACAAAATGCTTTACAAGTCTTTTTTAGGGGACCAAAACATTAGTTATTTTCATGAAGTGGAAACACACTGAAATAGCAACGACTACAGCCACACCTGTACTCAGTGAATCAGGGATTACACCATAGTTATGTTACCCAACCAGCACCGTTGCTGTGATAGTGACTTGTTAATGGACATCACCCACCTGTCAGTCCAGCTGCGGCCTCAATTATGCATAACTTTAAGCTTTAACATTTCAACAGTGGGTTTTGAAAAAAATGACCCCTGTACAGTTGCCATGAAGCTGGAAATTAGTTATAGAGACTAAAACTGTTTTTGCACCCAGCTGTCAACATGTTAATTTCTACCATAAAGTCATTCTAATTTAGTGGTAGTTGGGGATTGAGTCTCACGTGGTCTTTAAGGGAACTACATTTTTTGCCTATGTTTGCTTTATTGTTAGCTCCAGAAGTCATTAATAATACTCATGTAAACATTGTTACATGCTCACAGTAACAAAGCTAACATGCTAATGTAGCAATGTACCATGCTCACCAACTTAGTTTAGTGTTTCAGACCAAACCGCCAGAGTCAAACCTATGGCATCATTATAAGACAAGTCAGCAGATCACCAAAGTCATTAAGATTCATCCTTTGTAAACCTTAGATGCCTGTAATACATTATGTGTCAATCAGTCTTATAGACAGATACTGAGATAATACGTTGGATAAGTAAAAATTTGGAAATGCTGAAGGTGTTAGATAAAAAGCCAGGATCATCGGAGTGAGTCGGATTCATCCACTGTGTCTGAGTGTCTGAAATATAACAACCCTGGATGGAGTGCTTTAAAATGTTGTACAAATAGATATTTCAGTCTGTTCCAAAGTGGGAGACTGACAGTGAACATTTTGCAGCCATGTACATGCTGATTGAATCTGCCAAATCCTCACTGTGGTGTGAAAGTTTTCATTCCTTTCAGTATCTAATCATATTTTGTTGATAAAAAAATGTTCCCAGGCATGATTAAGTTTCCTTACAAAGAAATAATTGCACAAAAAAGTTAGATGTGAATTTAAAATCTATTATTCCAGCCTTAATGTTCATTCACTGATTTTTCTTTAAAGTCATGAATCATACATTGCAAATTAGACACTGCACATATCAGGAATGTGTGGGAACTCGAAAACATTTTCTGTTTAAAGGTTACCAGAGAAAAATCTCAGTGGGCCACTTTGTTAATGCTATGTCTGTTCCAGCAGTAAAGATGGAGTCTGATTGCCAGTGATAAGGATACAGTTTACAAAGCATGTCTCTGTCTGTAACTTATTGCAGCTGATAAGAATCAGAATGCAGTTTATTGAACAGTTAGGTGTTTACATACAAGGAATTTGCTTTGGTGCATCGGTGCATAACAAACATAGTAAGAGAAAATAAAAATAAAAGTAATCTTGCAAAAATCTTGGAACTGTAATGTAGAGCACAAGAAAATTATAATATAAATATAGGAAAAATACTGTAAAATATGTACAAGACATCTGAATAAAAATGAAAGACCTGTGCAGTTCTTTTTAGGCATGATAGTATGTGCAAAACTATCCAGCGGATGAGCAGAGGGTTCATAGTATGAATTATAAAAGTATGAAAAGCATCTGATACTTACATTTGTCAGATATAGTCCCAAAGATGTGCGTTGACTACTGAGACAAAGCAATCATTTTAAATAACAGCTACAAATGTGTTTATTAAGAGAGAGTGGAAGTGGGAACACCAAATATCACCGCTATTGCTTTTGCTTTGACTATATATATTGTTTTGTCCTTCTTGCAGCTTTCAAAGAACTATTTATAATTTTATCAAACAATCAAGTTTACTTTCAGCTGTGTCATTCAGTGCAAAAGAAGTTATCTGAGGGTAATTTTATTCCCCCTGTTTCACCTTCTCCGTTCACTTGATGACTATATTTATATAAATCTGAATATGTTTTATTTTTCCTTGGCATTAAAGTATACAGTCAGAGGATCAATGTTATGTCAGTGTGCTTGTATGTCCACTGTGCCAGACACATGCAGACTGATACAGTCAGAAAATCTAACGCTGGGTAATAAAAAGCAGCACAGCAGCTGTTATCTTTTGTCATTTGTCATGCAGTTCATGTTGTATGACAGCATAATCAGAGAAAAAAGGTGACTGACAAAGATAACACATCCCAGCATCCCAAGATCAATGCACATTTCATGATTGTTTCTCTTCTCGTAACCCCTCATTTATCATCACCTACCAGTCTTTGGTAAAGCTCTCCTGCCCCCTGGTGTAATACATAATGATTCAGTCACTTATCATCCACTTTGCTATTTAGTCTGTCATGTTCAACTTTAATATACTCACTATTCATGTCACTAATTACTCATTACAAATTACTTAACATCTGAGGCAACACCAAATCATTTTTAATCAAGACCAAAACTATTGATGTTTGCAGCAGAGAACAGTTCAGAGATCAATTAATTACTGGAGTGCAGCAGCCCTTCATATAACGCTTTTAGACATCAGCTGATGAACTCTGCAAAATGTTATATTCCAACACTAACATTTTGCATGTGATAACTGCAAAATAAATGGGGACCTTAGACAATAGTTAATTTTTAGAGTTTGCCTTTAAAGCACATCATAAGTTAAAACTGATTTCACCATCATTTAACTCCACTGACTTTTTTAACGTAATGTTTTGGCTGTTAAATGTATTGTCAGTTAATGCTCAACAATGGAGAAGTTTGTGATTATAGCCTACCACCTAGTGGCGATGTTATATACCTACACACCAGTCTGCAGAGTGTATTGGAAAAGGTGTCATTATGGATCCATGATAACAGAGTACACTGTAAAGCAAGGACATTTTGATTAGTTTTTATTGTTAAATTAATATCATCCTTGTAGAAAACATTATTAAATGGGGCACTACATGGGCAAAGGAACCTAATTGGACAGAAAATGTAGATATATGCTGTAGATATCATATATTCCACCTCATATGAAGTACTATTTAATCAACTGAATTACATTCGTAATCTAACGAATTGTTCATCTGTATTCCAGAGGGTATATTTGATTATTTTTAAGTTAATACATGGTTAAATATTGCCACTGTTGCCTTTATACAGCTTGTTGAAATCCAAAATAAAAATTCAAGGATGCTCTCAGCTCTTGTATAAAGCATGTTTTGAATTAAGTAATGACTCATTTCAAGCTATTTTTGTATATCATTGTTATCTCTATGAGGTGTCTAGACTTGCCAGTACAGTGAAGGGGCTGTAATTGAAAAGTGGTTTATAAATCTGCATCTTCCTTTTATGAAAATAAACTCAGGAAATGGAAGAAATGAATTGACATAAGGAGAGGAGAAGTGTGCCTTCGGGCTGTGAACTTAATTTAGGAGACAAAGTGCTCAAACCTAAGAATTCATGATGTTACGATTTGGGGCTTTTTTTGAAGACTTTCGTCATGACATTAGCAGCACTGAGCTGCAATTAAAAAAAAACAAAAAAACTCACACTGACAGCTGTCACAAACTTGCATTCATAAACAGCATTAGATAGAGTAGCAAACTTTAAATTGTAAGATACAAATTCACATTAAAGGGACACTTCACCCCCCAGATCAAAATGACATATTCCTCCCCTTAACTGTAGTGTTATTTATCAGTCTAAATCATTTTGGTGTGGGTTGCCCAATGTTGGAGATATTGACTGCAGAGATGTCTGCGTTCTCTCCACTATAATGAAATTAAATGGCACTCCACTGGTGGTGCTACAAATGCTGAAAAATACATTTGAAAAACTCAACAACATCAGCAATATTTCCTACCAGAAATCATGACCCAGTTACTCAAGATAATCCACAGACTTTGTTGTAAGCAGTTTAATGTTGGAACTATTTTCTCTTTATCAAACTACACCCACCAACCGATTCACTGCACAGAAGGAACTGTGAAAATACTGCTAGCTCACCTAACACCACTGAGTAAGCTAACGTTACAGCTCAGCAAAGCAGGGCGTCATTGATCTTTACGTCACATGATGTCCAGACGCAGGGCTCTTGTCCATGAGTAAATGCACGTTTCCCTCTGTGCGGTGAACGGTTGGTGACTATAGTTTGACAGGCAGAAAAAAGTTCCAACATGAAACTGCTCACAACAAAGTCTGTGGATTATCTTGAGTAACTGGGTCATGATTTCTGGAAAAAGACATTGCTGTTGAGATTTTCAAATGTATTTTTTTGGCACAAGCCGAGTGCCGTCTAGTTTCATTATATTAGAGAGAAGGTAGACATCTCTACAGCTGATATCTCCAACTCTCAGCAACTCTAACCAAAATAATCCAACCTGATAAAAAGCACAATAGGAAAGAGGGAATATGTGTATTGTTGATATGCGGGTAAACTTTCTCTTTCAGCAAACTGAGTCTGCAAGACATTGTATTTTGGTGTTTTTCTGTTTATCAGCTCATCAACTTTATTCTCTGGCCTCTTGTCACTCTCCTCAAACTCATGCCTACACAGTGCGCTTCAGGTACTCCAAGAACAACAAACACAAAGTTAAAAACAAACAAATAAAAGAAAAGCCCCCTGGCACTAAGTTTATAGACTCGTACACAGACAGTTTTTTCGTTCTCTGTCTCTCAGCCGCTCCTTATTAATGAGAGAGTTGTAAAGGGAGTGATTTGGCTGTTAATCTCGGGGCAGTCAGGAGGTGTGTAACATTCACTGTGGTTGTAAAACCCAATGTCCTGCTCTACAGAGGACGTGCTTCATCAGTAAGAAACAAGTCACATAGATTTTGAGATTGCTGGCAATGCTGTTAACATTGTCCATGGACTTCAACAAACATAAAACCCCAAATATATATTAGAAGATTGCTGACAGTGTTTTTTTTTTTCTATCACACACTTACAATGCTCCTCTATTCTGTCTGATCTTTCTTTAGGTTCAACTAACAGAGTCATACACAGAAGTACCTGAGGGAAAAAAAACAAACAACAAAAACAATTAACATAGAATTGAAGGTTTACTAGTTTGTATTTCCTGTCTTCTTTTTTATGAAAAAATAAGAACCTAATAACCATGTAAACATCTGTTTATTTCTCTGCGGTTGGAATTAACATATTCTTTCTGCGGATGGGAGTAGCAGGAATGTTGGTGCCCAGGGGCACATTGAAGTGTTAATATGGCCCTGAGTGCTCTGATTAATAAATTTGTTCTTTGATTTTGAAACAGTAGCCTTATGTAATGTTGCTACAGGCTGAATTGTTGAGTCCCTGGACATCACAATTGTTTATGCCACCACCAAATTTGTAGCCACAGAAAAAATCCTGGGTTACTTACTACTAAGTTGTATTAACAGGCATCAGCTCCATTTATGCGTTATCTGTGACATAATTTAGACATCTTTCCAAGCTTTAACCTTGTTATGATGAAGATTTATTGTTTTTTTTATTGCACGATTTTGAACTATATTTTAAAATAATCATTAAATATATAAAAAATACATAAAAACCTGAAAATTATTAACAAATGTACTGCATACCCCAACATTTACATTCTGAATGTTATATACACAGATTCTGTTTACACGCATATCTAGGCTGAGGCTAAACATACTAAACTTCTAAACGTCAAGAGAGAAATAAATTTAAATGTATAAAGACAAACAGATGTATGATATACATTTATTAAACGTCATTTTAACAGTAAATTGCTCAGTGGGCTGTTTTTCCAGCAGATTAGAGACTTAACAGCTGGCAGAACCATGCATGTAAAAAAAAAAAATATATATATTTTGATGAAATGCTTTTGGGCATGTAAACGCATATTTTATCAGATCACTTTTAATTTTTTTAAAATTAATGTAAACAATTAAGTCGAATTCTCTAATCAGACTAATTTCAATCAGACTGAAGTTATATTGCTCGTGTTACCACAGCTACTGATAGAGAACATAATCTGGCCAAACAAAATTGGCCTAAAATACAAAACACCGCCATCACCAAACTTTTCCACAAACACCATTTTCAAGACAGTATGCATTTTTCAAAAAGTGTTGTCACCTTCAGCTTGCTGAGGCGAGGGATAAAATCCGCCACCAATATGAAAGGTATTGTGTTTGAAGACAGGATTGGTGCCAACCGGTTGAGGCTTTCTTTCTCTGCTGGCACGCTGTATGTTTAAGAAGTGAAATCTCTATTAAAACATAATAGCAGGCTGTAAATAAACAAACACCATCTGTCCACTGTTAGCTTTCAGAGCTTTTTTTCTTCACTTTTCACTCATCAAACTTTACATTAAAAGCAGCAAATCAACAGATTTACCATAGCCAGATATATTAATTTAAGAAATTACAAATGTAACAATTAATAATTAAATTTCGGTCATTATTATCAGGACAAAAATACAATGACATGAGGCTAGTCGTGGACAAAGTGTGGGGAAGAGACCTGTGGACGAGTGAAGGGAGATTTCTCCTGTGAGAATTTGTATGCAGCTTCTCCACGGGCTGAACAGACGCCTGGAGGCAAATGACAGAGATTTTCAAAGGTTACCTCTTCATGTGCCAGACAAACTACACCCTTCTGGAGTCAAAGTGATGTTGTTTCTAAGGAGAAAAAAAAATAACACACACATCAGTCAGGACAGGAGCAAATTACAGGCTGTTTCAGACAGCTCTGAATTCTTCTTCTTCTCCTATCTCCGCTGTCTGAGTTCTGCTGTATTGAATTGTTAGTAATGGCAGGTTTCTGCAGTAATAGCCAGGGTGGTATAATTTGGAGCCACTAATATGAAATTTACTGATATAATTTACATAACTGAAAGAGTACATTTTGATTAATGATGATTTACTTTCTTGCCCTGCTGATGTTCAAACAAATGCCACAAAAAGATATGCCACCATTGATGAAATGAAAATCAAAAAAATAATAGCACTGTCTCTTCCTTAATTTGACTTGTGGCCACAACTTAAAATAATCTAAATGATAACTGACAATAACACTACATAAGGTGAAAGATTTTAACTCCACTGTAGATGGAACTTGTCACATTCGTTGCATCATTTTCCTTTTTAGGTCTCAGAAAAGGAAAACATTTATGCGTAAGTGCTTGCAGGCACTGATAACAAATAACACCAGCAAGTCTCTTGATATTTTAAACAACGCAAACTCTCTCTGTGTATGAAAGCGAGAGTGTCTGTGTATGTGTGTGGAGCAGATAGGATTGGCTCGTTCCTCCCACAAGGCTGTGCATGGGCGCTGCTGTTCTTCACTGATACATTTCAGTTTCTCTGATCATATTCCACGTCCCTATCCGTACACGCATCCCGGGCCAACATCAGCATTTTCACATATGCTTGTCCGATAGAGCCGTGTCGTTTGCAGCATTGCAGCACATCTCTGACTTTGAACCGAAAAGATTTTTGCATTTTTTCAGCATTATCTATGAGCTGCAGTGACAAAAAAGGACAGAGAGATGGAAGGAAACGGAAAGTTTTTGCACTCTCACTGTTGTTTAACTAACGAGATACAGGGGATCTGGCCCTGCGTGCAACCTTTTTTTTCTGGGGCAATACTTCACTGAGAGTGTGTCTACAATTGTAACTCCACCACTGGACCTAATTCAAATAGCTAATGAGCTGGAGGATTAGCAGCGAGGTTCATGCTAATGGAGAAGTGATTTCACTGTGAGACAGTTAGAAACCTCTCCAGGTGGAATTAGCCTATCTTCCCAGGCTCTTTTGAAATCCGCTTACGTGTATTAAGCTAATGATCCAAATACAGAAATAATTTTCAATCACTTCAAAACAACACAGCGTGAAACAGTTTTGCCCTCTCAAAAATTCATCCCTCACAGCTTTTAGCAACTCTTCTTACACTTGTCATGTGATGTGGATAGACAACACAGCATTTAAGTGCAACCAAAAATAAGACCAAAAATAAGTCAAAGGAAGATTTGGTTAAAATGCATTTAAATTTCATCTGCAAGCGCAGGAAGAGGGCTGCTGAGGGTTTGCAGCTCCTCCCTGCTGGCCAGAAAAAAACACAGTAGAGCATTATCTTTTTTTTTAAAATAAGTATTTTACAGCTGGAAAGATTTTTCATGAAACTGGTCTGTTTGTAAAGTAGGAAGATGCAAATACTTTTGAAATTGGTGCCATATGACAAGAGAAAACAGAGAAAAATAGTATTTGCTTTTGCATAAGGGGTCGAAAACCTACAACTACCACTGAACCGCACTGCACAGAGCCACTAAACGCTCCAGTTGGCAGGAGACAGTTGATTTCAGTTTGTCAATATAGACAATATAGAAGCCAGCTGGTAACAAACAATCTTGTATTACAGCTAAATAGTTCACAAAAATAAGAGCAATGGTCAATACAGTAACAGGATTTTGTTATATTTGATCAGCACTGCCTAGTTTTACACTTTAATGTGAGTTTGATCTGAGTTTGAGAGAGAGAGAGATAGATAGGTAGGTCTCTCTTTCAATCTGTCTGTGTCTGAGCAACAGCCCTCCAATTTATTGTCGTGAAGCGGATTTTTGCTGGTGAACCATCAGGAAGATCTGACAAGACGGGAGGGAAGTTTACCATAGCTCATTTACACATATTACCCACATTGTAATCACACAAAGCCAGTTGAAAATTGTATTTCTCTAATAAAAAAATAATTTTAATAGTTTCTGTTTTAAATGCTTGTTGATTATATTGTGTTCAGGGTTCAAACAACACTGAGTTTGAAAAATAAATATCTGGTTTTCCACCAGAGTATCCTGATGTCACTATTGCTTTCACACAGACTTGATGAAGAGCTAGATATGTCTACTTATGATAGTTTGATTGTGACATGTTTACACATATCATTTTGGCTTAATAAAGTTTAAATTTTGATGAAGTAAAGGAGGACATCACAGTATAGCTGTAAAGTGGGCCATGAGATGGTGCAGTTGTGAAAAAGTGAAGAATGAAAGGGAAACATGATGATCACTGAATGATGTTATTATTCTGCAGGTTGTACATGTACCGCTAAACGGTATAAAACTGTTAAGTGTCTTCTCACTAACCACTTCTGTGTGCCTCTGATGAAGGCCAAAACACTAGTCTTTAAGTCAGCATGATGTTTAAATAAAATGTGGCCCCTCTTTTCCGTTATGTCAGACTTTGAAGGCCACCAGCGCCAGCACAGATCTGCTGGGGTTGAGGTGCCTGTTTTTGTTTTTTTCATCTAAATCAGAGATCTCATAGAAAACTCAAAGAACCGACAGCTGCTGGTACTATTGCAATTTCTGGCCTTGTCAAAGTCTTACCAAACCAGACTCTTTCACCCCTTATTTTTATGTGTTCATTGAAGACACTTTCATCAAAATCCCGAGCGAGCCATGGCACAGCTGCCATGATCCCAGACTTGTGTTCATGTAATCTTGTTTCTACCATCAATTCAACCTCCTTTATTGGCTAGAAACCAGTGAGCCAGTCCCATTAGCTGCCATTAATGGATGGCTTCACACTTACTAACTCCTATTGAGCTAATTGGTGACAAGCTGACTCCAAACTGCATTGCAACAATAACAATACCACACACCACAGACTCTGCTTCTCCTTGTCTGCTTTTACTAATCAGCTGTTTAGCGCTTGTTTTTTTTTTTTTTTCTCCATTCACTTAGAGAATAAGAGGCAAAGAAATTTAGCAATTTCTTTCAGAAGGTTAATTTCTAACTGACATAAAAATGAAATTGCAGGAATTCAACCACCAATTTGCTGGATGTTTCTCTTCAGTGTAGAAGCTGAAAACCTATTTAATTAAAAGCTGTTTTCTTGCGCTGTTCGTATGTGTGCCTACAAAAAGTATTGCACCAAAATTCACATATAACCTGCATAGTTTTAAGACAGTAATTTGTGTATAACTCATGAAATCAGAAAGGCAACAATCATGTGACCAGTGCGCTGATGGGATTAAGCAGGACTTTATATAAAGACTGAAAAGCCGTGTAAGGAAAAAGATTGTGGTGGTGGCTGGGTCATACAACACAGGACTTTCTCCTTTCCCTTGGGAAAATGGCATTCGAAACCATGTGAACTTTACTTTAAGTTACTTGCCTAAACCTAACCTACGTAACTTTACTTGCCTAAACTTACCCTATGTAACATTACTTGCCTGAACCTAACCTACGTAACTCTACTTGCCAAAGCCTAACTATGTAACTGTACATTAAGTATATGACATAATTTGTAGGTTGCCAATTCATTCGATATCATACAAACCATTGTATGTGCATTTTTATAAGATATCATTCAAATTGTTGTATAGAATAAATTGCCCAGCATGCACTGCATGAAAAGCAACAAAACCTGTTTGTAATTTACTTCAAGCAAGTTACCTGCTGCTGCTTTATTCCCTCTCTTGACAAAAACAACTTTGTGCTCAGGAACATAATTGTAAAACATACAAACAGCTCACACAGCATTATTACACCGCACTGCCTATTTCCTTTAATGTTATATTGACATTCAAACTCTGACTCATGAGGTTTGCTTGTACTGTAGCCTATAGTTGATATTCTTCAATTTATATGCAAATCCATGAAAGGTACATATCAAAATAATCCACAAAAGCCCACCTTATTGGTGACATTTTGGTTTCCACAGTGACCTGTTTTCAAGCAATAATTACACAAAACATCCCTGTGTCTGTGCATATCTCCTTCTAACATACAGGGTGACAACATCACCATGACAACAGAGGACAAGGTGGTATTCAACAGGCTGAGAAAATCGCCCTGGACACACTCAGGTTTTCCCCTCAGCGGCTCAGGTATATCTTCTGCAAATGGTTTTGTGTTAGAGTGGCTTCATTATGGGAATACTAATGAAACACACATATTTAGACAGTAGTTCACTATCACAGTAGACCCAGGACTTGTGAAGTGAATAACTATGGAGGATCTCACATCCTTTTTTCACCTTGTGTTGATGCTGGGTGATGTGAAGGTGCTATGGAGAGGGCATCTGCTGTGTCTTGTCTCTGCTGCGCCTCACACTCTGAAAGGTAGACACAGATCCCCTGTGGGCACAGATGACAAGTCCACAATTTCAGGATGTAAACTGGAGTAAATTGAATGATATAGCCATAACAACCAGCAGAAAATGATATTGGATCTTTCACAAATAACAGCATTCCAGCTTGTCGAAACACCTTCAAGCAAGTGCTTATTTGTTTTTCATTTTAACATCTCTCGTTCTCGTTCATGCCAGTGTCTTTGGATCTATTACAATTATTTTAAATTTTCTTAAAGCTGTTTGGTTGTCTTCTGAAAAGGGCAACAAAGTCAATAGAGCCAAGATCATTGCTTTTCAGAACTGCATATGACATCATGTGGCATCAGTTTTTCCCTTTTCTCCTCTCTGCAACAGTACAAACAGAGACATGCAATCACTAATTTCCTCCTCACCTGTCTCTCTTTACATGGTTTATTTATTTTATGTGCTCACAGGAATTTCCTGGCATGACCGAGGAAATATGTAAATAATTGATTAGAGGATTAGTGAGGTGGATCTTCTTGCTGGGACATGGAGAGGCCTCACAAAGTGGAGCCTTATGTCATACATACTGTTTTTCAGTTTTTTTTTCAGACAGACCTTGGATATGTGTACTTGCTCAATTGAGAGTGCAGGCATTTTTGGACTGGAGGAATTTTTCCATAGTTCTAAGGACATAATTAGAAGAACCCCTTTTGTTATTGTGTCCACATCAAAAGAGCTAAAAATGATGAGTATTCCTTGGATACCATTTTGAAGGACTCTTTTAGCTCCTATTTCAGGGTAGATACTCTCTTAGCACAAGAGGAACCATGAGTTACATGAATGTAGATTGGTTAAACACATAAGCTTGCAATCACCATTTTTAAAAAATGTTTAAATAAACAACACAACAGCTCGTAACAAATAAAATTAAAAAAAATGCTGACAGATGAACCAACGGTGAAGTTCAGGCTCTACTTAGCATACATGTGCCGATGGAAATACAACATGATTTTTACTCCTCCAAGCGAAATGTTAAGAATATTTTATAGCCGGTTGATTAGTGCTCTTGTACCCTATTGAAAAACAGGTTACCATTAGAAAATAAGGAGCACATGTTGATACTCTATTTTAACACATTTATTTGAAATTTCATGGGTAGTATATTTTGGTAGACCATTATCCCCTATGGAATAATACTCCTACTACAGAATTATTTTATATTACACCATTACTTACTTCATGTATACTTTAAGAGTGTGTAGAACTGCTGGGTATCACGTCTCAATAGGCAGCACATATAGACAGAACACCAGCTCCCCTGTGGCAACGTGATGTCGTCCCTACTTATTATATTTTGCCGCTTGGGCAGCCTTTTGCGTTGTATCTTGATGCAGAAGGGGTTGGTGGTAAGAAGGGGTCAGCAGTTAGGATTAGACAACAATGCTTGGTTGTGGCTAGGACAAGATTGCAGATGTCACTAAAAACCACACCTGGCTCTGTATGTGGCAGTAAGAATGGGTCAGCAGTTAGGAGTAGAAATTAAACTACCTGGTTATGGTTATGAAAACATTGTGGATGTTGTAAAAAAAACACCTGGCTTTGAACAGCACAGATGCCACAAGATAATGTTGTGTTGGTCTTGAACAACGCTCTCCTGGGTCAAAGTCCAGTGACCCATCCACTTCCTCTCCCACCCAGGCTGAGCGGTCTGTCGTGCTCTTTAAACTACGCCCGTTGCTTTGAGAATGTAATGATGATACAGATGGGATTAGATTGGAGTTGGTGGAAAGCTTGGTGTGTCACAGGTAGACACTAAACATTGTCCCCGGCCTCACCTATGATGTTGAGGACATTGCCAAAGTGCCTAATTTTGACGCCTTGGGAGTGAGCCAGGCTGCCAGGCAGTTCCTCTCAGGGGGTCACCAAGAGAGTTTGGTCCACGCTTTGAAATGCTTATCAGACACCAGAACAATTTGTTATAGTCATAAAAAGGATTTTACAGTTCTTACACACACACACACACACACACACACACACACACACACACACACACACACACACACACACACACACAGGGCTACTGTTGATCAAACGTGGCCTAACACTACTTCACTGGTAATTCATGAAATCTCTAACTGCATTTCCTATCCAGTATCTTGTGTTTCTGGACCTCGTCTTTATTTTTCCGCCTATTAATGACAGGTACAGGAGCTGTAATGGGCAAAACAGATGGCACATTAAATCCGCATCACTCTCAGCCAGCATGATATGTAGCAGGCAGCCACAAGGACAAGGGGAAGCAAATTACGAGAGCAAGTAAATAGGAAGACATTCAGCAAGGAGGACAGATGTGATGCAGCAGACAAAGTTGGACACTGGCAATAATTGCAGCTCTGTAGATGCTTTATGTACATAGTACTGTCGAGAAGCCTGGAGTGCACACAAGCTAATGGCTTGTAAGTCTCTGAGATACTTTAATTGTACACAGCAGCAGCAGCAGCAGTCAGCTCTCTTGACAAAAGCTACTCTTCGACAACACCACTGAATTGCACTATTATCCATTTCCACAAGAATTTGTTTTGCTTTCAAAAAACTGTTTATCAAGCACTCAGTGAAAATATTGTGTGTTCTTAAGCTATAATGCTGGGATTTACACTGCTAACAATATAATGGTAAAACTGATTTTTATTAATGTCTTCTCTGTTGGACTAAAGGAGTCTGCGACTTGTATAAGCAGTACCAGATAGGTCAAGAAGCTGTGTACTGTCAGCTTTTTCTTCCTTTTTTGTTCAGCAGGGCTGCTGCTGGTGCATAATTTTATAGCTTATTTGTTGTGTCTTCAAAAAACAAATGATTCGGGCATGTGGGTGTGGGAGCTGCCAAAACTCATTCATTTTTACATATTTTATCCTCATTTTTTCCATTTTCACAAAAATGAATCAAATTAACTGGTCTTCAATCAATTCAGTGCTGGTAACCCACCCAACATAGTCAAGATCATAATAATTCAACTCCCGCACTAAAAATATGAAGTTTAATCAGGAACAGAGAATAAACCACACATGTGCCAAAAAAAAGAATGCATGAATGTAGTTTCGATAGAATACTTAAAGAAAGTATACTTTTTATATATTTTATTCATCCATAAATAATACGTTGTGATAAGTTGTGAGATACAAACCATCTAAGATGTAGTGCACTTATGGATTAGAGTTGTATATGGTTGAATATCTTGAAACTATGCTATTCATGTCGGCTATAGGGTGTGCATTTGGCTCCAAAAATAATACACTATTAATCATATTTTTGTTTAGAGCAATACTCAAATTACATGAAGTGATACACAACACCTCTTTTCCTAAACTTATTTTACTCACACTAAGAGTAAACATACAGAAAAAACAAACCAACAAAATACACAACATCATACACTATTTTTTAAAGGTCCAATGTGTAGCAGTAAGTGCCTAGTGGTGAGGCTGCCGGACTGAAACTACACGAAGCATAGACATGACATGACGGTATCTGCGAAAGAGAATCTGCTATGTATCTAGACATAAATGACTCATTCTGAGGAAAAAAAATGCAATTCTTTTCTTCAGGCAGTTGTATAGTAATGAAAACATAGTTATTATAATATATACCATTTCTGCCAATAGATGCCCCTAAATCCTACACACTACCTTTAAATAATTTGTTTTCTAAAAATACATATAGGGAAACTATTTTTTTTAAAGCATTGCTTCATTCCCATCCACATAGAAAAGGGAAAGGCTTTGAAAAGGCTGTATGCACAACATTTCAACAGTGTGGCTGAAAACCTGTAATTCTGAGCACTGTAATTCTGAACATATGTGACCACAGATAGTAGAGCTTGGTTAGCTACTGAACTAACAAGAAATTGCAAAGAGCTCTTGATATGTCAAGATGACATGCCTCATCTCCAGATCAAGCAAAGGTCCAGAAATGCACCTACTGGTGGAAGAAAGACATATTGTAACCCTTTGTGAGACACATCAGCTAATAAGGGACATATTTATCGTTTTACGCTCTGCTACATCCAACCAATCTTTTCTCATTCTGGATTTGAACTCTGGCCATTTGGATGAAAACATCCTAACTACTGGACCATGTGGGACAGCAGAGATGAGGCACCAAGTTCCCCAAGTCCTAATCAACAAAACAGAACATTTGTCATTGCTTCCCGAAACAACCTATATGAGCATTTTCTAATCTGGAGCCAGTAATGTCAGGGCCTTCCAAACAGCATATAACCATAAAAAATAAAAATAAAAAATCACATTGAGGACTTTATCTGCTATATTTATGGTTATGCTTCAGTTACACATAAGCAACTAAAAATGAACATTCAGCGTAAGACATAGATGCTTTAGTTTCAAATAGATGGATGTAAACTATCTATTGTAAAAGTTTATTTTATAGTTATATGGATAAGGTGATACGTGCTTTTGGACTGCTCTTAAAATATCTGTATCTTACTCTCTTTTTGCAACACTGAATCATGGCGGGTTGCTTCCACTGTTCTGTTCCAGTGAGGAATAATAGTTCATTCTTGATTTACAGCATTGGGTATCCTGCCAGCAATCGCAAACACCGGCTTTCTCTGGGAGATAATGGAAGCCATTGTTTCAGAGATAGTAAGCTGACCACTCAGCCCTTCCCGCACAGTCAAAATGGTTAAATCGGAAGCATAGCCATCCTTGGCAACCCTGTTGTCTGACAAGAACATGGAAGTATAACTTTTGGACTGACAGGGCGATGCTGATGCCTGTTCTGCTTTTCTATAATTTCTTCAATCCAATCCTGCGCCGAGGTGTGCTATTTTTTAGTATATTCTGTGTAGCCTGTATCGAAGTGTTCCTGGTAAACTCTGTGTTCAGTGATGTTTTGTTGTACAGGGTGAACAGTTTTGCTTTTGTCTTCTCCAACTTTTTACAGCATATTTGGATTGGATATCAGGTCAGATTTGGCAACAAGAACTACATTGATAGTTTTAGAAAAAAGATTATGTTTTAGGTAAAAAAATAAGTATGTAACTTAACAACAGCATAATGTGATCTAAGTATGTTACTTGAGTGAAGTCAGTGCGCGATGACCATGCATAAATAATGTAACTTTACCTTATAGCAACCTTGACTTTTGGTTTCACACAGTATGTAGGTACTGTATGTAAGTTACATACCAAAAGGTTAAAACAACACTGACCTTAGGTTACATAGGGGATATGAACTGTGGCCTCCTGGGTAACTGGCTCACCTCCCTTTTACCATACATGGACATTCTTGTTTTTCATACTACGCTGGTTGCTGTCAGTGTCAAATATTGCCGTGCATGGGTTTACACTGGCATTTGCTAAAAGCCCAGTTCATCTCATGAAGATGTTTAAGGGTGCCTTTGGCATTTATATTACACACCAAGGGGCGTAAAAAAGGGTCTTTACTTGACAACCTGGAGATGAGGACTGGCTGTAGCATGCCAGCTGATTTTTAACATGACCTCACGCTTTTGCTGTAAAATCATCTTCCACTTTCACAACATCCAACTTGGGAACACTCCCTTTTCTGCTTTAGCTTAAAATTGTCCTTTCGGTTTCAGCTGCATGTCATCATTCTGGATTTTATTCTCCATTTACTTGACATGTTTGTTTTCTGGCTTTACGGATGCTCTTTACTTTCCACAGACTAGATATGGCTGTGGCTAAAGGCTAAAGTGCTAAGGAACGTTTGCTTTCTGATCACATGACTAATGATGCATGTCAATTGACTTTAAGAGACAGCGGCTACCTTTTAGAATTAAAAGATGACTTGGTTATATTCATGATAGATGAGGTATTCTCAGCCACAATGTTTCTCCCACAAGCTCTCTGTAATACAAACCTACCTACAATACTGTTTTATTTTGGCATTATTTGTAGTTTTTCCTTGATTTTATTCTGCGTTTATGTTGTAACGTTGTATGTTGTTGGCTTTCATCTCCTGTTTTATAACATTTATGTACAGCTGTCATCCTGAGAGTGACCAAACATAATTTTGCTGAACATCTACAATGACAAAAAAAAGTTTCTTATGTCAAATCTCTACCACTCTTACTTTTTTCCTTCCTTCCTTCCTTCCTTAGATAACTGTAAGATAGGGGGAAACTGAAACAGGTATTGTCTTCGGTTTTTGTAAAATTGAAATGGAAATGCATCTATCACAGCATGTTGTTTCTCCAGTAATATTTCAAACACTTCAGCCCTCACTGTTTTTTCGAGACAGTGATCAAGAGTTCTGCCATTCAGCGTTGCTGCACAGTAATCTGTCTGCATTTGTGTAGAGCTGTATTGTTGAGAGAGAGAAAAAGACATTAAGGTAGGGAATTTATCTTTCTGAGAAATCTTCCCCTCACTTTATACTGATGAAAGCCAAAAAAACATAAAGCTTTACCTTGTTCCCGTTGGTGTTATCAAGCGGAGGTACTGTTTTTCATTTCTGAGACTTTCCACATAAGAACATCAGGAATGAGGGATGCAAGGAGTTTTCCAATTTGGCTTCTGTTCTGTGCTCATTAACAAATACATTTTACAATCTCACAGAGCAAAATATATCTTCCTCTAAAGAAATTTATTGTTCTCATACAGTAACAGCACAGCAGTATTCTTGTGCAATGGAAGCACAGTGGCTCTCTGCTTAGCAGTTAAACTGTCTGGAGGTTCGATATAAACCAGCGATGCTGCACTCCGAGCAAAGCATTCGCGTTGAGACCTCCCTGGAGATCTGTTTATAAATGGATGAGAGTCATTGAACAGGACTTTGTAACAGTGTATATTTCAGATCAAGTGACAGTGCACATACCATAAAACAGCCAGTACTCAAGGCTGTGTGGCCTCCAATCTAGAGTGGCTGTCTGCTGGCATAGTCTTTGTCCCACAGTTTTTATTTGCTTCTGGCTTTATTAGGTGGTGCAGTAAACACTAAAGCAATACATGAACAGTATGAGATGCTTGACATTTAATCAGTTTAAGAAGTAAAGGTGATCTGGTTTCCATGGCAAATCTGATGGAAATGTTCTAGACTAAGACTCAGTTTCAGTTAATTGATTGGATATGTTACATCTTAATATAAATATTGAGCTCAAGGATTTGTATCAGTAATTCCATCAAATGCACACTTCAACTCTTTATTATCATAAGCATTACTTCCCAACTATGATGGCAGTGTGTGCTTATTTTCAAAAACTGAGATTTTAAAAAGATGCTCACTTAGATTAGAATCACTCAGAATAGGTCAATTTCCACTGACTTTGGAAACAACTTATATGAATACCTCCCCAAAGACATATATTACCTTTTTAATGGTTGCAGTTTTAACATGTTCTGTACATCATAAAACGGCCGCAGTTCTACTCCAAAAAGAGTTTAGAGAAGATATCATGGTTCGACATTAGACAAGTACTTTTATCACTACATCCTGTCACATATGTCATGTATGACGTGTCACATAGCTAACGTAGCATGCTACACATACCAACATACCAGGCTATGTTACTAAAAGAGGTCAGCATTGATGTTAAGACACAGACACCAGTTTCTTGGGTAAAAGTCTTGTGTTTGTTTGACCCAACTATCACATGCCTACCCTATAGGGGCTTCTTTGATAATTGTGCAACATTAAGTAGACCTTTTCACTATGCCACGTTTACCTTTGCTTCCTTAAAAATTAAAACATTCACTACAAAAAATATGAATATGGGTTGTAATAAGCTGCTTGTGCAGTCAAACTATGTTCATTTTTTGTGAGTGTGAGCTGGATACATTAAAGAATAGACAAGTTCCATGTAGAAAGAAAATAAAACACGAGAATTATCCAAGTACTGTTGATATGCAAATATGTTTAAAAGGTAATTTTAAAGTTGGCTTGGTACCTGAAAAACCTCAGAAAAAAAAACTTACAATGCACAGACAAATAAATAATTACCCAAACTCTTAAACCATTTTAATTGAAGTGGCTGGTGCCTTTTTGTAAAGGTTCAATATGCAGTTCTGGTGAAAATTAGTTGATTGTTTAGTCTATCTCCCAAGTACAAAGACAGACAGTCTTGAGTTGGCATTTGGCAGTTTAGGAATGAGATCAAACAATCACTTATCCTTCTGCACCTTTATCAGATTTTTTAAATGTAGCTCTGTAAACCCAAGATTCACTTTGTGAGCCAAATGACTTCTATAAATCAAGATTATGAAGTCAGGAAGCAAATCTTCTTGCCATATTGTTGCAGATGCAGTGGCAAAGACAAATGATGACCTGCACAGCATCATCAATTGAGGTTAGCTGTCTCTCCGAGGGTGCTTGTTGTCTTGAACTACTTTCACAGCAGCAAGCTGGCAACACTCAGTGAATGCATCTGCCACTCATTTCAGCCATCCAGGAGCCCTGAGTAAAGTCAATTGTGACTGATGGTCACAGTGTTTGCCACTGAGACCTTTAATTGCCACTTCACATATTGAGTAATCTACTTATGCAGTGAGAGGAAAGTGGAAAAAACGAATGTGAGGTTAATAATGACTCCTGCTTTTACATATAGTGGCAGTCATGTTCTTGGTATTTGAGTCAAGTCATTTTGACCTTTATACTGCTAATTCTCTTTAACATTTCAGATATCACAAAAATAGTTGCTATCATTTTGATAATGTTGAAGCTTCTTGCCTTAACTACAATTTTATTATATTAATTCAAGTGACAGCTAATTTTATAACCCCCAACTCAATATGTTATAGTCATCTATTCCCCAGTGGAAAGTTGGCTGCAACCCTTTTCATGCTGTCACAGAAATATCTGGTATAAATAAAACCTTGAATTTTCTTTTTCATTGAAGCTCACATTTCTCAATATTTCCTGAAGACAGTTAACATTATTTTGTTCCTATCAAGTGCAATTCTCATTTTCATTTTAAAGGCAAACATAATTTTGTCTTGCGTTATCTTTTTCTATGGCCCTCCTGTAGTGCAGGGAACAGTACATATATTCTGCAATCATGTAATATAATCATCTTCTCAGTGGGGCTGCTTTCACCCTCTGTTGAATCACATTATTGCCGTACACGTGGTTGCTCCATTAGAGTTTCTAAGTCTGTTGTATTGCAATGAAATAACTCTCTGTTTATGCAATGTGTGCTTGGTTAAGAAAAACCCTTTTTTATTTGTACTCATCATTTTATCATTAAGGAGAGATACCCAGAGGGATTGGTGTAAAAAAATTTTAACTGATGTATTATCTAATTAAATATTTGCTCTGCATACATTTCCAGATCATAAACAAATCTAAACCAAAAAAAAAAAGAAAATATCAAAATGAAAGAAAATATAAAAAACATCTAAATGTTTGTTTTGGATATTTTCTTTCTACTAGTCTAAAAAAAATAAATTATGGCAGCAAAATAACCCAGAACATCAAAATTAAAAATCTTTTCACTCTGAGCGTTTCTCCTTAAATTTCCATACATATGCAACATCTTTAGTTAAGATCAGTATTATCAATAACTATGTCAACTAATAATGTAATATTACCATAAAGTGAGCATATATAATAATAACTATGTAACAAATAATATACAACACCTGAATAGAGAGTGGTTTGTGCATCGCAGTTGTCTTAGTGGCTTCTTAAACTGGAATTACCAAAAAGCAAATGTTTACAGATGTCAGTGAGCATGTGAAATTTTAGTGATGCTACAAATGAAATCAGTGATTGTGCCGACACTTTGACACGCACACAAACTAAGAAAAAAACAGTAAAAACAATTTTACATATATTTATATGAATCTATCTTACTTTGTAGCTTTGGCAGTATGGTGTATGGTGTCGCTTAGAGTAGAGAAATGTACAGCGCATGTGTGTGGGAGGGTTTTATCAATGTGATGGGGGTTTGTAATCAATATAAAGCGAGGAACATTTGAACACTTTGATAAGTTGATGTAAATGAAATGGACAGTGTTTGTGTACTGCTGTGTATTGATAAAATGGCCAGAGACAATTCTGGCTTTCCTCCTATTTTAGGGCTTTCACAAGGAAAATTAGCTGCATTTCCTGGAAAAAAGCCAGAGAAGTAATTACAACACCCCCCTAAGGCCTTGTTGGTACATTTACTCAGAGTCCTGTGGAGTGAATTTTGTATCTGAGAAGTAAAAACCTCTCTGGAAATAAACCTGTGCCCCCCCCTCCAAAAAAAACCAAAACATTTTCTATGGATTGTTTCTAGTTTGAATGTACAGCTGCATCCTCTGAACACATGCGCAGGAAGTATGAATAATTGATGCCTCTTTGTCTGTTCCCTTTTCCTACATTCCCTCATTCTCTGTGCTCTGCAATCTCCTCTTGTTTCTGACAGCTGTGAGGAACTAAGGTGGTCTTTGCTGTGGTTGTTCTCGTCTTCCTCATGAAAGGTCATAACATTTCGAGCACAAAGTGCAGCTCCTCTTCTTCTTTAGCAGATGCTAAGGTTTCTCACATCTTCGGAGGGATTTTCTGTCTGTGAAAGATCCAGTATGACATCATCATGCAGCTTTTCAAGGAGCTGGCGGGGTGACAAACATGACTCATTCATGCAATAACAGCTGTGTGTTTGTTTCTGCAAATGTGATGATGAGGGAGGGAGGACTAATACCGTCTTCAATTTCCGGCTTTCACTGACCTTTTGTATGATGGTGTGTGTTACACTGGTTCTCTGCAAATCTCTTCCTCATGTGTAAAGAGGTGACAACTCTAACATGGAACCTTATTTTCTAAAGAAAGTGATCCCATTTCTAAGCAGGTTACAGTTAGTGAGAACAACAAACCATGGCGATTATAGTATATAATTATAGTATATGATGCGTGGAGTCCAGCTCGGTCTGCATAACAACAAATGTAATATACAATAAAAAGAGAACACTCACCAGAAATGACTGCCAACAGTGTTTAAAAGAATACTTCACAAACAAAATGACCAATTGTGTTTCAGTAAGTCATGCCATAACCTTAAATTTGTGGAATTTTTTTTAAATTATTTTCTTTTTTCAAACCTCCACAGAAAATGGCGTACATATTAATTTATGGATAAACTGGGGATCACTTTTAAAGGTGCAGTGTCTAAGCTTTAGGTGGATATACTGGCAGAGATGCAATATAATATGATAATATTATATTGCATTGATAATGATGTTTTCTTTAGTGTTTAATCACCTTAAAATAAGAATAATTGTGCTTTTGTTGCCTTAAAATGAGCCGTTTATATCTACAAAGCTTGCTTGTCCTATACAGAGATTACCATGTTGCACTGCCATGTTTCTACAGTAACCCAGACTGGACAAACTAAACTTCCATTGTGTTTGCATCAGAAACAAGGTGAGCACACATTAAGTTATCAGAGAAAATAGAGAATCCTCAGTACTTCCCAAACATTTTGATAAAACTTTACTTTTTAAAACTGAACTGAAAGTGAAACTTAAAGATGCCGTCTTCAAAATCAGACTCCTATCAGATATTTTTTTTTTTGGGAAATGCATGTTTTCAGGAAATAATGAGCATATGACTGCATAGATGAGACTGGGCTTAAACTGCACGAGTTGCGTGAGGTTTTTGTTGTTGGATGTTTTGATGAAATTATGCTGCTGTTAAATGCGTTCCCCAATCAATCATTAAATCTATTTGCTTTTTTCTGTGGAGGCATGCCAGAAAAACAAAGTTTTCTTCACAAATTGAAAACAGCACCACTTATTGATATACAAATGGTCATTTTGTGGTTGAAGTATTCATGAAATCAAGCAATTTTTTACTTTTTTGTAGCATTACAACAAAAGCGTATATTTTCAACTTAACCTCTTATTCAGATTTTTTGAAAAGTTTGTTAGAATATTATGAACAACACTGCATGTATTTTGTACTGATTCAGAAGAGCTCACAGATGTGCTGAATCTAGAGACAGACATGAGCCGGGACCCTCAATTCAAGGTTGTGTGTCAGTGTCAAACAGCCACTGTGGTGCCACAAATTGACCTCCCTTCAGCTTGTTTGGCCTGAAGACAAGGAATGCTTGAATAAGGTGAACAAAGGCTGCTTTCATATTTAAAAGTTTAACCATGCTCATCTCATGAAATACTTTGAATTGCACTTGGTGTCAGCAAAATACTTTTTTTGAAAAGTCAAGTGAACATTTTATCTTAAAATTCAGAATATATTCTTGTATAAATCTTAGCAGATGGCATTACTCGGTTCTCTGAGGGCTGTGTTTGGGATCCTCAAATTCACAAACACGCAGACAGAATGATGGGCAGATGCTATTTCATTCTCATATTAAATCCCATTGTAACGTGTGCATCTCTGGGAGATGCCACACAAGCTTATCTGGTCTGCACACTCCCAACAACCTGGGCTGCTAACAAAGCAAGCCGCCGGGTGATGCAGAAAGGGTAACATGATCACAAATATGCCATCTCTTCCCTGAGTGCATAATAATCCACAGTGCGTTCACAAACATAACTGCTTTTTTTACTGGAGTGGAAACTGGCCCTTCAAGCATTTTATTAGATTGGCCGAGACGGATGGTAAAGTAAGTAGAAAAAAAAGTCTGACATTACTATGCTCTGGTATTTTAGCCCTTGAAGGGATGGATAAATGCACCTTCACACGCAACCGTCTTGTCCTTGAGCACGCTGACCTTATGCTGTCGTAGCAACACAAGTGGGGAAAATGTAACGCATAGATACATTGCTTTCTAACGCGATCCATTAGCCATAGCATCACTGTCAGCAGCTGAGCAGTAATATCAGCAGTAGAGAAAGGTAATGGCGTGTTGTTGCAGTAAAGATTCCACTAACTTGTGATCCATAGACTTGAGAACGTTCACTGTGATATGACTTCACGCACACTCCAAAGGGATAAAAGGTAGCCATTAAACCATATCCAATAATATATCATGTCTGACAGTTGTCTAAATGATTAATTTCATCTCATGTATTAAATCATAGGCAATCTTTAATTCATGAATCAAGATGCTACAGAGGCCGTCAGCAAAAAGTAGAGTGCATTATGCTGAACCATAAGGAATACTTTTTCGTGCAATGTATCGAGGTGATGGTTAAAAAAAGAGATTGAACAACGAATGTATAGTTAAATGTCCAAACTAGTACAACAAATCCTCCCTCAGGTTAAAGGGATAGTTAATCTTTTGAAGTGGGCTTGAATGGGGAACTTATCAATTGACAGTATATTTGACACTCTGACTGCACTGGAAAGCTCCTTTCCTGACAGACTGCTCCATCCAAAGTGTGTGAAGGAGCGGCACCGCAGGTCCTTCCTTCCTGCTTCAGTCAGACTGTACAACCAGCACTGCTCCCAGTAGACCACACTCACACACACACCAACTGGACTATACAAAAAGTGCAGTTTTTCACAAGTGCAATTATCTCCATGTGCAATTAGTGTACATATTTTTTATATATATATATTTTTTATATATATATATATATTTATTTTTTCCTGTTTTTGTTGGCATATGGTAATTTTATTTTATTCATGTCACTGTCTTTGCACCTTTTTTTAATCATACTTGGCGCCTTGTTTTTTATTATCTAACATTTTAATGATAATTTATATATTTGTAATTATTTTTTATTGTATTGTTCTTTTGCTGGCTGCTTATCCTTCTTCATACCTCATAGCTGCAGTAACATTGTGAATTTCCCCACTGTGGGACTAATAAACGATTATCTTATCTTATCTTATTTCATACAGTAGATGTGATTGGCATGCCCTCAGTCTGAGAAAATGGCAGAAGTCCAACACTGAAGCTAAGCAGTGTATTGCTGTGGATAAGGGTCAATAACAAAATGTACTTAAGCCTCCTAAAAAAGTCCAACAAAACAAATCAATAAAGTACTTTCACTGCTTTACCTTAATGTCACATAGTGATTTCTGACATGAAAATGAAGTTGTTTTATTTCTCACTTTAAGGCCAGAGTCCATTGAAAAAATACTGATTTTACATTGCTGAACCTCAAGAGCTGCTGGTCTATTGTTGCCCCAAACAGTGATTTTGTTTGTACTATTGCATGCTTTGGCATTTAAAAGGGTTAGTTCAGATTCACCAAAGTCACACAATTACACAAAATAACTAAATGATCTAAGTCGTCGTAGTGCAGCAGCTTCTACGTTTAGCGAGCTAAAATGACTGTTTTTGACAGTTGTGATGATGAGAGCACAGATGGGGAACTGAAGGTGTTAACAGCTCTCCTATTGGAACATGCTGTCTGTCGGAAAGGTGGAGTGGTGAAAATACTCTAAACGTAGCCTGGATTTAAAGTGATTTTGATTTACTTAGGTGGGATTTTCTTTTGTTGGCTAAAATGGATTAGATTTTTTTGATTCGCGAAAGATACCCCTCGAATATGAATAGGTTGGTACCTGTAAATGATGTATACAGCAGAGAGCTGTTTTGTTTTGTTTCCTTTTGTTTGTTTATTGACTTATTTTTTCTCTTCTTTTGTTTATTTCTTTTTCGACTCTCTAATTTTGTTAGAGTAATTAATACAATTATTTTATGAAGTTGGTGCTGCTTTCCCTCGTTCACCTGAATGATAAATGGTTGAATTGAAATCAAACACACATGTTTTGTACCCTTTCTTGTGGGATAAAGACTTGGAAAACATCCATCCATCCGTTTATTTTCTTCTGCTTATCAGGCGCCAGGATGCTGGGGCAAAAGTATTCCAAACATCCCTCTCTGTCCCTCTCCCCAGCATATATTTACAAAATATGTGATAAAATATTTACAAAAATATGATGGTGTGCCAACCATCATCTACTATTACTACTACTAATAAAACATTTTATGTAAGGGTGCCTTTCAGGACACTTAAAGTCACCTTACAGAAACAGCAATAATAAAACAGCGAACTATCAGGGCATAAGTAAAACAATATACAGTAAAAAGCAACAAAAAAGTACTGAATGTAATACACCATGGATAAGTATCAAAAACAACCCCACTTAAAAAAATCTGAACTATCCCTTTAAAAAGGCAACAAGGTTAGACACAAGACATTTAACTCCAAAAGAATTCTGTTTTAGTGTTCCTGATTGAAAGCACAGAGGTAATTGTGAGCCTCCCTAAAATCATCATGTAAAGTGGGGCGCTCATTTAAATCTAATCACTTTCGCTCTTGCGCTCTGCATTGAAAAGCAATCTGACACACAACCATGCAGAGACCCTTTTATATATCTTATCTGATTGTCACGTTGAACAAGATTTTATTTTACCCCACGTTTAAAATCTATTTAGAGAGAGGGTGAACAGTCTCAATAATAACCCAGACCCAACGATTCAGTTGTGTTGATGTTAGGATAATGATAACGAGCGAGAATGAAGGGAATGGATTCAGAGGAAATGATATGATGATTGCCGCTGTGATTACATCTCAATGGATGAAAAGATGTGCCTGAGACCCTCCTGGGATTAAAATCAACAGAGGGAAAACTTGTGTCCATTGATGACACTATCAAAAGGCACACCCTGGCCTGATTCACTGATTATGAACTGCCCTCAGGAAACGGATAATGAGTAAGGGTTCAATTGGAATAAAATCTTCACTAATGTGGCCATACATTCTAGGAAGTACTGTGCTGCCCTTCTCTGGTCTTGACAACACAGTGTGTGAGCCTTTTTCTTTCTGCATTTCTTTGCTGCAGATTAACTTGATCCCAAATTAAAGGCCTTTTTGTTGAGAGATTCATTGTGTGTTTGCAGCAGCATTGAAAGTATGATCAGTCATGTCTGTCTTTTTGAAGGCAGTATGAAAAATCACATAGTTTAATAGGTCTTTAACCTTTTCCATTCCTCCCATCCCTATCATAGATCCATTTTTGTCATTTTAGGGGAGACAGGGTGTCTTTAGGGGAAAATAGCAGATCAACAGTATATGCTACATAGATGTTGTAGATATCATCTGAAAGCTGGAAACCTGAAGATTAATTTGGGATGTAGCTAAGCACAGTGTGTCAAGTGTTTCTACTCATAAATGTGCAGTAAACATTTTGTGTTGGTTAGGTGCCTATTCAAGCTTTTAAGAGTATAGGGACTCAGACTATTATGATGGAAGCATGTGATGGCCATTCCCATAAATTATTTCTTAGAAGTTCTAGCAGCACTTTTAGGGTCATTTGTTGCAAATATTTTGTGCAAAGCTTAACCATTTTTTGCACTCAAGAATTTCAGAGGATATATATGGGGAGATAACAGGTCAACAGTATAAGTCACATATTAGTGGTATACATCATGTGAAAACTGGGAATATGGAGATTAATTTGGGGTGTAGTTTTTCTTGTCATCAAGCTGTAAATTAACATTTTTTGATTTTGCACCTATTCAAACTTAAAGTTTAGATATTATATGGATATTATAATTGAACTGTATGATGGTCATTGCCATCATGATCAAGTGTGTCTCATTAGTTATTGCAGCAATTTTCTGATTAATACCATTTGTTACACAGATGTGGTGCTAAATTTAAGCATTTTTGACAACTCAAAATTGATTTAAAAAAAAAAAAAAAAGTTCACAAATCCCCCTTAAATACCACACTAAGAAATCAAGACCTTGAGAAACACAGTGGAATGTTGAATGTTGATTTGGTTTGATTTCTGTTGAGAATTGCATTTTCTTGTGATTAGATGGAAAGCACTTCTGTTTTGGAAACTGGAAAATAGTTTGTTGCCTCATGCAGTTTTGTGGGGCAGTGATTACCCTAAAGTTCAAAACAGGTCATTTTATACAGTGAGGTCAAATCTTTAAAAATGGTCTCACTGCAATGAAATGGCTCCCATGGGGTCTAACATTGTTACACATGAATAAAATTGCACTCATTATATCCATGAGAGACTCTGCTTTCCAGTCATACCCAATGTACGCAATTGGCAAAAATAACACATCTCAAAAACAGCACAGTTTTTGCCCCAAATTGCATGGAATTACCATAAAGTGAGCATATATGTAGACAGGAGACTCATGGGTGTCCATAAAACCCATTTTCATTCAGATATATTTAGGTGGGAGGTCAAGGGACCCCTGTGAAAATGGCCATGCCAGGTTTTCCCTCAAAGAAAAAAGCCAAAATAAGCCTCTGAAAGGCAGTAATGTTGGCTGAAGACACTGACATCCTTACAGAATGGAAAAGAATACGCTGCATTACAAGATAAGTGTATTAAGTAACTGGCTATGCGTTAAATAGTTTTTCCTAAGCTTTTACCTTTTAAATAAATGTTATGCACTTACTGCAGTTGTGTAATTTCTTTGCACATTCCTTCAAATAATTCTCATCTGCATTTTAAAGACAATCTCCTGGTTTATTATTTATTAGTCAATTAGTCAATTAGCTGCTGAATAGCATTCATTATCTTCGGGGTGGAACCTTAAACTCTTTCCTAAGTGCCAATACTTTTAGCTGCAAGGCCTCCAGAATAACTCTGTCCATGACCATTCTGGCATTGGAAAATGAAATGGCTCTTGACTGCTGTTTTCAACAGATGTGAATGACTCTCATGTCACAATGGAGGGATTAAAAGAAACAAAGCTCTTCCTCTTGAGATCTGAACTTCCAATGACAGTTTTCAAAAACTGCAGCCCCAACCCTTTTGTCCTGTCCTCTGCATTCTCATCTCTTTGAATCACAGGATAAAGCGTGAGGTTTTGAGAGCCAAGAGACTGCAAAACTTTATTATTCATCCCCAAAGTACAGCGGGTTGGGTGTAGTGATGACCTCATTATGTTAAGAGAGCGGTAGAAGCCGGTCCAGGGACATTTTCTGATTGCAGTCCCTGGAGTGCTTCTCCTCTGGGTGGAGGGGAGGGCCCAGCTGGACACTGTGCAGGAATGTGAATATGTGTTTGAAAACAGATGGGGTTTTATATAAGCCATGTGTATGCACTGCACTTGTTACTTTTGTGCATACATAGCCACGCACACATACGGCACCCTATTGTAGTACATACACGCTGGATGAATAGCGGTATGCTAAAATCTCAGAGGAAATCTGCAGCGTGGGGCTGTGCAGCTTTACAAGCAAAAAGGAGCTTATCTTGTACTGCATTATGCTGCTTGCCTTGTTCTAAATATAATAAAGAAGTTGACAACTCCTCAAAACTCGAAGATAGGTTTATTCCCAGTGTAGCTTTGCTCCAGATGGATCAGGCCAGTGAACCAGATAGTGAAAGGCTGGAATACACTGTGAGACAACTCACTACAGTAACCCTACAGTCACGGTCCCCTAACTGACAAATGAATAATGGCTTGCTAACATGTTGTGCTGGATTGCTGCCACGCACAAAAACATGAGCAGATGGGAGACAATGGGCTGCTGTTGCTGCACTTTTGCTCTCCCAAGACAAAGAAATAAGGGAACAGATAAAGAAAATGTTGGGGCTAAAAACAATACTAACAACTGGCTATAACAACTCACCAATAAGCAATTCACCGTTATCATTATTAACCCCCTCAAATTGGCTTGATTTCTCTCTCAAAAAAAGGGGGTGAAACAAGCAGTTTAACAAGAAATGGCCCCCCAAAAAATCTGTAAGATTATTTAAAATATGATGAATTAGAACTATAAATATAATTTTCTGGACATTTTTCTCAGTTTTTTTTTTTTTTAAATTCTTTCGTCACCTTTTTTTTCAGGTTTGCAGAACATTTCATTATGTTTTTCCTTTTTTTTTTTTTTTAAAGAAATCAAACCAATATTCTCAGGTGTCAGAGGTTAAAAAAAGGCATCTGAATGCAGCAAGAAAACTGATGCTGATCCAGGTGTTAAGGGGTTAACCATTAGATCTTGGTTCTCCACCTTAAAACCTTTCCATTTCTCTCACCCTTTGCCTTGAACTGGAGACAGTGTTTTAATACTGTTAATGTGAGCGTTTTCCTAAACGATTGCTAATGTTCAGCAAGAGTTCTTCTGCCACAGCTGCATAGCATCAAAGGTCCATCTAATTCAGCAGTATCTTACTGACCTAATATGTTGGCTGGAAGTCCGTGTAATCCAATTTCCTTGGGAGACATAACTTCTCCAAGGCTTTCAGTGATTACCTGCTCATTTCAGACTCTGTAATTGTCCTCAAGTTCAGCAGAGCATGCTTGAAAATAACGTGGTGTGTCTCTCCTCCAAGCCTGTCCTGTGAGCTGACATTTTGATGAATGAGTAATTAATATGGCTCTCTGCCCAAATTAACTGCTTTAGTAAATATATAAAAAAGTGGTAAGATGTGTATGTAATGGTTTGATTAGGTAGATATATTAGGAATAGAGGGGATGATTTGATGCAAAAAGAGAGAAATTTACTCAAGGCATCATTTTTATGGAGAGATATAGTTTGCTTCAAAGTTAAACAAAATAGCTTAAACTATTTTTGAGTAGCATCCCTCCTCATCATGCTAATTGGATGTATTGCAGTTAATTGTAGTATGGCTTACAAAATGCTTAAAGGTCCCGTCTTATGCTCATTTTCAGGTTAATACTTGTATTATGGGTTTTAACAAGAACATGTTCACATGATTTAATGTGTACATTATTTTTCTCTGTCTGTCTGCCAGAATATACCCATATGCAATCTCTGTCTGAGACACTTTGTTTTAGGGCCTGTCTCTTTAAGACCCCCTCTTGAAAAAGCCCAGTCTGCTCTGATTGGTCCGTTTTTCCAAATCTGCACTTTTGTTCGGTCATAGAGTGCCCTAGGGATGACGTTTTTCAGTGGGCTAACCTGGAAGCTGATGTCGCCCTGGTTCCCTCATACAATAGCCTATGGGATTTTTCCATTGGATTATGGATCATTGCAGAAAATAAGCTCTGTGTTAAAAAACCAACGAACAAAAAACATTTCTGATACCCACAGGCTTTGTTCAGCAAGCTAATCTTCACAACTGAACACCAATTTCAAGATATTTGAAACCAAAATGCAATTGTGTGTGTGTCCCACTGGTGAGCTAATCACTGCCACTCTGCACTATGCTCATCATTAGCTTCTAGCGCAGTTAGCTTCTAGTGCAGTTAGCTGCTAGCACAGTTTGCTGCTAGCTGCCAGCTCAGCAACCTCTATGTTGAGAGCCATGTGCAGGCGATAACAGCCCAGACTCCACATCATAGATATGCTGTGAATGTTGCATACAGCTACTTTAAGGTGGAGCAGGAGATCGACAGGTGGATTGCCGACTATGGTTATGCACACACTTCACTTGGGTTGTAGCTGAGCCTGAGGGTAAAGTTCAGGATTAAACTGCGCAATGTGTGATCAAAACATTGCTTATGGCCATTAGCTCTGGGCAGTGGGGCAGCCAAAATGAGTTAACTTGCATTTGGGCTCACCCAGAGGGACAGAGTGAGGAGCTGAGATAAAGTGCTCAGAATTGAGCTGCCCCTCCTTTCCATTACATGTGAAACGGACCCAGTTGAGGTTGTTCAAGCATCTGATTAGGATGCCTCCTGACAGCCTCCCTGTGGACAAAATCTGGGCACATCCAACTGGAAGAAGACCCTAGGGAAGAACCAGGGCAAGCAGGGCGGACTAGGCTGGATTATGTAGCTATGAAAAGGATTGCACAGCGCCCTGCTACTACGACCCAGATCTCGATGAGTGCAGGAGAATTTGAGGGATGGATGGGAATGTTTAGATTAATGCTAGGTCCTCCAGTTATCCAAATATAATCCGTGTTGTCACTGTTGAAGTTCACTTCTGCTGAATTGAACTTTTTAACAGATCCTAGAACTGTATCTGCCACCAGATGGGAGGAAGGGAGGCTGTGCTCGGGCGCTAGTGAAAGCTGCAGCCACATATGACAGCATTCATGTCAGAGTCTGTTAGAGTGGGAGAGGAAACCCCCGTGTTGATATGCCAAATGATGCAAAAACTGTAGGCTACAAAAATACATGTGTTTTTAGAGCTTCTTTCAGCCAATGAATTATATACAATCCCTCTTCTAGGATCACTGTAATGTTTATAGGGGTACTTTCTTTCAACCAATGAATTATATACAATCCCTCTTTTAGGATCACTGTAATGTTTATAGGGGTACTTTCTTTCAACCAATGAATTATATACAATCCCTCTTTTAGGATCACTGTAATGTTTTTAGGGGTAATTAGCAAGTAGGTGGTCAACAGCGAAAGGGGCACTAATTACTTCAGAGGCACTTAATTTTTCTTCCTCTGTGAGTTTCTGTCTTCTACACTTGTTTCCAGCTTTATTAATTATGCTGTTTTTTTAAGTGTAGTTCAGAAAAATCATGTTTACAGTAAACATTTTGATGTCTGTGAGGCCCTGTCACTGCACTCTGCAGCTGTTTGAGTTGGAACTGTTAAACTGTTGGTCCGACCCAGGGTCATGCATTGTCTCACACAACAGCAGCTGTGTGTTTTCTCAGAATTACTATATCATTTGTTTGTTTTATAGCAAATATATTCTAAACATCTTGATTTTTCAGTGATTTATGGAATCTAAAAATCTGGTTTTACTCCAAATGTTAAAGTGATTAAAGCGCATAATGAAACATCTTGATGAGTTTTATTGAATGTTTGTTGATGTTGCTGTGCCTCCCTGCTCTGACATAATGCAAAACCTCATGAATCGGTAAATGTGCAAGCTCTCTGTTTCAGAAAACGGTATTATCCAGGCTTTAGCCAACTCTGAGCTGAGCTCAGTCAGGTTTTCATCCAGACTGCTGAGCCACTGGTGCTCCATTTTTTTAGGTTAATTCAGAGCACCTTTAACACAAAAAATTGCTACACCCCAACCTGGCACAGCAAATTTGCACCCAGCAACTTTTTTTTTTCTGTCCTCACATTTAACCCTTTGAAAAATGAAAAAATTGACCTGATTCCTCTTATTGTTAGAACATTGTAAGAAGGCAAAGAGTAATTTTATAAAAAAAGAAAAATATTGCCAAGAAATTACCTAAAAAATAACCTGAAAATTTGCAAAAGAAAATAAAAATAAATTTAAAATTGACCCAATGTGTAAAGAAGCACTAGAATAGATTTTTTTTTATTTTCATTTGTTACATATTTTTAAAGCAGAATTGTAATGAGTAATAAATACTGTTTTCATTATTTTTCCCTGAATATTTTTTTTTCTTTCTCACTTCTTTTTCAGATCATTTTTCTTGTCACCGTTTACTAATTTCTTGCAGTTTGCAGGACACTTTTTTGCCAAGTTGCTCATTGCCTTTTTGCCATATTTTCAAAAATTAATTATAACAATCTGCTCGGGTTTCCAATGTGTAAATGCGTTTAAAAGTTGTCTGAGCGCAACACGAGAAAAGTAATGACGATCCAGGTTTCAAAGGGCCAGCGGACATATTACTCTACTTTCATTTCTACAGTAGGCTAAACATTTCTAAAACATTGGCCTCTTAGTCTTTATGTAAAATCCATATGCATCTTTGATAGAATATTATAAACACAGTTACAGTACGAGATATTATATCGATATTAACATCACTACAGCTGGATTGAGCATGCACCCTCCCAAAAGAGGAGCTCAGAAATCCTCCCCACAATGTGCTCACTGGCAGAGCGCATCCTCACCCTGAGAACCACGCATGCGTCAACGACGGCGGCTCTCCTGATTTGACAACCCCGGACCCGACCACACAGCCCACTATATTGCAAGGCTCTCCGCTACTAGCGCACCATCATCTGCACCTGCCTCCTCCGTTGTTGTGGTCGGAGCGCTGGGAGGGGTCACTATTTCGCAGGCAGCCGTAGGAGGAGGAGGCATTTCCGAGACACCGACAGAAGCGTGTAGCTCTCAGATTCAGCACCACAAGATTGAGGAAAGCGTCCGGATTGAGTCGATTTTCACTCTTCACCGTGGGTTATCTGAACAGGAGGACACCATTTTTGGGGGGGAATACTCAGTGAAACCAAGCGCTGCTACACACTTTGTGGACCTGCAAGAGGTGTCATCTCCAACGGTTAAAGGTGCGTAGCGCTGGTTAATTGGATGCTTTGGTTTGTCAACTGGCTGATATTTTTTGCTAGCAGCTTGGTAGCATTACACTTGAAGCACTGACTGACCCGCCGTGCTGCTAACATTAGCTTAGGCGAGGTCCGGCTTTTCATTTATCATTGTGCTGCTTGGCGGTGTAAATAAATGCCCGCACGGACACACTTTGCTGCTCACATGGCGTTTATGTGCTGAGCTGGGCTAAAATCTCAGTGTCGCCCACTCTGCTAATGTTGTCTAACCCGCACTCGGAGCACTGCTATCCAGTGAGCACAGTGCTGAAAGCCTGCTCCCACTGATTTGTGTGAGCCTGTCGGGGAGACACAGGCTAGGCTGCTAGGCTAGTGGCTAAGCTAACTGACACCGGCCACTTTTATGCTAGTAAAACAACGGTCACACACCTGCATTCACGGGTTTTTAATTGCTCTCGAGCTTGTTAGTAGCGTAACCTTTAAATGTATTTACTTGTGTAGAAACCGTTTTGCTCCCCCCCCCCCCCCCCCCTTGGTGTGTTTGCAACGCTTTTCAATTCCTTTGTTTGATAATTTTGCCTCTGTTTAATTCACATTTTCACGCGCGGTCTAAATAAACTGCCGCATGAATTGCAACTCATAGCCTGCTAATCTTTTGCAAATAATTTTAAATTCTTTTTTTTTGCGCCGTCGTGCATTGTTTCAAGTTGCGAAGCACACAGCCTTGCCCTCACTCTGCAAGTGTATTTCATAGTCAAGTCTCTATTTTGCTCTTTTAACAATGGCAACAATTAGTTTGAGAGACCTGGCAGGGCGTTGCAATTTCAGCAATCAGCTGCCCCTCACCATATTATGAGGATATATATAGCCTATATAATAATGTGCATTCAGAGCTGGCCTATTCAGCCAAATCTCTGATGAGAATATGTTGTTCTTTCATAGGGTATGTTCAGTTATAAATCTCTTCTGTCTGCCTTGTGTGTTGCACACTGCAGTGAACTGTTGGCTTGTGATTATGATTCCATCAAACCCTGAAATTGTACATTATCACTGGAGTTTGAAGGTGTGTTGTAGTGGACTTGTTTGCGCGCACACTGTTTGCATTCAGCAGCACAGTGCAGCAGAAGTCAAACCAAAGCTTTTGTGACCCACTGTGGTGTGCCACATACTCCTCCTGTAACTGGAGATATGGGGTCTCAGATGCCTCCAGGGGTCACATAGTGGCTGTATTTAGAATCTGAACTTCTGATTGGCATGGAGGCGTGCTCCGACTCACTGTCAGGACTGTGTGGGTCTCTGTCTGTGCTCCTCAGTATGTTTACTGTGTCCTTTAATCAGCTGAAAGAAGGGACAGTCTCCAAAGACTGATGCTCAAGAATCTGGAAATTCAAATACGTGAAAAATGCCACTGCTGTGTAGTGTGCTGTGTCTTTTGGCTTTTAAATTTTAGAAAAGAAAGTAATGTGGGTGTGACGTTATTTTCCATCATTCATAACTAACTTGGCAGGCATCACAGTGCATTTAAAAAAATTAGCAAGAGCTAAAACTAATGAGTATTTTCATATTCATATACATTTGTTTAATTATTTTTTGTTATTTATTTATCATTTAGTTAAGGCCAGACTGCAATGAATAATCAACTACTTTTAAGCTATTCAATTGATCAGAAACCTTTGATAATCAATTAATGGGTTTAAGTATTTTTTTTTTTTAAAGAAAAAAGCTCAAAAGTTCTGATTTTGTTTGTTTCTTTACTCCTCTAAGACAGTGGACAGAATATTTTTGGTTTTGTGACCCAAAAAGACATTTGAGGACATTATCTTGGGAAATACTGATCAACATTTTTCACCAATTTCTGACATTTAGTAAAACTTGATTGATTAAACGAGAAACTAATCAACAGACCAGCTATTGTTTGGTGTTTCCGCCTGTAAAATGACAGCAAACAATTAATTGATTATCAAAACTGTTGTTGATTAACTTTTTGTGGATTCTCTTATTGAATAATAAATGATCTCAGCACTTTTCCTATCTTTTATTTTGACAGAATAGTGAAATGAGTAAGAAAGTGTGTATTTACAGTAATTTTGCTCAACAAGAACTATATAAACTCCCAAATGTATCGTCAAATGAATATTGACTAGAGGGAGAGAAGGCGAGAGTTGTGATTCCAAGTTGCCAAGCATGGACAGACTCTCCTCTGCCCTTTGGGAAAAAAGTTGCATATGTGTATCACTTTCTAACCATCTGCTTAAGACCATCTTTTATGCAAGGCTTATTTCTTTAACCTTTGGGATATTTTTTTCTTTTTCAGTAGATTACATCCATATTCAGCATAGTTCTGTTACACTGGATTGTTAACCATTGCTAAGTATGCTTTAGAAATCAAGATGGCATTTTATAATTGCTGTGTTTTTATCACTGTGCTCCTCTGGGCAAACTTTACAATTTGGTTTTATTTAGGAAAGAAACCACTTGTACAAATTGAAAGGTAGCACATTTGACAAATGCTGTCAAAATGCCAAAAAAAAAAACCTCATTGTGCAAAATAGTCAAGTTTTTCTCAGACAGAATATTTAATCATCTAAATGTTTTTGGCTTAGTTACTTTACACTATTTGCAGTATGCAGCCTGGTTCTGTTTGCGGGGATACGGAAAAGCCATAATTTATGGGTGAGACTATACAATCAATGGCAGTCCGGAGTGCATTGTGTTCTCGGTCTCCTGGGAGAGGAAGCGATATTGGCTGAACACCATGGAACCCCCTGTTGTTGTACTGAAGCAGAGCTTTAAGGTAGCCATGGTACCCCCGCGTACTGGAACAGCATTACTTCCCCTCTTAGGCCTTCTCTCACTCCGGCACAAATGTTTGATACTGTTTAAGAGATGAGAGATGAGGCAATCGAAACAACACAGAGCAATCAATACTTGTTGTGCTCTACATCAATTTTAACCCCGGGGTTTGTCCGAAGTTGCAATGTGGAACTGCAGTCAACTGACATCAAACATCCTCACTGACTAATTTTGTATTTCCTCATCTTTAAGGCCACATATTGTGGGTTGTTGGGGGGTAGTTCATTACTTAGCCTACTCAACAGCATGTGACATGAGCATATGTTAGATCGGGTAGATTCATCTGCTGCTTCTTTAACTGTTTATATGACATTATCCCACGCTGAACTATAAAGTGGAAGAAAAAAAGAAAGAAAGAGCACTTTACTGTTTCAGGGGGACAATAAAGTAGATGACCCAGCAGTGCTTGAAAGTATCGTGTCAGCAGCAGCTTGGTGCAGCAAGAAAGAACGAGGTTATTCTCTTAAGTTCCTTTTCATGTCTATTAGCCTGCCCAAGACCACACCCACATGCAGTTAAAGTTTATTTTGTTACAGCGTAGCTTTATTCTCTATAGGACAATCATTAAAAAGAATCAACCCATCCTTCCATTTCACTGTGGGTGAATTTGATTTAATAACATTTAATCAAGAAACTGCTCGCAAAGCATTGCAAGTCATCAGAAGTCAGGCTGATGTTTTGTCATTTTCTTATGAAGCTAATAGAATTTAAATAAATGAAAAGTGCAAAAGTGTGTGCGCCCCCTGTGTCTTCACAACTTTTCTCGTGTGAAAATATTTTGATAAAAGTTTAATATGTTATGCAGCTCAGATCTTATATTCAGGTTGGAGCTAAATTTTTAACAGCGCTTCAGAAATGTGGGAGTCCTGCCCTACAAACAAAAGCAGCTAACAGATATGCACAGATTTTAATGTGTCGGATGGATTAGTGTGGAATAACATGTTGACCCCATGGTGTGGTGTCCAGATCTAGAAGTCTCTGAGAAGATACTCCCCTTCTGCTGCACTGATTTGCCATATGTGTTTAATAGTTTTCATTCAGCATTAGTCATCTAGGTTGCTTTTTCTTGTGGTCAGTTGATGTAATATGACTTCGCCTGTAGCAGTGTAGTTTATGTGGGATGATTTTCAGCAGTGACCCATCATGGTTTTAGTGGAGCCAAGTACCTTTAAACAAGGTAGTCAATTTCATTCCATGATTTAACTAAATAAACAGTGAAACTTTTAGTGACCATCTTGTAAAGCTGACTATTGATTTGTATTATCCTGTACAGTAGTTTAGTGTACTGTTTTCATTTCCAACAGATGGGAGCCTAAAGGGGATCATGCGTTTGGTTTTGTGTGTGTGTGTGTGTGTGTGTGTGTATGTGTATGTGTATTTGTCTTTCCGTAGATGGTATAAACTCACAATCTACTGAACCAGTCAACCCTAATGTTTTGTTTAAACAGATTTATATAATCAAGGACCACGTGTGGTCACTGTGGGTAGCAATTGTTGGAAAAAACTTTTTTTTTTATTTTTTACTTTAGTTGCATTGTTACTGATTGCAGACTCCTTATTTCTCTTAAACAGCTGGGAGGGGCCACATGTTTTTCTAGGCTAAAAATAATAACCTTAACCATCTTCTGAAGGTGTCATTTTAGCCTTTGTTGTGGCTCAAATACTGACATCAGTGAAAAATTTGTCTTATTTTTAACCTAAGTACCTACAAAATAATTCCTTTCCTGGTACGTTTCCTGATACGCATCATGATTTAGTCAGTTGTTTTGTTATCTTTGCCGCCATATCGACTGTCAGGGAGCCCGAAGGGACAATACCACTGGGCACAGCTGTGGTGTGTTGTGGCTGCAATCGCTGCGACCCGGTTTTGTTCCGTCTGCTCTGCTCTCTTATTTGTAGGTTTTTCAAGATCAATTTACCTTTTTTTTTATCTCCCTTATTATAATAGATTTATTTTAACAATTTTTTTTTTCTTCTGTGGAAACCATATTCCCCGAATTTCTATCTATAACTTACATTGGGTTTTATCATTAAATGTTTCTATGCAGGGGGTGTTTGAAATGCTAGCTGCTGAAATGTTTCTATCTTTAGCTTGAAAACTGACCTTTTTAATGATAGATGAGCTGGTCTGCTTAAGCGCAGAGTGATAGCATATTGTTGTCATTGATTTGTTTTCCAGAAACTCACAAATCTATGTCCTCAGGCATTTCCACCCTATGTCCTCGGTCCTTTGTCACAAGGGTTTAAGTATCACTTACTGGTTAATAAGATCCAAAGGGCTGTGGTATGGTAAGATTAGGCAACTTAAACTACTTTGTTATGGCTCGGGCTAATTGCAGATCAGGGGTTTCAAGCTCAGAAGACAGTTAAGGTTAAGCTTACTACTGGTACTGTAATACTGTGCTACCAGATTGTACTCTTTGCTTGATATGTTAAAGGTTGGGGCATATGATTATTGTTTTTTTTTTATATTAAACAGACATACAGTAGGATCTTTCGAGAACATAGTCTTTGGTGCATGCAGTGAGTGTGCTCACTTATTGACAAGGAACTTCCAGTTGATCGATTGTTGTTGGAAATCTTTCAGACTAGCAAAGCATGGAAACCAGGCAGCTTTATATACACAATTAAAGTTGTTGTTTGATAACAGCTTTAATTAAAGGGTGAAATTACCTGTGATAAGGTTTTAGTTGTTATCAGTGGAAACAGGGCGCAAAAGGAGTAGCATATCTCCTCAGAACTGAGGGAGAAAAAATTTTCGGTGAGCAGACAGCATCTCATCTCATTGAGATGTTGTAACTGGAGTGTGATGCCAAGCTGCTGCCAAGATTTTTCGCTACTGTTTTAATGATTCTCCCACTGCCTCCCACAGATGTCACAGTCTCTGGGGGAAAATTATTGATTTTGACATGACTAAATTGTTAATAGTATTTTCCTTTGTTGGTTGGTGGCCCCATCGGTTCTGAGGGTATGAAGTGACAACCGAGCCTTTGTTCAGGCAGAACCACCTTAGCTGGTTCTCTGACTTTATCCATCTGATGTGGATCATTTCATCACCTTTATAGCTGGCCACGTTTCGCTTTAAGAATTCATGTTATACATGAGGACCAGGATGCCTTGAACTGTGAGCATCAAAGAGTGTCTTTTTAAGGTTGGAGCTGCATGTCCAAGTCACTTTGAATCTGGTAGTCATGGAAATACATGGATACACTTCAAGGCTTGTTGACTTGACTCTCGAGAATGACTTGACTTTATCAGTGCAATTTGTCATAATGATTACTATAGGTATTTTTTATTCAACATCAAATTGCCTCTAATTTTAGGATAAGGCCAATTAAGTAGTCACTTTAAAGGAGCAGTGTGTAGGAATTAGTGGCATCTAGAAGTGAGAATTGCAGATTGCAACCAGGCTCCAAGGAAGTGCACCAGGCTTTGAAGGTGTATTAACTTCATCACATCCTTCCCTGTGGCCCAGACAGATTTTTTCCCATATACTTTTTAACTCGTTTTTTATACTTTTTTTTCCTGCTATATATGGCGAAGAGACATCTGCAAATCAGTGGATACATTTTTTTGGAGTGTGGCAAATCCTGGTAAATGACTAATTTCTCTTTCTGGGTTTAATTCAATTGATCCAGTAGCATTTGGAAAGTCTATAAGAACCACAGGAGTAAATAATTTTATCTCCATTAGAGTTAACAAAGCGCTGAACTGAAAGCAGCCGGCTCAGCTGGTGGAAGTCTTTAGTGTGCCTGCTCTTTAAACCACACAGTGCAGAAACACAGGTGATCATCTGGGTATTTTTATACACCATGGTTGAACTTTTTTGGCTTCATGAACCACTGAGCAACTTTCATAGGGTGGGGCCCCACCTCCAACACTGTATCCAATTCTCTTAATAAATTCATGACTGCAGCTGAAACTTCTCCAATGTCCAAAGTGTGAATTCCTGGTTAGAATTCCTTCAGTGTTCATAGTTCGTTTTTACCCTTAGCTGAAGTGTCCACAGAGGTCCCTTCCTCTCCAGAACAAACAGACCAGGTAATTTAAACCAGTAAAAACAATGAGTAAAGCAGTTTCATGTTAAAAATCAGTGTTTTTCAATGATGTTCAGCTCATTGCAGAGGGGCTGCTATGGTAACTGAAGCAGAAATACGAATGGCCCTGTCTTAAGCAAGTGCTTGGTTTCTCCACACCGGGCTACTGCAACAAGTGGACGAGGACACACTACCTGATATAAGAGGTTCATTCCAAGGGAAAAAAAACAAACTCTTATTTGCAGGGAATTATACACTAAAGAAAACATTACATACATTGTTGCATTTTGGGTTCTTCTAGTTCTGGTCTGGTTACTGTTCACACTGACTTTTTTACAAGTGAATAAAGAGAAGTGAACTTGAGGTTATTTAGGCTGATAGGTAACTGGTTGATTTGACAGGTTCGGTGATTGTCATTCGTCATTATCAGGACCGACATGGAGAAATAAAAATCTGGGTTTTGAAGTTTATTCAGCACTTTAACGCTTCTGATTTGTATGTTGCTTGGTGTCACAAAGATTTCACACAGAAATGAATGATTATGAGCATCGTTAGAATTATTAGACTGGAAATGGACTGCATATTATAAATAATGACTAACAGGTAGAGACAGGACGAAAAAGTAAGCGTCTTGCTCAGTAATGACTCAGGGCCTATTACTGTGGGATCACCGTCACACTTTTTAATGAACTCAGTGAACTCAAAAAGTTGGATACAAGCAAAGCAGTTTCAACATAAGATTTTTAACTTTAAGGTATTTATTCCTAAAAATCAGGGAACATCTGTCCTGATGAATTCTTGTTACCCTGGTTATTAAATGATTTGCTTAAATCATATACCTTATACAGATCAGTTATGAGATTGTGTCCTATGTAGATTTCACAATCAGCAGAAGCATTTATTTGTACTTAAGTTTTTGAAATCATGCTAAAATCACATATCTGACATCATGAAATTGTTTGGTTGGTGTGTTTGTTTTTACCCCTCAAATGGACCTTACCAAAGTCCACTTAGAAATGAACAGAGATGCACCTTTTGTGGTGGTCTTGGTTTGGTTATTGAGTCCACACCAGACTTTGCTTGACTTTCACACCAGCCTAAATGAGCCCTGAAAACAAGGCAAACAGATATGAGTTTGTTTTGGGTGTGAAAGCACCGTTGAGCAACACATTTTTGTTTTCTGCTTTTGTTTCCTTAACTTGTTTTCCTTTATGCAAGCAACAGTATTTCTCCCAGGTGAATGTGATATGAAATCTGTTCATGTCTGTATCTCAGATCGCTGCAGACATGATTATTTCTTACCTGTTAAGACGTTAATGAAGTTGCAAGCAGAGCAAGCGTGGGTGCAGTCCCAGCCATGGGTTTAAACTCGTCAAGGCCATACAGCTCATAAACTAGTTTCTGTCAGTCTCAACAGTGAGGAGATCTGTCTCACTTCCATGGAAACAGGCATCTGATGAATTTTGTAGATGTAGCATGTAGGCATAAATGAATAGGTACTAACAATGCAGTTTGCTGAACTGTGCATAATTTGTGTGCAAACATCCAGTGTCACTCTCACTTGCAGGTTCTATGAGAGGTCAGGGTAACACACTGCTGCTACTAGAAAGTTCTCTCTCTGCTTCTGCTGTGTCTCTGTCCTTTGTTTGCCACCCTATTGTTTTGATTCTATCAAAAACAAATCTGTGCAGAGAGTCTCGCTAGAGGCCATTCAAGTGTCTCATCCTCACAGTTGTTCTGTCCTTCTGAGGCCTCACGTCTGTCTCATACTCCCTATCCACCCCCACCATAGGCTACATCTGGGACCAGTGAGGGCCCCAAGTGTTGGCACAGCACCTCCCCCACACTGTGTGAGCTCTGTCTTGGTGCATTAACTTTTCTATTGTTAGGTGACTGCTTTTTTTCACTCCTCTTACAGGAAATCAATATGCTGACCAGGGGCGATTCTAGGATTTGACATCCAGGGCTTAGCCTTTAAGCTTGAAGTAAGGGGCTGGAGACAAATTCTTTCAGGGCTTTTTTCCCCCCAAAAGTTAAATACATTTGTTTTATGCAATTTGAAATGAACCTCTTAACTCCAGATGAGATAGATCTTTTCTATAAATAAACCCAAAAACTGGGGTGTTAAAGGCTTAAAATGTGCCAGCTGCTCACAGATTTTCCCAGAAATGCCTGACGGTGAAATGAGCGCATACATTTTTCAGTGTCTTCCCCACTTTCTCAGAAAATATCCTCATATGTTTGTGTTGTGTTCTTCCTGTTATACTCCTCCATCTCTCTCTGCATCTCATCTATGGAAGAATGAACCCACTATTTTATAATCCTGTAAAAAGACCAAGAGACCTTTGCTGTCAATTTTTAAAGAAGAAATAAAATTCCACCCATAGTTTAGAGTGAATTTCCCAACTGCTTTTTAGCTCATTTTAGCTGTTTTCTTTTCAACAAGGGTGTTATCTTGCTTTATTTTAACCAATTCCTAGTGACTGAAATTTAAGCCAGTTGAAGAGCTCTAATTTCTGTAAATCAGCCTAGATCTAATCTGTGCATTTTGCCATTTTTGTGGCAACCAGTTGTTATTTTCTAACTTGAGAAATAGCTGTCAATGTGCCCAACACTAGACCTATTTGAATTGCTAAAAACAATCATAAATGTAGGCAGTGATGGCGGTAGCTCTTAAATTTTATAATATGTTGAAGTGTAAGTCTTTATTTTTAGAGCTTTCTCAGGAAAAAATGTTAGGAAAAAGATTTTTTCTCTGTCCTGAGCTGAAATTGCCATTACTGGTTTTGACTGTGTTGAGTGTGACTTTACCAGCCCCCACACACAGCCAATACACACAGCCTATATAATGTCCACTACAAGGGCAGTGCTAGAGATATTCGGGGCGTGGGGACAGAAAAAAATGACCCTAGCAAGGCCAGTCATGCATGTTGAACATCAATCTAGACATCGAAGGAATTCGGTCTCTTGTTTGCCTCTACTTCCTCACTTGGCAAATATGCAGCTGCAGCTGCAGATGTCTGTGTTTAGGCTTTGTGTTTTTTGGTATTTTGTTACTTCATTAAAAAGAAATATCTGAATAATTTTACACTGTGTCTGACATTTAAATTCATGGATTTAAAGCGCCGATATAGCAATAATTGAAGATTTAGTTGTTAAATGGACCATTTTGGGCATGCAGAAATGCAAAAATCCAAGACCACCTTTTTGAAATGTGTTTAATTTTTTTCCCCCAGCAAATAATTGTTGACTTTTTTCTGTCAGTGCTGGTCTACATTATAAACATTTCCTGAAAGTACATTGAAAATTTAGGGAGAGTAACAAAATTTGTGACTGATATTGTTTCAGGGATGCACTGGTAAAGGGTTGGTTTATATTTTTGTTTTTGTTTGGAGGGGTTTGCCGTGGCAGGACTTGTATGTTGATTAATTGACAGCATTGTCTGTCTTTTGTTTTTCTGTTTGTATTTTCTGAGTCAATCATAAAAGAGGATAAAAAAAGTGCTATAAGTCACTTTCAATACCAAGGGGTTATATCAATAATGTAATCATCCTGTTGTAACAAATTGTAATCCTTCAGCTATTAAAGAAGCCTGTACTCTGTCTTTCCAATCAAAGCGGAGCATTGTCTGCTGTATTGACAGCAGGACTGCAAAGCTCGGTCCGATGACTCATTGTCCCTCTCAGACCGATGGCAAATGCATTATCATCTTGTCAAAACATTTGTGTGAAATGGCTTTTAAAAAGCTCCCTGACTTAACAAAGTGCAAAACAATGCTTGAACCTGCCAGGGGTCAGAATGGAAAGTTTTTAAATTTAAGTTGTATCAATATTATTTAACAAACAGAGGTTGAATTGGTGTTTGAAAATGAACACTTTGAATGATGGGCAAAACAAAGTCTTGCCTGCAAAGCGGAATAACAAGTCAATTCATTAGTGTAACTCAAATAGATGAAGTTGTTTTCACAGTATGGATGAACATCATGGACAGATTTTGTTTAGATAACAGATATGTAGATTTAATTTGAGTAAAGACACTCGGTGGAGTTTTCTTGTAAACACAATTTAGGTTTATATTTGTGTTTTTTACCAAAATGCACTTTTTGTATGTTGAGGCCCTCAATCATGCACTGTTTCTGTTCATGTTTATAACCGACTTCTTTGTCTTTTTTTTTTTTTTTTGCATTGCCATCTTTGTTGGCACATTCTTGCAAGCAAGCATCGATAAGAAGAATCACTGTGTGTGTTTGTGTGCACGATACAAAGAAAACGGGGACCCAACCAAAAAAGCAATTCTCAGTAGTGCTACTAGTAGTTAACAACTCTGCATGGTGCCTTTTAACAACTTGCTCCTATTTCTAATCTCTGAAAAGTAAATAAACATTCCTTCAAGGTTGTGAGTCTTGTCACACTAAAGTAACAAGCACAATTGTTTTAAATTCCATCAGTTTGTCACAAAAACGGGTGTACAGTAGAAAGCCTTTATCTCTATAAAGTTGCAATTAAAGAAGGATTTGCCTTTAATAGCTTTCCAAAGGAAAGTTTGAATGATATTTGCTCTCACAGTGCATACTGATGCATTTAAGAGTTCATCTTGGGAATTAGTTGGGGCGTACTCAAGTGTTCATCATATGCTTTGACTGCAACATCTAAACAGAACACTTCACCAGGTATACACTCATCCTCTACTTTGTGAATCTCATTTTTGGCATTCAGGCTTAGTTTGTGTCTGAAACCTTTTTTTCATATAGAGCCTTTCATAGACGGGCTGTTTACAAACAGTGATCAGGGTTTGTACAAGGTGCTTGAAGTGCTTTAAGTACTTGAATTCGATGCTCCGGAATTGAAGTCCTGCAAAGCCTTCAAAATTAGACATTTTTTAACTTGGTTCTTGAAAAAGGCCTTGACTACAATGAGGTGAGGACAGAACGATAAATTATTTTATGAAATGCATTAGATAAATGTTTTAAACTAGGAAGCAAAGAACTGTTCTGGTTAAAATTTCTTAATTCGATAAACAAGCATTGATTGTTTGGTAAACACCAGTAAATAGTCAGTGCCAGAATGTTTCACTAACCTGAAAAGCATTCACATCAGAGCAGCATCAGCTGTTTGCATGAGATTTCATTGTAGTTTGCCATTAAATAAATGGCAGTTAATGAATAGCCAATTTTTGGCCCTGTAGGGACGTTTGTTACATTTATGAACTTTCAAAATTTTTCTTGCAACAGATGGTTGTGGAGAAAACTATTCATCCCTGAAAATAAAAATCAGCACTTGAATAAGTGCTTGAGGGTCCTGGAATTTGACTTGCCCTTGTCTGTAGGAACCCTGAGTGAAGGAGGATAGGACCGATTTATATAAGACAGTGTAAAGCACTGATTTGATTTGATAAACACTGACTTGCAGGAACAACAATGTATTTCAAACGTGTTTGAGGTGTCCCGATGTAAGAGTTTTATGGGCACATTCCAGCCAATCAGAGGCAAGTGTCTTAAGACGACGTGTTTTAAGAGTGTTTATTCAACTTTGCAGTGTGTGTATTATGTTTTTTAAAGAAGGTTTTTGAATTCCTAAGAGAACACAACTGCTTTGAGAATTTCACAGGTTGTGCTCTACTTTGATCAGCCTATTTTGGCCGCTCTGAAAACATGGCTCTGGAGAACAGCGATATGACAGGTTGAGCCTTGACTTCTGCTTTTAGAGACTCCCCCACTGCTCCACAAAAGTGTGTGTATGCGCTTAACTCCGTTCTGAATCTGGGTCAATGCAGTGTCGGCATATTAACTTTCCATAATGACAAATGACAGGGATTGTAGTCACGAAGTTAGTGTCATATGGTTAAGGAGCTCTGATGCCCATTTTATGCTTTGCAAGCACAGTTTTAAACTCTGAAATATTTTTATCTGTGACAAATATGCATGTATTTGCAAAAGTCCAGGGCCAAGAATAACCCGAGAAGAGTTCTGTCTCACAGTACATGCCATATTAAAGACAGTTATCTCATATTTTACTAAGACAAGGCATGAGCTTAACTGCACTTACTTCAGTGGGACTCCATCTCTTGCCACATTCCTAAATGTTGTTGTTATTTGTCTGTAAAGATATTAACATTTAAGTCTTTGATTTGAATCTTAAAAGAAAAATATTAATAAGGTCTCACCCTCAAAGGTTCTCATTGTGCTCAGAATGAGTAATTATTTAAACTTCTGTCCATGTTTTTGTAAAGAACTATTCAGTTTATAAAAAATCTAAGGCTGCTCTTCTCAACAGCAAAGGGTTATCTACTTTAAACCTTAAAACTGCTTTATACCAATCTTTTAAACTTGGATGTGATTACAGAAAATTGCATGTTTTAACCTCAGTTGCTCCTGTATTCTCGTACACATTGTTGCATAAATACTGTGTTACTGCCACATGTAAATAAACATACGTATGCTGCAAGTGTAATACTAAACCCCATCTGTTTTAGCACTTGGTTTGACCTTATTTCTCCGCTCCCTGAGTGCTTATCGTGTATTAACCTCATTTGTTAATACATTCATGGCAGTCAAGTTAATCCATGGGCTCACAGAGAGATGAGTCTTGATTTTGATTTCGCCTTCAAGACCACCAGATGAGATATAAGTTAAGAGATAGTAACCCCAAAGGAGCAAACTGAAATCATACTGTACCACTTAATGAGCTTTGAAAATTCAATTGATATATTTGAGATATATGTCTGAATAAATCATGAGAGTTTAAAGACGGATCAAGTGGGATATGTTGGTTTGTAAACACAGCATTTTAACCCCCCCCCCTCACCTGGAAGATACTTTTTATTGGCTCCTGCCCTCAGACTCTGGGGTGGCTATGACTCAGCAGAAGGTTGCTTGTTCGATCCTAGGCTCCTTCAGTCAACATGTCAAAGTATCCTGGGGAACACACTGAACCCTGACTTGGTCCCGATAGCTCCACCATTGGTGTGTGATTGTGTATGAAATGAATATTTAAAAATTGAGTAGCTGGTGGCACCTTGTAAGGTAGCCTCAGCCAACAGTGTGTGAATGTGTGTGTGTGTGTGTGTGTGTGTGTGTGAATGGGTAAATGTGACTCGTAGTGTAAAACCCATTTTAATGGTCGAATGATTACAAAAGAGCTATACAAGTCCATTTACCTTACTTACTACCTTACTAACACACTGTTGTTGTCTGGGAGCTTCATTCCACTGCCTAAAAGTTGACGCCCAGAGACTAACCAAACACAGCAAGGCAATAAGATACAAGCAGAGGGAAGAGCCTCTGCAGATTTAGACATTGCCACGCATTTCTCGTGGGTCATAAATGATGACCGAGAGGGATTATTTTCATTGTCTTTACATCTAGTTTTAAGGAAAATCCCACTCATTCTGCATCGAACATAAATGACTAAGCATCACTGTCTTTGCTATGCATGAATGACATTTTCCTCTGTCGATTGACTGATTTTATATATTGAGAGACTGCCCATGAAATGACAGCAGATACGGATCCAGAAATCCATCAAAATACAAATAGACAATCATGCTGATTGACCATGTTTTGTGGAGGATACTAGAGCTGTCACTATTCAAAAACTCAAGTTCAAACAAATTTGATCTAATGGCCAGTCCCCACTGAAAGGGTTTTTAGAAGCGTTTTTTATGTCTGTCACTCAGGTGTCTCACATAAGATAGACTTCTGCTTTATTTTATCAAATGTACCCATTCACACTGACCTGTTTTTTTTTTTTGCGCTTCAAGACCATTTTTTGTTGCATTTACTGAAGCATAGTCTGCGTAGAGAGCTTTTTAAATCACACAAATATGCTGCTGTAGTTTGTTTGGAATTTAGTGAACAGTGCCAAATTAAGGCTTGCAGCCGGTCTGTGAACTTGCCTGTTTCACTACAGGCAGAGTCACCTCATTTGTTACAGTGTGCAAGGAAATAAAATGGATGGATGGATGGATGGATCAATACATACAAACACTGCTGATTTCTTCCCATCAAGCAAACATGAAATTTCTATATTTTGGTTCAGTAAATTTCTGCTGGTGAAGGCAGGTTACCCATCCCATGTCTATTCAGCTCCCCAGGAGCTGCTGCTGACAGATGGCTGAGATGGGCTGAAATGTCCAAACGCAGACAGCTGTTTAAATAATACATTACATGTTGTGAACCTATCTACAACTATCGGTTTAGTCCCACTGTTTCATCACAGACTTTCTGCACATCCCAGAACAGCCCACAACGTCTGGTTATGCATTTACAAAAGACAGAGCTTGCTTAAATCGCGCTTCTAGTGGGACTCCCAGTAACACATCATTTGTTGGAATCATTTTGTTAACCATACTATAATGTGTCAAGAGCAGATACAGGCTACAAGCTATGCCTGTAGTAGAAGCATGTTTGGCCAAATATATTGTTTTTGACCCTTCAATATTGTCCTTGTACAGTATTTTCTTGAGTGGTGTCATTCATTGTGTCTTGCAAATCAGAAGAAGTTCTAAAATTGATGTTGCTCCACTGTTACGCCCATCCGCACGGCTTTGCTTACTACATGGTGGTGCTGCTATTCTGGATCTACACCAAAAAAAATGAGTTGTCCATCATAAAAATTCTGCCAAATATCATTACCACAATTTGATGACAGACATCAAAGATAATGTCCTTGTCAGATGCATTCATGACTCTTTTTCGTAGCATTTGGTGAATTCTGAAGTGTAAAAATCCATCTATTCATTCCTGTCTGCTTGTCCTTCTCTTGGCTGTGGGGGAGCAGCTGCCTAACCCAGCATGCAGTGGGAGAAAAGCAAGGAACAAGCCTGAGCAGGTCACCAATCTGTCAGGGTTAAAAATGCACAAAAAGTCACATATACATTAAAAGTTTAGAGTTTCCAGTTTCCTCGCCTGAGGACACAAAAAATGAAGTGTTTTTCATTGTTGTGTACATTAATACTTGTAACTTGTTACACAACTACATGTAAATTGTTTGCTGACCTGTGAGGTTTTGTGTATGTGACTTCCTCTTAGAGACTGTAAGCATAGTCAAGTGGCAGATGGAGCAGTGGCAGAGGGCAGCCTGCATGATGCTTTTCCATTAAAAGAGCATTTGATTTGGTTCTTTGACTTAGACAGAGGGAAGGCTGCAAGGACTTTAATGTGATGATATTGTGATGTGGTAAAATGGTGTATATAAGTATATAAATGTGTGTGCATAAACAACCAAACTATGATAAATGCCTTTTGCAGTCTTTACATAATTGAATGTAGATATATTATTTATACGTGTATACTGCCCCAGTTAAGTATACACAATTTAATGCATCACAATGTGAAATGTTGAACAATTTATAGATGTGATAAACTATATCTGAATACAGCATTCTCAATATTTACCTATTGCAGAATTTGTTTAAAGCAAGTGGAATGACAAATGGTATTTTTCCTGCTATCAGGCAGTCAATAATCATGTTTAATGAATAATCCAGTGCAGTAGTGAAGCTACAACATCAAAACCACAGGCACCACACATGGCGTAAACAGCAGGGGCTTTCTGTTTGTGTTAGCTGGGCCAACAGTGTTGAATAGTACTCGTCATTGCCATCTGTTTTCTTTGGTATTGCCAACAGACCGCTGCATGGAGCGGCTCTTAGACAGGTGCTCAATCAATACAGACACACAAACAGAGCTCTGAGTCAGCAGAATCTGTCTTGAATGCTAGCGCTGTATTTACCTGATTTGTTGAGATGCACTGATCATCCTGCTACATCTTTTTTTAGTTAGGTGTCTTAAATACCAATGTAGTCTGTGAACAACAAAAGGCTGAGAGATTTTTTGAAAATGTACTTCTTTTCAGACAGGCTATAGAGCTAAAATATAATTACAAACTTGTTATTTTGTTACGTGATAAGTCTCTATGTCTCTATGTGGGGAATAAATGTTTTGACTTAACATTTAGACTTCTTAGATGTCTTTTTTCAATATTCATGAATTGAACTCCGGCTTCTGGATCACTGTTTTTTTGCAGAAAGGTTCCTTGTGGTTTCAGAAAACTCCTTTACTTCTGTCTCCAGGAGATTTCGTATTCGGCAGTGACTTCACGCAAGGGTTCAGCTTGTGCCAAAAAGTTACCATTGTACCACTCAACTATAGCCATAACTTTGTCCAGCTGCAGTGCAGAAATACCCCTCAAGAAGCAGTCTGTACTTGATTTCCTACTGTGTCAGAGATTGCAAATTCAGTTGGTGAAACAACTCTCCTGCTTGATTTTTTTTCTGCAACATGTCCCTCAGGTGTGTAAGGTGTGTCATTTGATGTTACATTAATCAAAGTGTCACTGAGTAAATGACTCTGTACCTGACAAGATTAAGTCCATGAGTTGATGGAGTTCACTGTAGGCTAAATGGACATCTTAATGAACTGTCAGAGGCTGTTTCTGCATCTCTCTGTACTAGTTGTTATTAGTACAGTTGAATTTAGCTTGGTCACTTTCAAAATGAGATCTTCAGTTTAAGTTGAGTTTGCTGAGCATATAAATCTGTGTTGAGTTTGTGGTTGTTTACATTAGGTTGATCTATGACAAAAAATCAATTCAAGAATGAGGAAAGCTATTATTTTGGCCAATGCAGTTTATTTTATACCTTACTTTTCTGGTGAAGTAGAACGTTACAGTGCAGAAGCCCTTGTGGTGTTATTAGTCTTAAAAGTTTGGCACATGGCAGATGGGCCAATAGCCCAGCAATGTCAACCTTTGTTTCTGATCCAGGCATTCAGGAGGTTTTTGCTGAGTGTTGAATTATTAGTTGAGGCCTCAAAAACAGTGAAAAAAACAGTTTCACATTACAAATCAGTGTTTCTCCCATGCTGTTTGGCAAGTGGCAGATGAGTCATTAGCCATGTCCCTGCTACTGTGTGCTCACCTTTTTTCTCTGATAACTTCAGATCCAGAAGTTCAGGAAGTTTTTACCCTGAGCTGAATTATCTGCAGAGGTCTGTTCCTCTCCAAGACAAACATACCATGTGATTTAAACTGGTAAAAACGCTGTATAAACCAGGTAAACATTAAAGAAGTCTGTGTTTTTCTGACGCTTACATTGCAGAGGGGCTGCATACTACAATGGCCGGTGCAAAAGGCGAGTAGAGCTATATAGAGCCAGTTTTTGGTTTGTCCATTCTGGGCTACTGTAGGAACATGGCAGTGCAACATGGTGATCTCTGTGGACAAGGACCCGTCTCCTATGTCTATATATACTGTGCATTTCAGGATAACAAAAACACAGTGACTCCTATTTTCAGGTGATTATACTCTAAAGAAAACATAATTATTATATTATATTACATTTCTGCCAGTATATCCCCCTAAATCCTTCACATTGGACCTGTGATACATGAATAAGTACATGGTCACATGGCTGTCTCTAATGTACTTTGTTTATAGATGGCAAGTTCTCTCTTGTTTACTGCAATGAATAATTACAATTTATGAAGTGAAACTATAAAAAAACGATCACATATTGTTTAAAATTCATCTCAAACCACTGCTTGTCTTGGCAGAAAAGAAAAACATGTAAATCCCATCCTGGTCACCCAATCCACGCAAACACACAACACACACAGCTTAGTTAACACCTGGTTGACTGAGGTAATTACTTTACATCCGTTAGCAGTTGTCTCTCTGCCATGTCATCAGCATTATTTCAGAGAAGAGCTGACACAAGCAGAAGGTAAGGTAATAATATTGTTTAATGGGCAATAAAAAACAAACAGTATCGCGAAGACCCTACATTAGGTGACAAATGAGCTGACTTACAGGAAATGGCAGCATGTGGCGGGCTCGCTACAGATGCCATTGTTACCACTCCTACATTGTTCCCACCCTTGCATTCTGACAATAAAACATGTCATTCCATCAGCAGTGACAGGATGTTAAATGTTTGTCCTGCTGCTCTCAGCGTCTGTGTACACAAACCCTTCATCTCCTCAGTTTTGACTCACGTTCCTTTGCCCACATTCACAGTTCAGTTCTTGTTATGGATATTTGGCTAAAATTAGATGAAAAAAGAATTTTGAGGGAACAGAATCAAAGTCACTGGAAGCAATCACAACAGTAAGCATTTTGCAGTAAAAAGTTTAATGTCTTGCCCTTCTCAACTCTAGCAGTGACTTGCTTACATACTCTGTCACATTTGTGCAAAATTCAACACCACTATTAGGTTAGAGGGGGCAGGACAGCAATGCAGCTTTGAAGGTGCTAACTTAGGAAAAGGTATGTGAAGCCAGAGATTTAATACACTCAGAAAATAGTGTGTTTCTGCACACAAGGTTGTATGATTTGTCAGCATATGATTTGTTATTTCAGCTAATTTATGTCTGTTTTGATTCCAAAGTGCAACTAAAACAGAATCAGTGTTCAGTATATGTATGCTAATCCATTCATTACTGGACAAAAAAAAATCCAGACTAGAGTTTATTGCACAGGTGTACATTGGTCTGCATTAAAGTAGACTTTAGAAACCTTTAGAAGTGTTATGATGTGCAGCTGGTCAGGTGGACGATGCTTGACTTGGCCGTAGATATGGTTATGGGCAGTGTCAGTTCATGACACAGCTAGATGGAATCTGTTCCAGCCATATGATACGCTGGACTGCGTCAGGTTGAAACACAGCTGGTTAGAAGGTACTATAAGGACTGCAAAGGTGCTTAAAAGGCAGATGGAAGGGATGGCGGATGTGTACAACAAAACCCCGGACTTTTACCCCAGAACCTGGTGTTTGCTTCACGCATTAATTCAGAGCCAAACCATAGCATATTTTCTAAACCTGACCACCCATACCTTTGTTGCCCAATCCTAAACATGTGCTTTTGTTTACATCCTGGCATTGGTTGCAGCAGCCTGGAATGTCACCAGCACATGCAGGTGGATGCCTAGAGCGTAATATGTAGATGTGGAAATCCACTGATAAAGCGGTGATATTTGCCAACTTGAGATGAGAATGTGTTGACTGACCATAAAGTTTAATAGGTTAGGTTTAGGAAAAGAAACATGGAGATGACAGACTTGAAAATAACTAAAAGTTCACTTGGTTTGACACAAACACCAGTCTCCTGGGGAAAAGTCCTATGTTATGTGACCCGTCCACCACCCCAACCTGCCTTCTTCGGCGGACTGTTTTGGTTTGTTCATAAAAAGTCAGTGTGAGCAAGAACAAGACTAGAACTGAAGTGCAACAATGTATCTTTTTCCCCCCTTGGAAAAAACAAATAAATCAAACTACAGGTGTGAAAGCACCCTAAGACGGCCACTTTGTAGTCTCAGCCTTACCCACAGTATTAAGTTTTAGACTGAAACACCTAGAGTGAACCCACTTAAAAAAGAGAGGGATATGGACATTCGACACAGCCCTGCAGCACTAGCCACTGAGCATCTGGGCTGCCCATCTGTGTGCTTATCCCATTACATAGTGCTTCTATAAAAGAATTTACAAGAGCAACAATATCATAACCTTAATCAAGATGTTTTTATTTTATATGTGTATTTAGTTGCTCTTGTCTTATGATGGGTACGCTGTACTGCATTAGGTTAATTATGATACTGTAACAGATTCAGTATCATGCCAGACTCTCTAGAGGGTATGCGTCACCCCCCCGCCGAACACGCCCCCCTCAGTCTGACTGAGTGGCAAAACATCCATCAACCTGGCAGAGTTTAGCAGTGGAAACGGCAAAACCAGGAGTAAAACAAATGATTATCTGCTCAAATTAAGGGACGTTGGACTCAACAATGATCCTTATGACTTACCGAAGAACCAGTGGTCCATGCACATTGACATGTGGCCAAGAATTGGGTATCCTGACATTTATATGTACCTGATTTTGATGCCGGGAAAATACACGATGCAAAAATTGAAGGCATACAAAAGCCTTGACACATACGTATTATAAAATGTATTTGTTTGATCAGCCACTTAAAACAAAGCAAAACTGGTTGTCGGTTAGGGATTTTGGAGTCTTGCCCCTAATGAAGATTTTCTTTGGGTGGTATTGAGGAAGAAAGGCGGTAATATGTGATTATTAATTCCATATTCTACACAATAATACCTTTTTTGTGATTTGCATACCTAGTTTTTAGTTTTTAATGTTTTAAATCAATCCATTAATCATTCCTTTATTTGTCACATGGAATTACATAAGGCACATCTCCATTGTTGGCTGCTGGTTTATACTTGTCCATGTTTCTGGTAATCCATTGTGTGTGGTTGTGGTATGATTTAACTGTCCACACATAGTTTTCATTATTTAGGCTTTCCTTTTACCATTAGAAAGAAAAAACACTGCACCAAAACTTCTTGAGTAGGTGGAAATGATTAATGACCGGAGATAACATGAGTATTAGTTATGCCAACAAGAAACCTAATGATCAACAGAACTAAAGTTTGGCGATCATTTCTCGCCAAACACAGAAGGAGCAATATCTGCAGGCTAGTGATGAATTGAGCAGTGAGAAGCTGCTTTCCAGCATGCACTGAAACAAATTGCAGAACACCAGCAATTGGTTGCACCACCAGTATCACTTTTAAAATGCTGAATTAAGTTGTAGTTTAGTTTTTGAGGCCGCAAGTAGCTGTGTTGTTGAATTAGACCTGATTCAGATTGAGTTTTATTTTACATACATGAGGGGGGTAGAATATTCGCAACACATCTAAATGTAATACAATGATAATCACAGTAACTACAGTGTAAAATGAGTCTACACTCTGTTGAGGTTGTAGTACATTCATTATGAACACTGATTGAGTGAAATTAGCATGGCAATACACAGAAGCCATGAGTGCAAGCAGTCAGGGAAAGCTCTAGCACTCAAGTTTCTCTTTTCCTCACTTTACTTGAATGTTTGTCTATATATCAGTGTCTACTCGAGAGGACTAGAATATTTATGCGAATACTTCTGCTGTGCTTTAGAATAAATCCTAAAAACTACCAGATGGCCCATTTTCCTCCCTGCATATTGTGTTACTCAAAAACCTTCTGAAACTTCCACAACCTTTCCCAAAAGCCTGTCCTGGGGCTGAAGACAATGCTCATTCCATTTATTCAGAATGTAAGGAACATGACAGTAAACAACACTTGCTTTAACTGTGCACCATCAAAACATAGATTTACAAACACACAGTGCACGTACATGCAAAAAGACACACATTTTCTTTGCAAAACACATGCAGTTGCTTTTTTAAAAAATGCTCTTAACACACTCTATCTGTATTCAATCTTATTTTTCTCACACCGTAAATGAATAATTTTCTGTTCTACTGTCTTGTTTTGCTCTGATCATTCCTCAGTCTCTCTCTCTCTCTCTCACACACTCACACACACACACACACACACACAGTTGTACACAGCAGATGGCGGGACATCTCACAAATTACAACAACTCAAATCTGACTCATGCTCTTCACCAAAAACATGTTTGTTGAACAAAACAGATCTGAGAGTAAGAGATTTTATCCCTCCTCAGAAAAAGGCTCATGCTGCGGTATGGGAATACCTTGGAATTTGTATAAAGGACAGACTTCAGATCAGTGAAATCCTGTGGAAAATGTGGTACCACAGTGATAGTGGACAAAATAGGATGCATTACTGAACTCGTGACTTACCTGAACATCTTGATGCATTGCATGTTTACCCCTGTTTTGCTATAGTACATCGCTGTGTAGGGTAGTGCTGATGTATTTGTGCCAGATTACTTCTCTTAGTTTTGTGGATGTGTTTTAAACATCTTCCAGTGCTGACTGTTGAGAACACAACACCAACTCATTAAAACTGTGGGACAGAATGCATGTTGCTCCCCAAACTGTCAGATCACATTGTGGTTTTATTAAATTTTATAGACAGTGCTGATGTCATAGCTGAAAACCTGTCACCTTTTGGGAAATTTGATAGTTTAAATGAGAAATTATTGGACCCCCAGCAGATCCAAAGATCCTAAAGTTATTATTTGGGGCCAGGGGATGTCTGCACTCTGCCTGCAGTGCATTTAAGGCAGCTGCACCTACTTGACCGTACATGTAAGGAAACAGTTTTACTACATTAGTGAAAACGTTGCTGTTTATAGGGGTCGACTGACCCGATGTCAGTAGAGATTTTTAGTAGTTAATGAGACTGATTACTGATATTTGGAACTGATCTGCATTTACAATAGAAATATTTCTGTTGAAATTTAGAATTTGGAGTACAACAAACAAACAAACTTCAACACAAAACTTTGTTGAAATGCCTTTAGCAAATGTGTAATCAAAACTGAAACTTTCATGTATAGCATCTTCCCAGCAACCTTTTTTATAAGGTTCAATGAAAATTTAAATAAAAAATGAATGAATGAAAATAGCAGCCTGATGTTTTACTGTACATTGTAAGAGATCCTCCCATGATGACACTTTCTTTGCATGTATTGCAGACTGCCTTCACTGGTGTTGGTTGAGTGTAATACGCAGACTTTTTCATTAGTTAATCAGCAAAATGCCAAATATCAGGCCTGATAATCGGACAGGCCAATAATCTGCCAACCCCTAGATGTTTAACACATTCTGCAAAGGTACCTTCAACTACGGCCTCAAATTCTCCTACAACCCTCTATTCCTTCAGGTTGCAAAAAATGCAACAGATGAGTGAGAAAGCAGTGATTGTAGGAGGCATTGTTTCATGGCACAGTATTGAGTGAAGTGGGGACTAGGTCAGAAGACATTAGGGAGACTGACAGGCCACCACTCATTGTAGGAAGGATAGTGACGTAGAACTGGTGGTCAGAGCTAACAGCCATGAGAAGGTACTGACAGTCTTTGTCTCTGTGCTGGAAAGACAGGGAGTCTGTTGAAGCTTTGAACGCCACTAGAGGCACATGTAGGGCCCTTTGAGAGTTACTGTCTGGGTACCTTTGGTATAGGTGGGCTTGAAACTCTACTACAAGAGGCTCTCTGGTGCTTTTGTCTGAAGGAGAGTGTCGTATGTAAGTGTACGTAGCCATAGCCATGCTGTTTATCGAGGTGGGAGTCACTGTCCATTGCTTTGAATATGCTTGTCACATTAACTCTAAATAGAGCACTGGTTAGTTGTGGGCCAATGTGTTATATTTACTGCTGCCGATGAACAAATATTATTTTTGTAAGACATCAGTTTTCAACACATTCTCACACCATCTCATCTTAATAATCTTCCGTTTTCACAGGAAATGTGCAGTTTCTGCTCATTAAATTCATAGTCTCTTTTAAAAAAAAAGTCATTTTTATGTTTACTTCATTAGGTTTAGGCAATAAAAATGAAAGGTTAAGTTTAGAAAAAAACATCATGATTTAACTTAGAATAAGTCCATTTGTTTCTAACGTAATGTAACATCCCAAGACATACTGTAAGTCACATACTCCATGTGACATATGTGGTATGGTACACACACAGTACTAGAACACTATGTTGTTATTAAAATGACTTGATTGACTTGGATTCACACGAGACACGAACTCTGTTCCCCCAGGGGAAAGTCTGAAGTTTCTTTGACCCATTTATCACCCCATCTGAATGCGCTGTACTGACTTTTTTGCTCTTTTTGCTATGGCAGTTGCTCTGAGCATAAAAAAATGCCGTTGCCTGGTGTGTGTCATATCCCTGCTAAAGGCTTCCTTGGTGTGTCTTGTGTATCTGACGCTGAATGCCTCTGACCAAGTGACAGTATTTAATGAGTTGACAGTAAGACTGGGTTGCATTTTAGACCACAGAGATTTCCCTAGTTTGCCAGGGAAACTTTCAAATCCAAGCAGACACATAATGCAAACTTGAGCAGAAAAGGCTTTTTTTTTATACACACATGAATAATAAGTTAAGTGTAGCTAAACTCTGCAACATGGATCTCAATAAACTTGGGAACGACATAAAGTTTGATGTATGCCAACTGTGCGATGACATCAACTACTGAATTTCAGACCAAGACCTATGTCGATCGACGCAAGTACACAAAAACAGATCATTGTCAGCGTGCGTCATCGCCACTTTAATGGTAAGAGAAAAATGTAAACAAGCAAATCAAGCCCTCGCTATAGTGGCATTTATGTGTGTCTAAAAAAATCTGAAGAAGAGTTGGAGAATGTGGACGTGTTTGTGGCTGAGGAAAAGAGTCCAACTTGGCATGCTAATTTTGCAGCAACAGCTGGAGGTAAATATTAGCATCTACTGACATTAAGCGGTGTTACGCTAATCAGTGCATCATTTCATGCTGCATTTCTATTGGTTGGTTAGTCGACGTGGGTCGTAACAGCAGTCACACAGTGAGAGGCTCATCCTAAATTTCTGACACTGTCAGAATTTTATCCCAGGCTGTCTTTGATTGCATGACTGTGACAGCAGCTATCCTTGAATCTCTCTCACTGTGCAATGTAGGACCACCGCCTTAGAGCCATGACCAAAGACATTGCCACTTTATGTCACAATCATCATCTTTTGTCTGGGATAGCCCAAAATCACACAATGTATACTGGGCTTTAGACACACTGGTGTTAGACTTGTAGCCTATTTGTATGTTAATTTTTAACTTCAACTATTCTATTGAGCCAGAAGGCATGTTATTTACAAGGTAGACGTGCTCTTTCATTCAACGATAAATGGAAAACAGACTTTAACAGAAATTTATCTCAGAAATGCTTCAGGATATCATTCTGTATCAAAACATTTGTTGTTAAACAGTGCAGCTGAATAATGAGATTATAGATGACAGTGTTTTTGACAGATGACTGTCTCTCACCTTTTTTGTTCTAGCTTCACGAGAGACTCCCTCACAAACACCTGTGATGGAATTTCACTTTGCTTCGCTGATTATATTCTGCATTATCTGAAACCTCAGTTCTACTGGTTTTGAAGATTTAGTGTTTTCCATAATGTGGCCACATTACAAATACAATGACAATGATGTTATACAGAGTGACACATTTTTACAATTATAAAATATTGGTGTAAAAAGCGTTCACAGATAGAGTCATGACATCTACAGAGATCTCCACCAACAATAAACTATATGAGTCACCAGAACATTCGATGTCACCGGCACTGATATAATACTATTATGCACTATGATAATCATGCTTTGCTTTCAGTCTGCTGTCTTTCAGTTAAGCTGCTATTGTAATGATGACAGCATTTGTGTTTAAATCAGATCAAAATTTTCCCCCAGTAGCTATAACACTAGGTCATCAGAAAAAAATCTCTTGGTCCCAACCACCCACCCAGAGCTGAGTAAATCTGCCTTTTCCTATCACACCCTGCAAGCTTGGAATGAGCTGCAAAGCATGCTAAACTTTAAAAATTCACCCTCTCTGGATATTTTTAAAAATAGTTTGAATTCAGGATTTACAGAACAGTGTTACTGCTTTAAACAAGTGCCATCCTTTGCCATGATTATTTTAAGCCCCTGATCCCTGTATGTTTTGTCACTGTTATTGTTTTTTTGATATTTTTGTAATGCTGTCTTTCTCTGTACTTGTGTTTGAAACATTTAATTTTGCTGCCAGTCTCGCCCAGGACTCACTGGCAGAAGAGATATTCTATCTATATTTCAGTAGGACCTTCACAGACAAATAAAGGATAAATAAATCATTTTTTTTAATCCATTGGTTACTTCCAGACTCTTTAAAGATTTGCTGGACCTTCGTTATAGAGAATCATAACTAGCATGATGCCAAATGTATTATTTTTGTTTAACCAACAATTCAAAAGCCAAAGGCATTTAGTTTACAATGAAATGAAACTGGGAAAAAAGGGATATCCTTACCACAGAGAGACTAGAACCAGAAAATGTTTGGGATTTTTGTCTTCAAAATAGTTAAGGATTGATTTTTGTGGTGATTAAATAATTAAATAATCAACCAATTGTAAAAATAATGAAATAATATCTTGCCGAACATCTTCATAGTGCTTTTTGTTCCTTTTCATAGGTGGCTTGTAGTTGTTGCCGAAGCATTTGTTTCCCTCCTGCTTTTTACATTATTTGTATCATCTCTGCCGGGAAACCTTTAGTGTCATAAAGGAAAGCTGCCAAACTGGTCTTCAAAAAGAGCAGCTGTCAAAGGCATCATTTATTCTCAGTTACTATCTAACCAGCTGGCTGCTAAAGTAAGCTACCTGAAACTGACATCAGTTAGACTGTTACCATAGAGAGACTACTTTTTTTATCCTTCCTGAATGGCAGAAAGATGCAGTCTGTTTTGAAATGGCAACAGTAAGTTCCAAAATGACTAAAAAAAAGTTATTTTCTCTGAGAAATTCTACATAAATTATACACACACTGGCTCACAGAGTGCATTTATTGGGAAATAATCCACAACTTCAAAGTAAAATCATCAAATATGAAGTCAGCTCTTAGGAAGAGAATTTTTTTTTTTACATACTTTTTTCTATAAATATGTTTTGCAGTTTTGCCAGAAGTAAGTTAAGAGTATGAAACTGTATTCAACATTCATCACCACCTTGATACATGTAATTTTGAAAATGTCAGAAGAGCAAAATTACATGTATCATTCTCTCAGGTTCTGTCAAACTACTGTGTGTGATAGATTGATAAATTGAGAGATGCACAAAACCCAATTCATTCTCCCTGTCCACACTTCCCTTTGGGGACAAAAATGAAATGGCACCAGCATAAGTGATGCCCTTACATTTTTTTTTTTTTAATCTTAAGGTCCATGCTCTTTTGAGAGAACTATAATGTCTGGAATGTGGTTTCATCAATAGTGCCAGGTTGCCAGATTTCCTACTGTTCATCCATCTTTAACCCACTGTGTGTCGTATTAGAGGCCTCTGGCCCAGATCTGTCATTCTTATTCACATTCTTTATTCCCTTCTGCCTCATTGACATTGGCAGTAGACGGAGCCAGTCCCAGCTGGCTCATTCTGAAATTGCTTACTGTAGAACCACATCCCCACAGTAAAACAGACTGCTTCCCCCATGCCAGCTGTTCAGCCCTCACGTTCACCTAATATAACCCCAGTGAGCTTAAGGGTTTTAAAACTGTAATGAAAAAAATATTCCAAGTTAAAGAGCAGGTTGTCAAAAGGACTTTACAATTGAGACTCATATTGCAGAGCTCAGCAGCACCTCAGGAGTGCATCTTCTTACTTATATGACTCGTGGTTCTCTAGAATACAGAAATGTGGATCTTAAGATGATTGTTGGATTGGCTGAATGAATTGAACCTCAGGTTAATTTTATCACCAACTTTTCTTCTGTTAATCTTTGCTTTTACCTCCTTTCCTTGCTATTTTTTCTTAATTTGGACTCTCATAGTGCAACACAATATAATGTTTAAACCTGAATGATTTTAAGTAATCAGCAATGTGGACAAGTCTATGCCAAAACTCCACTGAGTGACATCTGGCTGGATTTACTCAAGCCTTACTCAGTAAGTTCCAGCTTTGGATAGATACATTGTAATGATGGAGTTAATTAAAAAAGTTAATTACAGAAATTTAAGGCTAGAGACGTGACCATTGGTTTATTTGTGGTTTGCTGGAATTGTTGATTGTGCTTTGTTTTATTTGATGTGCACAGCCAAGATGTGCTGACTGTTAACGGTTACTGGACACCCACAAAAACCTTGCTGTTGAGCCAGTAGTTTTGGACCTCATTGTATTTTGTGGAATTGCTGACATGTCAGTGCGGTTACTGACACAAATCTCATGATAAAATATAATCTCTGAAAATTCTAGTTTATTACTGGTTAAATGTTATTTGCTAAGTAAGGAGTAATTAATTACAATACAGGTTATGTGGTCATTGAATAGATAACTTAATGACATAAAGGCTATTCTCTGACACAGAGGGGGACTGAAAGGCTGCACTACTTTTAGAGCGACAGAGTGGTTTATCATGTTTGTCCCATGGCCAGTTTTTGGACAACACAATTTTTAATTTGAAATTCCATGACATGACACTTTGGCCTGTATCCTAGGCCTCATATACAGCCTGGAATCTGTGATCAGTCATCCGCAGGCTGTTGGGGCTGAGCGCTTGCACCCCATTGAATTGTTTACTCTTTCATGCCATGTTCACGCAGTAAGTGTGTACTTGTATGTGCCTTTAAACACTGTCAATTCTATTTCACAGTGACACAATGCTGATAATATTCATGTCTAAAGGCCTGCATACATCAAGGGCTTGACCAATAAACAACACAAATATGCAAAAAAAACTTGCTTGCATCAAAAATATTCATACCAACAGCAATGTGAATTTGCAACAGTTGCAAAGGCCCTCCGTTGTTGTGATGTGTTGTTCGTTATGTAAAACTTGAAGCTTTTTTTTGCTGGTACAAAAGCTCAGAAAAATCAACCATGGCCTTAAGTCCCTTTTTTGGCTGTGTAATATCCACATTTTGTGTGAAATTACTCTTGATAAAAATGATAGTTTGGAAAAAAATATATTAATGTAAAAATTAATCACATTAAAAAAAAAATCACCTAGTTTGTTTTGTTTTACTTTACTTGTAGTTTAATAGGATTCCCATTCACTAATGCCCTATCATCTGGTAGTTTTCCTGGGATGCTACACATACATCATACAAATTCACAAACAATGACTGTATAATATAATGCACACACATTATATATATTCAAACATGACATTACATACAAAAAAAAAAGAATATATCAAAAGGCCATAAAAACAGTAAGTCAACTTACAGAGAAAAAGTCTGGAGTCTGGCTTGACACAGTGACAAAAACTTTGCCTTCAAAAGAACATGAAGTTGACATAAGGAAGACCAGAAGTATTACAAGGTGAACATCCCAAATGATCACTTCTGGTCATCAAACAACTCCTTTCAACAGAAGTGCCTGTGGTGATACAGTAGGAAACTCAGGAGAGCTAACCTGGACCAAATAAATGCTGTCAGTTTTTTACCAGTGCATTACGGAAAACACACCATGTGCACACAGTGGGGTAGCAACACTGCACAGGTGTGACACAACTAGCACTTAAACAACACAATGCTACCCTAGCAAAAGCTTCTGTATCTATAGGTTCTGTTATCTCTGTGCTGTCTTATCAACCTGTCAGCTTTTTAGGAACATCTGTACCTGCAGACTAATATTAAAAAAACTGCTTCTTTTTTTAAAATATTTTCAAAGAACTGTTACTAAGCTGAACACTGCCTACAAAATTTGTGAACACTTCTTGCCACCCTGTCCTCCAGGGCATGTGTAATGTGAAATGTGAACTGTCATAACGGTTATATGTCTCATTGAACTGAAAGGTTTTCACATTTTTCTAACCATTCATCTGTTTTTGCTTCCAACAGAGACCATGACGACCGCCACCTCCCCCATCCTGTTGAAATGGGACCCCAAGAGTCTTGAAATCCGCACTCTGACTGTGGAGAGGCTTCTGGAGCCCCTGGTCACACAGGTAGCTCAGTTAACTCTGTGATGCAAATGTAACTAAAGAGTTGCTGATGGGACATTTGTTATAGTTCATAATGACAGCAAAATTGATTACTTTGTGGTTGCACCTTTGCTGGATCACTTGTTGTAAAGATGTTTAACTCTACTGGGTAACTGCCAAAGACTTTGGCTCATCGCCACTGACTTTGCTTGTCTTCTTTCGCTAAACAGATTGCTGAACATGACTTTGGTCACCCTAGCTTCTGTGACAGAGTGTGTCTAGGGTTGGGTATTGTTTTGATTTTGTGGTTTCTGAACCCAATGTGTATACTGAGTCTGGCCAAAGTCTTACTGAATCCTGGTTCAGATGATAGTCATATTATTTGACAAAGAAAAATAAGAGCTAATGCATTCTGTAAGTCAGATCCACCTTTAGCCTCTTCAGATTCAGGTTTCTGAGAGAGTTTTTCACTTGGTGCAGAGCATGTGTAAAATGTTTGTAAGGTCTAGGATTAGGGTCAAGTCTTGGAGGTTCTTACAAGGCTGCTGTAACTGCTGTATATCATCCAAAGCAGAACTTGGGTTTTTGAATTGATTAATGTTCTCTCCAGCATCTGCATGTATCATCAACTGCATTACATTGCAGCAGTAACTAATCATAATGGCTAACTTCGTCATAAATGATACACAATTTGCTGTTTACAGTGATAATTTAACCCATCTCAGGCAATGTTTAATGCTTACCAACTGCAACAATGCATGATGACTGGTACTGTTTCACTTTTTTTGAGTGTGTGTGTGTGTGTGTGTGTTTTCATGGCATATGTGCTACTTGAGATACCTACTGTAGCTGTGAACTACCACAGAAGCTGTTTTGAGTATTTTGCCAGTTGATATTTCTGTGTGTCTGTCTGTGAACAGATTTTGTTAACGCAATAGCATTGCAACCATGCAAAATGCAGATACAAAACTTTACAGGTGTGTAGTTGAGAGCAAAATGAAGGCTGAGTTTGAAGATGGGTTTGGTCTGAGCAATGGCGCTGGAAGTAGGGGGGTAAGAAGTATGATGAAGAAGTAGTATGAAGAAGTATGAGGACATTTTTTAGGATTTAGTGGCATCTAGTGGTGAGGTATTAGATTGAAACCAACTGAAACTTCCTACGTGAGCCAAGGAGATCCACGGTGGCTGACTTGAAAAGATGATAGCCCAACTAGAGTCAATGTTTGGTTTGTCTGTTCTGGGCTACTGTAGAAACAACACGGCGGACTCTTTAAAAGACAGCCTGCTCTGTATGTACATATGATTGGCTCATTCTAAGGTAATATAAACACAGTGGTTCTTAGATTCAGGTAATTATACTCTAATGGAAACAATGGTCTAAATATTAGATTTCATTTCTGCCAATATATCCCCCTAAACCTTAAACATTGAACCTTTAAGTTGTGGACCACTGTATGTCAGCTGGAGTGATCGATTTTCAAGTTCATGGTGATGCTGTGCTGAAAGGAAATGAAACTGATGTCTACCTAGAAGGTACTATAGGAGACAAACACAGTCAGAAATCTAAAACTCTTTGGTCTTCTTTGGGAAATAAATAAACACTGTTTGCTTGGTAACAGAATAACAGAACACAGCAGCTTTCCCTAGTTTTTCAGAAATCCCACCACAAAATCAACCAGACTTACTCACAGTAGTTGCAAAATGAGCGCAGCATCCAGGTGGGACTGTACCTCTTTATTCCAGGCCGACATCCTTGGCAACTATCCCGTTATTTCAGGATGTCTTCATAAAGCTGCTTCATTGAAGGTTGTGGCTGACCAACTGACTCTGGTGGTTATTAGATTTGGAAAGGCTAGATTTACTCCCAGCCAGGGACTCAGAACACAGCCTGTTTACTCTTTGGTCCCCTAGAGAATGTATTGTTGGTATTGATTGTAGACTTTTCGCCAGCTTTACCTGTTACAGCAGCAATACACAACCGTTATATCTCCTATTGTCAACTTTTTATGTTTGCTTTCTTTTGGAGACAATGGATTATTATAGTGTCTGGGTTTATCTGAACTTAGACACAAAACCCTGATATACCCTCTTGTTTCAAAACCCTTTTACAGTATATGACTCAGAACTGTGATTACTAAGTGATTGTTTTGTAACTCACAAAGAAGTCTCGGATCTTTGCACTCAAGCCCACCATCCTAAAGAAGTCGTAATGCATTTTTCACTAAATTAAATTTAAGGTACAACAGGAAGTTTGTCAAATAGAGAAAGACATGGTTCATAAAATTTGTCCTTATTACTTTTTTAAGCTTCCATTGTTATACATGTGTAGCCTAGAGACACTTCAGTAAACAACAGAATACAAAAAGCTGTTGTGCAGTTACACATGAAATGAGATGGATGCTGTTTTTAAAATACAAAATGAAAAGTGCTGAACTGAACATTGCAGATTCTTTAGCGCAAACATTAGCAGGAATTGATCTTATTCTTCTGAGATATAATGTCTTTGCAAGCTTTCTGTAGTAGCCGATGCTTCTGTTTTAACAGATATGTTATTAGTAAAGACACCTCCACTTTGGGGTTGGGTAGATTAATACTGCAGGTCTTTTGAGTCCCATGGCACCAAGTAAAATCATAATAATTTGTCCAAGTTGAGTTGCAACCCTTTTTGATATTGTCAAGTCAAATCACAACATTTGTACCTCCGACTCAGGTTGGGTCTTTTAACTCAAGTCCAAGACTTATATTGAATGTGCTTTTTGCTGTTATCATATAGTGACATTGACAAATGCATGACACCACAGAAATGCAGGCTCTGGGAATAAAATCTTCTTAGTGTTATGATGTTCATATTAATGTCAAATATAACCATAGAAAGGGTTGTTAAGCTTTTGAACAGGATCTGTACAGGCAGACATTGCTTATTTAATCAATTTAGACAGCACTGTATACGGCATGCCTGAGTACAAATCCTGACCATCAATGAGCAAGTTTTTCTCCTAGAAATTATGTTTGTATAGTACTAGTTGTTTTTTTAATTACATTGTGGTGAGAGAGTAATCACTGCCTGCACTTTGTTTGGAGACAAGAATTTTCTGAGTTAGAAAACTCTTTATGTACCACACTGGATTCACAGGGTATGGGGAGGTGGCTGGGGTGGATGGGGACATACAAACTGTTGCACCAGGGTCCCAGTTTAGAGCCCAGACCGCTGTCTGTGATTAAAGCGATAAAAGCCCTTTTGTTTGTGATTTTGGGTGCATGATATTAAAAAAAAAGGTAATAATGACAAAATAATGCTGTAGTCACTACAGGTAGATAGTGTTTTACAAGGTTGCCTATTTTGGTGGAAAACGGATGACATACATTGTCCTTAAACATTTTGCTGATATATTAAACATTTTTGTGGCTTGCCAGGTATGTTAATTACCAGCATTTCTTTATTATGTTAACTGAAAAGATAATTTGATCAGCATTACTTTTCCCCTAATACATGTATTTGCTGATTCATCAGTTGTATATAACCACAATTTCTATACAGGGCTTTAAACCATATGTACACTAGACTTGCTTACTTGATGTTTTTGATTGCTTGATATTTCCTGTAACAGCTAAGTTTGTGCCCAAAGTTAAGTTCATGGCAAATCACCAAAATACCAATAAGAATGCATCAAGAGATGGCTGAATCAGAGCAGAATCTGAGAATGTGTCTCCCTCCTAATTTATTTTATAGGATTTCTGAGCTTGAGTTATTGTTGGCCATCCGTCTCTTCATCCCTGCCTGTATAACTTTATAGGTTTTGGGCTTATTTGCTGTAATTGGATTACATAAAAACTTCCAGTGAACCACCATTACTGTTTGCTTGGAAGAAAACCCAGACATGCATTTTTCAATTGGCATCATCTCCCTATTTTGAATAACATTGGCATGAAATATCAGAATAAATTCTATTAAAATATACACTCTAATTTTGGGCAGTGTATAAAATCCAGCTCAGTTGGTTTCCATTCAGACATGCTGTAAGCCACATCCTATGTTTGTTCTTATAAGTGGTCATCAAAATGACAGGTAGTTAATTGCTTAATATTAGCAGGACGAAAGGGTGATAAGCTTCCTCTCTTGACACATAGTGATCATTATTAATTCCTTTCTACAGCGATGCCCGGCTGCCCTTACAGCAAATTATGTGTTTGACTACCAAACTATTTCTATTATTATTCTATTTTAAAATGACGTGTCTTCCCCTTGACATCTTAATTTCTGTTTATTGAAATCCATTTTCCTGTTTTTGCAGCAGTGATTCCTGGGTTATTTCAGAAAGCTTCATTCTGAGGGTGTGAACTCCCAACACAATGCTTATCGATTTAGCTAAAACAGAAAGAATTCAGATGCAGGTCTTTTGTCAGACACGTCTGGAAATAATAAACATCTTATCCTTTCAGGTGTAAGATCCAGGGGAGTTGTACAGGCAGTTGCTTGACAGTGAGATTCCAACTGAGAAATGTTGCGGTATTCGTCTTATATAACAACTTTTAAATAAATGATCTGTAACTTTATTTGCTTGCACCATCTGACTGTTAGCTCTCTGAATTGATGGATATTACGGTTAAAAATAATTCATCATCTACTCTGCCGCACAATAATAGTAAAATGCTGCAACAAAGATGATATTGCAGCAAAATGGATTCTCTGCACACCTTTGGGAATGAGCACAACAGCCAACTATAGTAGTTCATCTTTACTGCAATTGCATTGGAAGCATGGAGCATTTTCGGATATAAACGAGACACTGTGATTGTTTTTCCTGTCAATTTGGATGATTCAGTGTTTTTGGATGGAATAAAAGGTTGCCTCAGGAGGATAGACAAACAGGCTCACCCTGACATTGCTTGAGATAGCAGGCTCATTTATCATGACCAAGCTTCTCTCACCCCTGCTGGAGTACTGGCCAAGTCCATAGCTAATAACACTGAGGGGCTTACTTTATCACTGCGTATGAAGGCAGCATGCCTCTGATATAGTAAACATTTTTATACTGCAGGCGGTGGCAATATATTTTGAAAGAATTATAGGGAGGTAGCCTTGAGAGGCAGGTGGGAAAAAACAGGTACTAGAAGTTTGGCTGTTTTCATTTACTACAGTCTAGACTTTATATATGTTGGTATGGAAATGTGGAGGCACTGAACAGGAACCAGTAGGCCATAATGGTATATACATGGTTATAAAACGTGGAAAGGCTGTAATATAACTATGGAAATGATAACAGAATTTTGGTGCTGGACAAACTTTTGCTTTAACTAGCTTCACACACAGGCAGTCAGTGGATACTCTACGAAACTTTTAATCAAACTTTGGACACATAAAAATGTACAGCAATGAACTTTGCAAGATACCAGTTCTGGCCTCTGGGGTCTCAGTTATTCATGTGTACACACACACACAGTTAAAGTAGTATCATTACATATGATAATTAAGGAAATGTGTTGCATTGATCAATTTATATTCCTTGCGTTGTAGAAAACATTGCACTATCCCCTATGAAAGGAGAAAATATAGCTGTTAATATACGTAGCTGATAATTCTTTGCTCAAACAATTGTGATTACTTAATTTCTGCCTAGTTAAATGTAATAACATTTGGGTGACAATCATAGACTGTATAAAATAATGGACATAGCTGCTGTGATGTCATCCATTGGTTTGTGGAGTACAGTTTTGAAGCCCTAAAGTTTGGCATTTCTGTCGTTGTCATTAGGCTTGGGTGGTATCATGGTATTACGGTATACTAGGGCATTTAGAAATCCCAAAGGTTTGATTTTCAGTACCATCATACAGGCGCTCCTCTTTGTATCAAACTAATTGCATGTAGTGCACAGCACACACAACAGTTCAGTCTCCGGTCTCTACTGGTGGAACAAGCAGCTGATCTAAAAGATCACCTAGTGATGAAGGTATAAGTTTTAGGATTGTAAATTGCCAGCAGAGAAAGACTGTGGCGGCATGGTTTTTTAAAAAAAAAAAATCTAATTAAGAACTGATTCCATCTGGTTAGCTCCCCACACTTATACCTTCATATACTGTATACCCCAGTGAAATTTCAGGAAGGTATAAAGGTAGGTAAAGGTATGAAAAATTAGGTATCACCCAGGTCTAGTTGCCATCTTTGTTTTTGGAGCCAGAAATGAACATATGGACAAGAGGGTATAGCTATAGAGTAGCAAGGGGCGCATGTCTTTAAGCCTTAGTAAAATGTAAATTGGTACGTTTTATAGAAAAATCTGCTCCGTTCAGTTGTCAGGAATGTTGAAATTAGTTATAGAGACCAAAACGTTTTTTTGTTTTTTTTGCACCAGCCTGTAAACATGTTTAATTTTGCTGTAAAGTTGGACATTTTAACATGCAGTCTATGGGGATTGACTGTTTTTGTAGCTAGCCTCAAGTGGCCGTGCATTGACTTAAGTTATCAGCCCCGGAGTTTGCTGCTTGGTAATGATACATGTATTCATTTGAGAGAAATAGAAAAAAACTCTTCATTATTATTATATGCCCTTGGATAGAGAACAGTACAAGGAATCTGAAAGTCAATATTTGCTCAACAGTGTTAAATCATGAGATCATTTAAAGGGATTGTTACATTCATTTCTGGCATTCTTGTGCATATGAGTGTAAACAAACAAACTTAAGTAATTGTTTTGTCACCCTTGCACAGATATTTTTTAGTTTTTATTTTAAAAAGGACTGTCGGGGCCGCTGCACAGTCTAATGTTAACTTCATATCAGCATTATGGTTTACTGTCAGTGAGCATAAAAAAAAACACAAACAAAAAACAGGCTTGCTGTTCTCTGTGTCGCGGTGCTTGTCTTGCTGATACAGTAGATTTGCACTTACAGTAAAAATAAGAGTGCTGATCCCAGGATTCACATCAGTCTCGCATCGTGTAGTGTGTCTCCTGTAATCGTTTCACAGCAGGATCTACTAATGAGGTAAAAACACTCCAACCCAAATATTCAGGGTGAGAGGTGTACAGAGGTTCCTCAAAGCTTGCATTGCTATACTGTCAAACACTATTTGATCAGAGAAAAGACAGTTTCTTTTCTACCCTACCTCTCTTTCTCTCTTTCTCCCTGACTCACTCACTCAAACACGCACACACCCACCCACACACAGATTTTATTTTAATAATTTCATTGGTTTGCATGTTTATTAAGTCTTTGTCTTCACTTCATCCTCACCCATTTCATTTAATCTTAGCTTGCTATATGCATACTAATAATACTTTGTTTATCTGTGTTTGCTTTATTTGTTGCTTGTGCATATTGGACTTCCCTTTCTAGGAACAACTGACAAGGTCAAGAATGACTATCCCATAATAAAAAAAATAAAATAAGTTAATTAAAAAACAAACCAAAACCAACCCAGAGGCATTCATCAGGTTTAAAAAACAAAACAAAAAAAAAAGATTTTTTTTTTTTAATGTTAGGCTTGATATTCATCAGTTTTTGTTGACTTAAAAGCAACCAATGTTTGCTGCTTTAAATAAATACTTTGCAGTAAAAGACACATTTCTTCCGAACTTAATAGCCTATAACAAACGAATTCAACATTAAAATTCTCGCTAAATGGCTTTGACTTTCTCTGACAATGATTAAGACTAGCAATCCTGTAGACCAGTGGTTCTCAAACAGGGCAGGCCCCCTCGGGGTATAGAAGCACTGTGACAAGGGGAAAAATATGGAGTGAAACAAATTTGAATAATTATGATTTATGTAGGGAAAATAAACAAATGAGTTTGCTGATGCTATCATACTGACCTTTATGTCACTAAATTTCAGAATAGAATCTTTTTTAATAGTTGCTTCCCCAGTTATTGTTATTGATTGTTTAAAAAATAAATGCATTGTGGAAATTGACTTTTTTAGCTTCTGAAGGGGGGCATGCTCTAAGCAGTCATTGTTAGGGTTTAGTACTGTTTGGGTTTTTTCTGATACTGGTACAAAAATGATACGGTACCAAAATGGTGCCTGAACGAATACTTTTTTTAAAAAAAATAAATCACAAAACGGCAGTGAATAACTTGAAAGAGTAGCTTTTTTATTGCAAAGGTCAATTTTAGCCAACTTGAAATTAAATAAATGACCTTAACAGTTTAAAGTACACTTTGATATATAAATATGAATTAATATAAACAGTATTTACAGATTATAACACATTTACATAATCAATAAAAACTAAATCACCAACAATATTTATCCGCAGCCAGAGGTGTCTCTATTATCTGTTAAGGAGTGACAACAGTGGGAATAGCTGGTTCATTAACAGTCCACTTTAAGGGAGCCTGCTCACTTTCTAATGTGAGGCTAACTTGGCTTCCAAACTTCGGGGCTAACTCCATTTACCGTAATCAGCAGGTGGCAAGAATGACACGGGAGCTCTGCTTTAGTGTTGAGGAGTTTTAGCATTTATTCACTGACAAATAGCCTAAACTGTTCACACACTGCACTATTGTTTTTACCTTCATACTCTCTGCTCCGGTCACTGCAGCCTCACTGTCTCCACCGCCACACAGTGGCAGATATGCACTCTTTTCCTTTCTGTGCTGCACACTTGCAAAATATGGCACCAAAATGAGGCATCCAAATCTGCATCTGGATTCAATCTGGTAGGTAGCACTGGTATAGACTCTTAGACTGAAAACTACCACTGTTTATAAAGTAGTTAAAGCTGGCTACATCTTGTCCAGCTACAAGTGTAAAATGCTGCTTTTACATTGCTGCTCAGTGTCAACAATTTCATTCATTCATTCATCCGCAGAACTAGAACTTTACTTTATAATAATAATAATAATAATAAATAAATAATAATAATAAATAATAATTAGTATAATAATATAATATTAAACTTAGTTATGTAATATTAAAAATACTTTTACTTAAGTGGGATTTTAAATGCAGGACTTTCACTTACTGTAAAAAAAGGATCGGAGTACTTGCATCACTAATCTAACTTAAATGTATCTCCTATTGGCCCTTAATGCATGTAAGCCAAAGGATGCAATATAAGACATTTTTGTTTTCCTGTTCTTGGAGCCAGTCTTGGCTGAAGGTAATAGCTGTAAACACTGTCATTATCTGCCGTAAAACACCCCTCACTCTTGACATTTTTTTCCTGTTATTCTGCTTTAAAATTGTAGGTGTCTTTTATTCAGGATAAGTCTGCAGTCTGAATTGGTAGTATATTGTCTAATTAATGTCAAAGGTCCTTTTGCTTGGAGGCTGTTGTTTAATTATTATGCAGTTGGATGCAGTAGGTAAGGTGGTCTTTTGCAAAGTTAGTCTTTGAAGTGAGCTCTTGTTATTGGGATGTGCATACCAGTTTGATTGGTCTTAGGGATTATAATTGATGCCTCATTAAAAAAATAATGATAAGGAGATGAAGACTCCAGCCATACTTAGCATTTCATGTGTTCCAAGTGCACTCTCTAATGCCATGTTTAAATCCAGCTGCCCTGACATTGATAGATTTCACATTTTATGTTGAGTATCACTGCATTTATGCCATGTATATCAGCCACATACCACATACCTAACAGAAAAAGTGTTGCTCTTATGGGGTTAAAACATGACATGAGTACCACAACAAAGTGGATTTACCCCCTGATCCCTCCGCCCTAATTCCGCCTCTTGGATGGGATTTCCACCACTGGGATGTTTGGTTGTTGACATGACATACTGCCTCCATGTGCTGCAGGGAAAAGCCTCTCTTCTACACTGTCTGTCCAGTTTGCTCAACCAGAGAGAGCTATCAAATGATTTCCTAGTTATGGTTTCTTTTTTTAGGGGCCTCTGATTCCCATGGTTGCTTTTGATACTCTAACATGGATTTGTTCATGGTGAGTACTCATGCCAGCCTCATCGGTGCAACTTTCTTCTCTTAATGAATGTTTGATGTCAGAGGTCATCTCCTTAAGTATTAACTATGTATAATAACAGAGCTGGAAGATGGTCTGTGCTACATGCACAGCTGATTCTGGTCAAGTACTGTATAAACTTCTTCAAATGTGAATAACTGACAATTAGGAGCTGTATTACTGTATGCATTCACTGAGCCACAGTAGGTAGTTGGTTCCCTTTCACTTTCACATGGGTATAGTGAGCACTGGCTTTGAAGGCCTTTAGGAACAAGTCCTGCTCTGGGGGCAGACAAGAACTCAAAATAAAAGAGCAACATTGGGGAATATAGTAAATTAAGAGACAACAAATTATGAGTGAGGCGTTGTCTGTTTTGCTGCTTGTTTATATTCACATGAATCATAGATTAGTCGTGTTTGGGAGACACGGCAAAACAGTGCTGTTGTGGATATATCCTTATTTCTTTGGGTTTTCTTGGTTATTACACTGGAATCTTTTTCCTTGGCATACTGGCATATTGACTTCAAAGCCTGGTAATGGGCTAGCAGGGGCACCTGAAGGGCAGAGTTGGCTGTCAGCAGTGGATGCTTTAACCCCCTTTGTTTTTGTATATCATCCAAGCCCAATGTTTGGCTCCTAGTATTGGTTGGCACCTGACACACATACACACACGTGCTCTAGTCAAGGGGCTTAACATAAAGGGAGGGGAGACGACGGCGGCAAGGGGATTAAGGCTTCATGCTGCATCACTGTCATAATCCATTAAGCTAGCGGAAAAGGAGGAAGCCTGGACCTCAAACAGACACTTTTTGGAGGCAAGGAGGGATGGTATACTTCTCCTCATAGTTTTTATTGAAACCACAGAACAGTTGCTCTCAAAGGTTTTAGAGTAGTCATAATTTTCGTGGTATGACGACATTGTGTTGACAACACTTGCATCTTGTTTTTCAGGGAAAAGCAAAATAACGTATGATTTTATCTAATGACTTTGGGTTATCTTAGAAATAACCCTTATTGAAGACATGCATTTTCAGATATTACAAAGTATTGCCTGGGTGTTGGATGCACTGCAGAAAGTGGTGAAGCTCATCTTCATTTTTGAAAGCTAAGTACTGAAAAAGATGGGGAAAAAGCTGGATTTGAAGATGTGAAGTCCTCCACTCTTTGTAGTCTTTTCTATCCCTTGTTTGAATTTGGATGACAGTATTTCTAAGAGGCTTTGAACCCTGTCAGAGGCGGTGATGTTCAAAGGCAGTCTGGAACCCCCTGCTTCTTGGCATGCAACTCATCGGACACTTGCCATGTTACAGGAAGCAATCCTTAATTTAAGCTGGAAGAGGGGAACGTGGAAATGAATTGGATAGCTGGAAAAACAGTGACATCTTAACAAGACAAAAGTATGTCTTAATGATAATTTGACACCAGTGGGTTGATGATTTATTTTTTTTTACAATTTTCCCAATATTTAGTTTTCCACAATAACTTTGCAGTTTGGATTTGATGTGATGCTCAAATACGTTAAAGGGTTAAAGTTTGTATTTTGAGTTTTAAACAGTTTCCAATAATGAGGAATCCATTCTAAAACAGTGGAGGATGAAGCTCATTATTGGTGATTAACACAAATCTAAGTAGATTTAGCATGCAGACCCCATGCATAAAATAAGATTTTGCTCTCTTCTATCTTTGGTGTCATTATGTCACACATCTGACACATTTGGTCTCCTTTATTGTTGCCTCAGTTGGCCCTCCTGCCTCGCGTGATATCGTGACATTAGCTCAGATCTCAGATGTGTCCCACACCTGCTCCACTGAAAATGTTTAGCCTGTATCTTTGTTAGCCTTCATAATGAAACATTTATGGTATTTTTCCCTTGTGAATTTTCTTGATCTTGAATGCATGCAACACGAGTGTTTTGTTATTCATCTCACTGGCATGAAACCCAAATATAGACTCCTGTAGCTACTTGCCATTTGTCAGTCTTATTTTGTCCTCTGGCTAAAAGGATATTACCATGTAAGTGTATTTGATGCTGCGACGTCAAGAAAAGAAAAGTTATATGTTGTGTTATGTAGTGGTTATGTGTAATGGAAAAATGGTATTTGTATGGGTATCAACTATGAAACACAATTCACTGATGACATATTGTGACTTTGTAGTGAGTAGTATTGAGGTTGGAAATGCGTAGTTTTACGTTAAAAATTATAACATGACTACAGTCTAGTCTCACTCCCAGGGTGTTAAAATATCCCTCTTAAGCAGTGTCCCTGGCATCACTGTAAAGGTCGTGACACACCAAACCAAAGGTCGGCTGATCGCCCACGTTAAGCTGACAGTGAGCTTCAGTGGCCCTTGTCGCCATAGTGTGTGCCACACTGTTGGCCAAGGTCGACCCTTAATGTATTTTTTTTATGCTGATTCAGCCTTTTAGCCCATCGCTGAATTAAATCACTTTTATTGGCCGTTCAGCTCAGCGCTAGAGAAGAGAAACAGAAGGCAGGATGTAAATAAACAGCTTAAGCTAAGGATTGAGGTTGAAACAAACTTATTCTGTAAGATTGTTTTTCTTTAACCAATGAGCTCCTAACAGAATTGTTTGTTTTTTTGTTCATGGTGCACAGTAAATATGTTTTGTTCTTTCACTATTGGGTTGTGTTGTTAATGTGCTAACTGGCTAACTAGTGTCATGGCGATCTTTGGTTTTCCTGTTTTGAATGATGAATGACGACCTCCTTCTGCTGCTATGGAGTATCTCCTCTCACACAGGTGCAGAACAGACATGCTTGTTGGTTGTTGGTTTGGTGTGTTCCTGTAAAATGTTTTGGCGGAGAAAAGGTGAGGTAGCGGTGCAACGCAGCGGGGCGACGCAGCGGGGCGACGCAGCGGGGCGACGCAGCGGGGCGACGCAGCGGGGCGACGCAGCGGGGCGACGCATCGGGGCGACGCATCAGGGCATTTTTGTCACAGCTAGTTCTTGGATGTTGTCTTGGACTCTTGCAGCCTTAATGTGTCCGGGGACATACTTTAGATTATGATTGGCCTACAATGAGCTTTGACTTGACTAATCTGTAAAGCAGTTTGGGTTGCCTTTGGGTATGAAATGTGCCATATAAATAAATATGCCTTGTCTTGCCTTCTGCCCAAGCATAAGAACATGATAAGTCGGGACGAGATCACTTCAGTGATTAAGTTTATATCTGTTTACCATTACTGTATTTTATCTTGGATCCTGGGTACTCCAGTAGTGAGCTGATCTTTCCATGTGTGGTTGCATGATTCCTTTTTGTCAAACATGTGCCCAGATGAGGGTCTTGTGACAAAAATCTTGACTTTATCAAACCTGCATTGAACACCAAGTACCTTCTGTTTGTATCTTCGTGTTTTCTCGTGGAGATGAAAGACCTTGGGTATATTGGTTTTGGTCACCATACCTTTGCATATAATTTGAATAGATTGCTGCTGGCCAGGACATTAATTTCTCAGTTAATCTGGGAGTGACCTCACAGCAAATTTGCAATTTGGAGGTCTCAACTGCTCTCAGGTTCCTGTGAGCATTTTGCTGAAAATCAATGCAGTGTTGTTTTTATTCAACTCAATACTTGAGCTCTTGAAATCCCAAACAAACATGTACAATACAGGAATGTAACTGCATGTTCTTCTCTGTCTCTATCTGCTACTCTCTTATTCTGTTTCCCTACATCACACTTGGCACTGTTTCCTCTTGCTCTCGCTCTCCATTCTGCACAAAAGTGTCAACTAACACACATACAGTGCATTTTAACTGGTGTCCCGACAAAGGTGATGATAGAAAGTAATACTTTATTATTTACACGGTAGTATGATAAGGATGACAGCTGTGTCATTATGCAGAGTGCCCCCTGTTAGCTTCTGTCTTCTCATTACCTCTGCCAGTGCCTCGGGGTCAGTGCTGGATCTTGTGAAACACACTTTCATCTGTCTTCGGGCTGTATCTTCTGACACCTTGCTATGTCAGCATATGGCTTGCCCCAGGGTTCTGAACAGCAGCCATGCACAGATGCTGGTTGTTCGCTCTCTCTCTCTCTCTCTCTCTCTCTCTCTCTCTCTCTCTCTCTCTCTCTCTCTCTGCTTTTCTGCCACAGAAAATACACCACATCAGATTGCCTTAGAAACACAACCCTCCTCATTTTAGCACTATTTCAACAAGCAGCTTCCACTATGATGACTAGTTAAAAACAATCTAAAACTATATATTATTTTTGCTGTTGTTATTCATGGCCCTAACTGAAAGACCTGTCCATATGCATTTATATTTATATATTCATATTCATAGTATCAGCTCTTAGTATGTGTGAGTGGACTGTACTGCCAATTCTCTTTTAAGTTTTCCATGCCTGATTGATTCTATATTAGTTAAGATACAAATGAAACTAAAGATTTGGATGCCATTTTGTTGGTTTTTCAGTTGATTAAAATTAACATTCAGCACCAGCTTATTAATAAGACTCACAGCCAGCATTTTGACTTGTAACAGTAGGAGACATCTCAGGTGTAAAAACATAAAGGACGGCTCCATTCTATTCAGTTTTCACAGTAAGACATGTTAGTGAGCGGTGAGCCAGCATGCACAATACCAGGACCCAAAACTGAAGCAGCTAATGGAGCTACACCTGTTTTTTTCCCCAAATTTGACATGTCAAAATGTCTTCTATCATAAAAGTACAGGTACTCCAAATAAATACATTCTATTTTAAAGTCAACATTTTGAATATGTAAGGTGACAATATTCAAGTGAAATAATTTGTAAGTGAGGAAACAGAACTTTAAAAAAGTGCATATCACTTTTGACACTCTTGATTTCATAAAATGTCGTTTGTTGCTTGTTATTCACTGGTCTGTTTTATGTTTTTGACAGAGAAGCAATGATTTATTACAAAATAGGAACATCATAAAATTTTTAACGATTTTTATGATTGTAAAAGAAATCAAAGGAAGACTCGGTCTATACTGTTATACTTTTTTAGGACAGGGGTTGCCTTTGGAAGTTAGTGCAGTGGCCCAGAGCAATACCCATTTTATATCAAGTGTATCACTATAATGAAGGAAAACAAGAATCTCTCAGATGGCGACTTTAAATTTAAATTATTTCCAATTCATGGAGAAAAAAAATGTCTGTGTATGTCCTCCTTTTTAGTATGCTGAGTTAATTTGACTGTGGTCCTAAAAAAATACTCTGCATCTTTTATGAGAACAGCCCTGAGTAGTTGAAGGAAATATTGCAATCATATCAACAGTTTTTAGAATAAAGTTTTGTTGCAAAATAAAATCTCTTCATTTGAACAGTCTGTACATCTGAGGCTGCATGATTTCAGGAGTTTCTGAGAATGCAAAACTTAGTTTGAACATCACAACATACTGTATATGATTTCCTCCTCAGAGTGATTGGGACATCAAGGCTAAAGAACAAAAAAAAGTGCTTCTTTTCTTTTAAAGACAAAGCAAAAGCTTGCAAATGCACACATTTTAAAACCTTTACAGACAAAATTAAAAAAAAAAACCCCAAAGCATCCTTTTGTCTTTTTTAGTGTGACAAATGTTTTCAGTTGCTTGAAGACCACACATTGTGCTCATCATTCAAGAAAGTTTGAACTGTGTAGACTAATTACTTATATCCTCACAAACCGTTTTTTGTCTTTTTAAGATTCGCTGAATTTAATTTTATTACAGCTATCTTGAAACGTTTATACTTTTTCATCCAGTGTTATATTCACTTCATCTCCCTTCAGTTGGCAGCTCTAAAGGCTGCAGTTTTCATTGTACTTCTTGAAATAGTTTACCATGCCACAAGCACTTATTCCTCCAACAAGGAAAAAAATACTGTATTTAAAACTTTTATTAAAAGGGGTGAGAGAAGGAAAATGGGAACGAAAGACAGAGAAAGAGAAAGAGTCACAGTGTTGCTATATTCATTATTGAATAGTGCCTGTCTGTGCCTGAGAGCTGTGGGAGCAGCAGAGGAGAGTCCAAGGTCAGCACCGTAGGCCGTAATGTCTGGTAATCTGTGAACCAGAACACTAGGATACATTTACTTACTGCCACCACCCATAGAGTTTTGGCTTATCAGATACTTTGTAAACCAACACAAGCATACACTTACTGTACAGTGCCATGGACTGATAAGACAGCCGATGCTGTGAAGATGCTGAGCAGATCTACGGGTGAAATACAGCTGATCCGTTTGGGCTCTTCAAAGGACTCTGACAGTATGCCAGCAGGGGTCTTGCCTCCCCTGTTCTGTCGTCTGTGTGTAAGAGCGAGACAGAGAAGCAGAAGATGAAAGGGAAAGAAGCAGACAGATAATCTGAGATGCTGATTCTCTGCATATTTGACTGTGAGCAAGATCAGCACAGCTGTAATCTAAATGAGGCTGAATAGTCAAAAATGAGTTTGTTGTTTCTCTATTCTTTGATATGTTTGTGCGCTGTCTGTGTTACTCTTCTCTGTACAGCTATCCTCTTCCTCTTTGACCCATAAACCCAGGTCAATTTGATGAAAATTGTCTTTATATTTTACAGAAAATAACATGCCACAAAACAAGCCCATTTTCATTAATAATTTACCTACCCAGCTCAACTGCTAAACTACTTCTGTCTACAGTTCTCCTTACGTTTTGGTCTCACTTTGCTGAGTTTTGTATTTATGTAGAGGCAGCTTTAGTGTTCACTGTAAAACTTTTGCTATGGTTCCCTGTAGTGCTTCATTTGGTAATTCTGTAGGAAGTTGCATCACTTTGGTTGCATAAGATTGAAGCCAGTAATTACTTAAATTTTTTTTGTGGTAAATATTTCATCCTTGCACTGCATGAACTAAATTATTAAAAGAACCCTGAAAATCAAATTCTATCAATTTGCGCTGATCTCGTAGGCACAAAAATCGGTCATTGTGCTTGGGTTCTTGAACTCCATTCCGCAAACACTCCTCTGAGAGGGACTGTCAACCCTAACGCAAGATTTAAATTGTGCTTTTCTATGATTTTGTCAAGTAAATATTTCAACAACAAGGCATGTACATTCAGATGCACAGATAAGTCGAGCTATGGTTATAGCCTTACTAAGCCATTTAATTAACTGTCCTTGTCCCAGTATACAAGCACTGGGGGAGAATGGATTTATTGATGGAAGTATGTTCAACTCCACCATGGAGGTTGGCGATATGCCCCCTTTCAGCTAGTTAAAATAGACCTATATTATTTATATAGTCTTTGATATAGACAGAATCACAGTCACAACTGTTTATTTACAGTAACTTCAGGTTAGAAAACAAATGCATCACGTACATAAAATCTAACGTCACTGAGAAAACTCTGCCTTTATTGATTAGTTTTAAGCCCCTTCACCCCTCATAAATAATGAGTAGTCCCATCCCTACCCACTGAGGGAGGTGGCTATTCATATATACAGCCCTTACCAACAGGGATTTGAAGCTGTTATATCAAAAACACCAAACTCAGTTCAGAAAAACAGTAATTTTACTTTGCTGATGGGGTTGTTGAGTTGTTTGTCTACCACCACCTTGATCAGCTGCTGTGGAGGGAAAAGATGAACGAATATTAAAATAAAGTGTAATTTTAAATTCATTTATTTTTTTAGTTGGCTAAAATATGTTTTGCTGCGGCCTGTCTGAAGCAGTACATTGCTAAGTGTGCTGTGAGACTGTACTTTATTTATCAGAGGAGGGGGGTGGCTGGAGGGTGACTTTTTAATCTAAAATAAATACAAAATACTACCACCTAAAGTTGTATATCCCTCACCTGAGCCAAAATTTGAAAAAACAAATCCGTCCTCAGTGCTTGAAAAAAAAAAAAAAACCTTACCCGTTTGGCAGCGCCCCTTCACCCCTCATAAATAATGAATAGTCCCATCCCTAACCACTGAGGGAGGTGGCTAGGAGCGTGCGAAGAATGCCTAGGCCATTTAAAGTCTGACTGAGGTGTTTACATGATGGAGGGGTTCGACCTCCAATAGAATTATATAGGTGTGTTAGTCTGACTTTGAGAAATTCAGTTTAGTCTGATTTCAGTTGGACTAACACATTTACATGTATTTAAAAGTCCAGTTTTTGTCAATCTTACACACTAATTCAACTTTTTCTAACATGTATATGCACTGAGTGTGATTGTAATACAAGGTTTGGTGTTTGGCATAATTTGGTGTGGGCTACACGGCATTGGAAAGCCCTCAGCTTACAGTATGGCTGAAGTGTTTTTAGACCTTTTGACTTCCCAGACAGAGGTAAGATTAGACAAAGACAAATGTTTCTTTTGGGAGGAGAATGTTGTTGGACTAAATATGGATGAATTCCTAAATGTGTAAGGCTTGAGGTGCTGTGGAGTGGAAATGAAGGTTACAGAGAGAGCGAGGGAGACAGAGAGAGCATGTGTGTTGCTGTGATCACGTGCAGAGGATGCCAGAAGAGTTGTAAGTCCTTTGATTAGTTTACTGGAGGTGGACTGCAGTTTGGGAATCAAAGAGGTTGTGCATAGTGTGCTGCAGGTATACATACCCTCTGCTGCTGCTGCTGAATTGTCTCATCTGAACCTTATTGTTATATTCTCACAGTTTTCATAAAGCCCTGTTTTTAATGGATTGCTGCACTGATTTCTCTGCCACTTGTCATTGTGACCATATCTCACACTTGAAGCCATTTCAGAATAAAATTTGAGAAACTTTTATGAGGTCTGTCTTTGAAGTGAACAGCATTTCAGACGCCTCATATTCTGCCATTTGTTGTGAAGATTATGTGAACACCTCCAGGCACGTCATGCAGAAATTAGTCAAATGAGGACTCATTGGCATCTTTACCAAATAAACTGGCAAATCTAACGCAAGCATTCAGTAATTTCTTTTATACATATTCTAAGTGAAGGTGGAGAGTTTGGGAGTTAAAAAGAATCCTGAAATGTCCTAATTGGCCAGTGTTGCACATTGATTTCAAAACCCACTCTCTCGTGCTGCTGTTTTCCTTAGATTAGTTCCCCAAGGACTAATCGTTGACTCTTTTTTTTTTCCACACACACACTAAATTGATGGTATTTTTGGGTATTTCCAGGCAACCAAACATATTGTTTTCTGCACAGAGAACAATGTGCTCCAGCTGATATTTAGATCCAGTTTGGTTCCTGCATTTGGCTATGTGGAGAGTGTGTGATAATGGGTGTAAAACTGTTCTTATATCACGGTTGAAAGCATGCCCACCTGAAATAATTTAATGATCCACTCTGTGAAGATCAGCTTCGTATTAGAAAGTGTCCTGTCATACTTCAAGAAATGAATTTAGTAAGCTCAGTGATAGCAAAAGATATCTGTGGTGAGAATGATAATGAAGGAGTGGGAGGATCAAACAGAGTATAGGAACATGGGCTAAAAGGGTTACTAATGAGGAAATATTATGAGGAGACTGAAAGTTTATTGCACTCTCAAAGCAGAATGAATGAATGCTGCTCTCAGAAGTTCACCTTGTAAAATGTGAGAATCATTATCGCAGATAAGCCATTGATTCCACTGGCTCTGCTTTTCTACTGATTCACGTTTTCTCAAAACTATTTGTTACTTTCCACAAGTGTTTATAACATAAAGTAAGTAATGTGACACCTAATATATTCTTGTGGTGTAGGAAATCGTTTGAAATGCAGAGTTCGGATATCAGTGAAAAAAGTTCAGCAAAACTGCAGGTAGTGGGATAAACCTGACAATTTAGAGCAAATCTATTCAAGTAGGACAAGTAAACCAAAAAAGATGAAAATATTTGACAACTAGCACCATGTTTTATTATTCATCAGTTTTCCCCCTTATCCATCTTTGAATAGCACAGTTCCTCTCCAACATTCATCTCTAGGCTTTAAAACTAAACATGTTTCCAGGAGGTTTTATGAGGATCTGGTTGCAAGCGAACATGCTGCATGGTTAAGACTGTCAGAGCTCGACACGATGGCAAAGTGACACTTCCTGCTAAAACCCTTCCTCTTTGCCACCCAGAAACCCATTCAGGTACCGATCTTAATGCTTGCTAATCCCCACTGCTTTGCTCCACAGCACTTGTTAACTTCAAAAGATATTTGAAATAACAGAAAAGTGAGTGCAACCTTGGGCTTGAGAATCTTAGATACGTTTTCATATGCAGCTCTGCGGGATTTGTCGGCAGGGCTGTGGTGCTGTAGCAGGTACACTTGGCATTCACTTCCTCAGGAAAACAAATATATGTGTGCATGTTTTTCCTAACATTCAAATTTGCAATGCATGTGTGTGCTGTTGTCTGCATTTGAATGTTTATCTGCCTTGACTATATAAATAGCATGTGTATAAAGTAGTGTGCAGTGTTTCTACTGGCCTGAAGCCATCATAGCAGCCACCTTATGCAAACAGGTTCCCATATTGTCCTTTTCACAGCTAGCTGATTGATTCAGTCACTTGGAAAAAAATGAAGAGGACCCCTCGTGCTTTTGTCCCCTGAGCTTTTGCACACATTATGCACTTTACACATGGGCATAAACGGCCTCATCAATTATTTAACAGGGAAGGTTATGTATATCACTAACTGCAGGATTGTGCCAAAGGTTAACAGAAACACTCAGGAGCTCTGTATTGGTGTGCATGATGATACATGTGTGCAAGTTGGCTACACGTGCACACACATGCACATGCCCTTCCCTAATGTTCAGCAGTTAAAGTGCATCACTCATCCGTTGGATGCTAGTCTCAGAGGCTGAAGGCGGAAAATTGAATGGCTACGCAGAGCCACAGGGATTTACTACTGAGTGGACAGTCCACTGGCCAGTGCTCTGGAGAGGAAAGGCCGCATGGCATTTAATACTATTGATCAGCAATAAAATGGGAGGGCAAGGCAAAACAACTCCTTAGCCCTGAAGGAAAGGTTAGTCTCACCACTGCCGCAGAATAATCCCTTACAGTATTACCTGTTAACTGTTTACTGACTGAGTCTGGATATTGTAGGATCATTGGAATGCTTTAATATGTTATTGCATTTGACAAAAACCAAAAAAAAAAAAATGTCTGATTCTGTTAAGGGATTATTCTTTATTTATCCCCCCATTTTGCGCCTCCCCTTCATAAATATGGAACAGTCCCTAAATGAAGAGGGGTTTAAAGTTGTCCAACACTTCACTGGATTCCCAGCACGAGTCCATTTTAGACAAATAAAATAAAATCTGGATGCAAAGGCTGTGGTAACAACTTGATGCATGTTTTTGTTTGAGATTGGCTTTGTTCATTATCATTCCGGCACAACATTTCAGTGCTCAATGATGTGCAAATATTTGTCATCCAATCAGCAGCGAGCTTCCATATCTGAGTTGCAGTGCAACATCCTGCATACTTGAGCAGGATTTAAAAGCTGGGGCTAAATCAATGAATTCAGGCAGAGGCAAGGCTGCTGATGACGAAGGTGTGAGAAATAAATGGAGTTGGACATGGTTGAGTTGAGGATGGGAAACCGCTAGAAACATGTTGCTACAAACTAGATGGATCTAGCTAAGCTGTTTTTTCTCCATGTGTTTGAAGAATTTGCAGTTTTGCAGTCGCAGGGGGTTTAAGTGCAGGATAGGTCAAATGTCTGAAGACAGAGGACATATACAGTGCACAAACTAGCTGTAATTTCTCTAATGAGCTCAACAAATAATTTGTTGCTAATGGTAATACAAGCCAATCCATGCAGATGCGATTTCTCCCCCCTTGTTTTAAAATCATCACCCTCCTCCCACCCAAATCTCCATGAGAACCCTATGCAAAATGTGTTCTTGTGTCTGCTTGGGTATGGCTCAGCAGTTTTTGTGGATTTGTTCTCATTGCGCATCTGTGGTCCTGCGTCTTTCCTGCCCAGTGACCGTGTCTTGATGTGTCTCTGTGGTCATTGCTGTGTGTGCGTCTCCTTTCTTACACAATCAATCTTTGGGAACATTTGGAAATGTTCCTAGGGGAGAGCACTGGCCCAGCTATTGCCTGTGATCCACATTCACAGTAATCAGCTGTCCACATGTCTTGTGTAATATTTGCCCTGTCAATATGAGCCCAGACGTATTTATTTGTAGTTGGAAGCATGACAAGCACTGATTCTGTTCGGCTGCCAGTTATTATAGATTTTTTGTTTGTAATGATTAAAACCATTTTTTTGTGGACTGTCGGCTTAACCCTTGAGTCTCCACACTCATGCCCTGAGACCTCACTAGTAAAACTAATACATGAGTGCACAGAGTGGTGCACTAGTAGTTGATGAGGTGTTTGTACTTCAAAGTAGGTGGGTAGTTTAATTAGGAAGAAGTCGGTATAATCTTTTATAAATTTCGATAGCTTTTGACTGATAGATGAGTATACTGTAAACAGCTAGCCAGAAAATGCAGTCCGGTCTGATTCCCAACTCGTCAAATAATGACACTTGGTCAGTAGAGCCTGCCAGTGGTGAAGTGAATGTGAAACCAAAAGTGAATTGAGTTATTCTAATAACATGATAATTGTTAAAAAAATAATTTGTGTGCTTACATGTGTTGCATACTATACTACTGACATGTGTTGAGGCGTTGTTTTCCCCTCAGTAACAAACATACTCATTTTAAGCCAAATCATGTTCTTTCTTTTCTTTTTTTCCAAGACCGAACCATGTTGTTTTGTTGCCTAACCTAGGGGAGTAATTATAACCTGTATTCAATGTTTATTTTGAAAAGACATTTAATGAGGAGAACCCTTTTTTTTTTTTTTTTTTTTTTTAAAAGAAAATGCATGTAACAAGTTTAAATTGACATGCTGCCCTGGAGCACACAAAACTGAAGCAGGAGGGTGTACAGCACATCATATTTTGACATGACAGGCCACTGACCAAGCGTCAATATTTGATGAATTGGGAGTAAGAATGTGTTGGAAAAGGAGATGGATATATGCTTGAAAGTGTTGAATTTTATCACTGTTCTTTTAACATTATTGCACAGCAAGAGCAGGAGTGATACTGCAAGACAGCACGTGTAGCCAGGTTCATAAAACTGCACAGAATAAACATCCTGCACAAATGCAGAAATATGCGTGCACACTCTTCACAGATTTGAAAATCTGTGCATGCACATTGTTCAGTCTCGCAAATCTCACTCATTGTATGATTGTGTGCACGTGCGTGAACCTGAATTCCACTTCCACAGTTAGTTATAGATGAGTGTAACTGTTTGCATATGAATAACAATGTCTGCTTCATTGGTGTCTAAGTGAAAAGCCTGCCAACAGCGCTGGAGTGACCATCCTTACACAGGGCCATTATACACGGCTCTACTATTTTGGCATTTCAAGTGTTATAAATTAATTCATCTCACACACTGTATCTCATTCATCATCATCAGAGATGTACTCAACAATTATTTTGATTATAGCATTTAAATTGTAGCAGACTTTAGACACTAAAGGATAAACAGCCATTAAAATAAAGCCTGTAATGTGCATTACCTTACTGTGGTGAATTACTATGAATTCCAAAAGAATCTTCATTGTTTGGATTTCGTTTGGTCTCCCACATTATACTGTGTTGTTTACCTCTTTACACCCACATGCAAAGCTTGCTCCGGAAAACCTTGTTTTATTTATAAATACCAATTAATATGTTTGAAAAGGCAATAGCATGAGCATGATTTTCGTGCATACTTATTGTGTTTACATCCGCCCCTGGAGAACCATAGCATGTAATATAGCATGTTTAAGAAGCACCATTTACTAATAATGCTGTGTCGGACCCCATGTGGTTCAACACATAAAAACATAATGAGCCAAACTGTTCAGCGTGTTTCTTTTCACCCTCAAGAAGCGTTCACACAGACATTTTAATTCTCCCTTCATCAGGCAGCACACGCACCCGCAAGAGTCTCCCTCTTTAGCTGGCGAGGAATTAAATGTTTTATACTGTTGCATCATGTGGGAAGACATTTCCTTATTCTTCCCCTTTAAGTCGTTTTTTCCACCCCATCACGTATGTGCAGTCATATAAATCTGCTGATCTACATTTCAGTCTTCACGCTATCGTAAAGATTGTGCTTGCTGGCTGATATTTTTATATCCTTGGTGCAGGCCAATTGTATAATTGGCTTAAGTAATAGAGAAAAGTAAGTTCATTTATTCCCACGAGTCACTGCCTTGAGTCATATTAACACATACCATTTCACATGTGACCACATATGAAGCTACACTGTCATTAAGTCTATGATGCTCATTTCAAGCTACTATCATTTGCATTTGGCATTTCAATATTGCTGAGTGGTGATAATGAAACTCACATTAATGCTCAACCAAATATGAAAGAACTCTCATAAGTTCTGTGTAGTATAGCTCTTTACAGGTTGTACTATATATGGCCGTAGTCTACATATTAAAGCTTGTGGTGTGTGAGCAGTCGTGCCAAACTTAGGATATGACATAACTCGTGGCTGTATGGAAATAACCCCAGTGTGGTCTTGCATAAAATCCATGCAGTGCTGCTAATACACACAATAAATGTGCTTGCCCAGGGCCAATTACCAGCTGGCAGAAAAGGGCAAGGCTGCCTTTCCTAGACACTGAATTTATTTTGTTTCGTGTTAGGCCACATTTGGATGCACTAGGCAAACATTACTGTGGCCCACTTCATTTCTTTTTCGCAAACTACTTTTGTTTCTACCTCCTCCCCCGAGGGATCCGTTTGATTAGTCCATGTGCTTAGTTCTTTTTTTCTTTTCTTTTTGCAATGTTTTTACTTGCATTAGCTATTGAAGGATTCAGACTTTTTTCATATTAAAGTCATGACATGCACAACGTGGCTTTATGACACCATTTTTCATTTGGCTACAGAGTGCTACAGTATGCCCTGTGGCTATATGAGAGAACAGGCTGGATCCTTTATTAACCACATGTGCCCACGCAGGGAGAATACGTAAAGGACATATGTTGAAGGTCACTCAGATGATTTAGGTTATATGATAAATATGTAAAGTAATGTCAATTAAATCTTGCAACCTGTTTCCGGAAAGGGCAATCGCAAATCTACTGTAATAGAGATGTCTTTAAATGTCCTTTTTTTTTCTTAAATCCCTTTCAGCCACCCCCCCCCCCCCCTTTTTTTTAATTAGATGTTAGATGATTTACCTTATTTATTTTTCATTTTTTTAAACCAATCTGCAAAATGTTTTTATCTGTATGATACAATTTAGAAAACCTTAAAAAACTCACTCAAACCCTATGAAACTGAGCAAATTGGCTTGATATCTTTCAAAAAACATGGGAAGAAGGCAATGAGCAAGGAAAGAAGAAATGGCTTAAAAATGTACTGAAAATTTGTAAAAAAAAAAAAAAAAAAAAAAAGAAAGAAAATGAATAAAAGAAGAAAAAATATGACTTGAAAAAAGTGCATAAAATTATGAGAATTCTGTAACCTATTTTTAAAAATGTTTTTGTGTAATTCTAAAAATATTTTTCGCCTAGATATTATTCCCTAGCTTTCTAAAAATAATTAATAATAATTCTAAATCTACTATTTTTTTGCAATTTGTGGAACATTTCTTACCAAGTTGCGCATTGCCTTTTTCCCTTGCTTTCAATTTTTATTTTTAAAGAAGTCGCACCAATTTGGTCAGAGTTTACGCTTGTAATATTTGTGAAAGGTATCTGAAAGCAGCACAAGAAAAGTGGTGTCGCTCCAGGTCTCAAAGGGTTAAGCTGTATTCCTGGATATATGCCACTGCTATATAAAAACTTCAATATGCTAGTAACTTGCTGTGTCTACTTTACCCAGCCAGAATCTGAGACAAGCAAGGAATATAAACTGAACACTCTTAAATAAAAACTGCTCCAATCGATCAGACACCAATCGTTAAAAGCCCAGATTCCTTCTAAATAATTTTAAGGTTGATCAGAAGAGCCGATCACCTGCCTGTCCCGAGTACAGACACACTGACTCTCTATCCTCGCTCGCCACACACACACACACCGAACTGAACAAAATGATTTGATGGTGAGATTTTGTTTTCTGTAGTGATGTGTTTTCTTTGCTCTGTGATGTGCGTGTGTATGTTTGTGTATTTATTCAGGTTGATCTGTTCTTGTTTTCTCTTAATTCTTGTTGGATTTGATCAAAGAGTGTATGGAGAGTATTGAGGCAGAAACTGGGAATATTCATGTTTAAGATTATTTTTTTTTTTTATTTTATTTTATTTTTTTGAAAAAATTAATATAAAGGGGTAGGATTTTAAGTATTCACATCCTCCTACTGCTTTTCGGATTAGATACCTACGTTGTTTACGGAATATGTCCGATGGGCATTCTGGTGTTGTTTTTCTTATTTCTATTCTATTTTCTTCTCCTATTTTAATTGATGATGATGTAAACACTATTTTTGTGACGATGTTGACATTGAGCTTTGTTTTTTCCTGTATTATGCCCACACCACCATCTTGGCATCTTACTGTACAGCACCTGTTTCTCACCTGCATTTCTTCAGGATTTAAATTGGTTTTTTTTTTCACTGCGACTGGAGATGCAGGATTGAGTAGGGGAGACAGGGGGCAGTTGTAACATTTTATGTTTTTGATGTTACTCAAAAACCTTTTGAGTTATTTTGATACGTTTATTATGAAAATAAGATCTGTGTCCAACATGTTAACAGTCATCAGTGGGCTGAATAAGCAATGTTAGAGTCACAACACTGATAGAAACACTGGATGTCAAAAATGGGACCTGCCCCCATGTGCAGGAGCCATTACAACGGTATATGAGGTATAGGAAGTATTTTATAAAAAGTAATACAACATCTACAACTGTGTCCAAATATGTTGCTTAAGCTCTTCTTGTGTCAGTGGACGCATTTAATATCTTGTGGCATCCCGAAATATGCACTTCAGCACTGCTGCTGAAAAAAAAATCCTTGGCGAAACACTGCACGTAGTAAGATGTTACAAACTCATTCTTGACACATGGTTGTGTTTGTAGACTTGTGAGTATGTTTGTGTGTCTGTGTGTGTCTGCGTGTTGAGGGTATCGGCGTTATCTTTAAAAGCATACTCATTACTCGCAGTGTTGCAGGCTTACATCATGTTGCAGCATTCTTTCCCTGTTTTCTTGATAGGCTGAGTTTGAACTTGATGGCTGTCAGTGCAGAGCATGTTTCTAAAGTTAAACAGCCAGGCTATTTGTCATATGCTGTGTCTCTCTTTGAAAGTGACAGTGATTAAACTTGGATGCCTCAGCAACCCCAGTAAAAAGCTGTAGCGTCTAAGGACCTTCAAAATGTAATGTCATTCAGCCTGAAAACAAAAGCACTGTCTTTCCTGCTCGCAATGTTTGTCCCTCCCAGGGATGTTTGTTAAATTAGATTTCCACGCTTCATCTAATCAGTGTAAACTCTGTTGCCCATTTATGTGGGACCTTCAAAATTAGTTCTCTCTGTATGCTTCAGGAAGTACACAGCAGCCTGATCACTGCTTGTATTTCCTCTCAACTCATCTGACTTCAAAGAGTAATTTAAGCTGGAGTAACACCATACACCATGTGAGGGTTGACAAGATCATGTAAAGGCACATGAAAAATATAGTTCAATTCTAAAGTAGCAATTATAAACTGCTAGAAAGCTGTGTGATGTTATGTTCATTGTCAGCTGACAGCACCTTTCAGTTATAAAAAGCAAAATTATCAGAACCTTATTATTAATTGTTGAAGGAACCAGTCTCAAAAATCATGACGGCATATTATGTAAATGTTGGCGAACTGCACTGACAAAGAGGAACAGCAGTCAGTAGTTGAAACCATATACTGTGGAAGATAATTTGACATTTGCTTGATTATGTGCTGATGTGCTGCGGTAAGCCTCATTTTGGGTTGTTGTTTGGGATATTAGTTTTTACAGTGGCTAATTGTCCTGGTCTCACTCTTCGGTCGTCGAATCCTGACGTTTGGTCAGTGGCCCTATTGGCGATGCACAGAGACACCCTCAAGTGGTGGCATTAGGCACTCTGGGTGGCGGCATTTGCTGATGCTCTGGGAAACTGCTGTAATAAAAAAAGCGAGAACATCTGCATAGAGCAGGCAGGAGAAGAAGTGGATGGGTTATACTTACTTTGGACTTTGATCCAGGAGCATGCTGTTTGTTTCCCATATACTAAATGTAGTTTATTTGTAGTGTTGGAGGAGAGGCTTATTGGAAGCGCGGCTCTGCGCCATGGGAACTCTAAATCCAACTCTGTGTCACAGTAGTATAAATATTAAAATTAAATGATAGCTTCGGCTTCAGGGTCCTGGTATTGTGCATGCTGGCTCACTATCAGACAGTGCTTGTTGGGACACTTGAATAACAGAGCCATTGTTAATGTTATTAGTAACACCTGTGCTTTTCCTGCCATGAAAAGCCAAAATATCTGCCGTGTCAAGGGCTTGTATCAGTTTGAAACTGCTTTAAAAGTTAATTTATCATGAAGTGTTAATGTTATTTTCTCTTTCCACTATGGGTCCTTAAAGCCCATTCTGAGGATATGCAGCCTGGCATCTGTGTGCAGACACAGCAAGATATGTTCATAAAAATAGCACAGTTAAATCTGTATGAAGGTGGATAAATTGAATCAGCCTGAGTGCATGCTGTGATGTTATTGTGGGCATAATTAAATATACATCAAGCTTTTTTTAAAGGCACTGTTGCAGAACAAAACGTCAACAAGCTTCGACTTGACGAAGTCAGTCCCTTTGGAAAGCTACATGGCACATGCAGGGGCCTTATCTGGGTATTCCACAGGCCCAGTCCTGTGTTAATAAATAAATGAGCATTTGAAGTGCAGATGAATCATGCAAACCCGTTACTCAGTATGTTCTCATCCTCTGTTCCATGGAAGAGTTGCAGAAGGCATGGTGCAGGCAGAAAAATTTAAGGTCTCATTAACTCTGAGGTTCAGGCAAGATGAAAGAGAAATCCTTACACTTGACCACTAATCTCTCAGCTAACATATCTGAGGGAGACAGAGGCTGCAACAGAAGGCACCAGAAGTTTGCAGTTATGTTTGCCCACAATTTCTTTTCTTCGACATTGTTTAATGTAATGACTCTATCTGCCTCAAAAGTAAGAGAATCCCTGGTGCTGTAGAGAACTAAATTAACCTCTTAACTCTCTCAAAGGACATATATTTAAGCTCTTTTTATTTCAAAAATCATCTCATTTTATAATTCGGAACCAGTCACGTGTTGAGAAATTAGGGTAAACATCTATTGAGCCAGTATAATGGACTCAGAACCCTAAACATCTAGCATCTAAATAACAGCGATGTGGTGCAATGACTTATCTTTCATCCCTATTCCTACAGACATATTTACAGTGCTGCCTGTAATCCAGAGTGTCTGTTGCCAGCTGTTGGCAGTGAATCTACTGTGTAATGGTATGGGCAGCCAACTAATGGATGTCATTAAATCCAATTATTGCTCTGCTTGATTAAAAAAACAGCTAAAGGATATCATGCCATTTTAAAGGACCAGGTGCACTGCAAACAATATTTCCATGTGATGTTACTGCCACCATGCACAATGCCAAACAAATTCAATTATGTTTTCATTTACACTGCAATGAAGTCAGATGCCTTCCATGGCCTCCCCAGTTTCCACTTCTGAGCAGTGAACCTTAATGGGATTTTATGAAGCGCAACATGATCATTGATGAAAACATATCAAACACTTAACCACACGTGGATTAAAACTTGTATCCAATTGTTCTGTGGCACATTTAAGTTGTTCTGCAAACATACAATCTGATCCTTGCGAGATAGTTCTGTGTAAAACTGAGCTTAATGTTCAGTGCCTTTTATTCTCTTCGACTGACGACCTGGTACTTGTGGAATACAATGCTATTTCTTTCTAGCAAGAGTTAGGCAAGTATTCTGTTTAATGACGTTAATGCACCACAGTGAGCTGAAGAAGGCAATGAAGGGAGCTTACTCGTTGTTGAAGGCAATTTCTTGTGTTAGTGCCCCACAAACTCCAGACAGTGTGTGTGTCCAAAACCAACATTTCATTGTTGTTAAACTCACACCCTGCCTTTGCCTCCTCCTTCATTGATCGGCTTCACCAGATAGCCTTCTTTCCTTTTCAATGACTGTACCTGATCTAAAGTTATCATAGTTTTGGATTTTAATTAATTTTTTGTTTCATTTTTAATTTTTATTTTAATTCAGTTTAGTTAAAGTTTGTTTTGAGATTGGGCTTCTCATTTAAGTTTAGTTTTTATTCTTTAAAAATGTTTAGTTCTGTGTGGCACCTGAAAGCTCACCTGGTAGAGCAGGCACCCAGTGTACAATAGCTGTGTCCTTACCACAGTGGTTGCAGTTTCCACTCCGGCCCCGGCCGTTTGCTGCATGTCATCCTCTCTATCTGCTCATTTTACTCTAGTGCTGTCCTGTCAAATAAGGTACAAATCATTTTTTTAAATGTTTGTTTTAGTATAGTTTTGTGTCGTCATCATTATTATTATTATTATTATTTATTTTTTTTAATTATGATACAGGGAGTATTTGTTAGGGGCAAAATTTGAAGGTCCAATGCTTAGGATTTACATCTAGGATGTATTAGGATTTACATTAGGATCTGCATCTATTGGCAGAAATGGTATATAATATTCTTAACAATGTTTTTTATTAGTCTCTAATCACCTGAAAATAAGAATTGCTTTGTTTTCCTTACTTTATGAAACTAGCGCACTGACAAAGATATGTGGCTTAACTGTGAACCAGCTGCTTATATCTGGTGTCCTGATTTATGTTTTAAAACAACACTTGACAGCCCATCAGAAATTAGTATTTCCTGTCCTCATTACCAGGTGCATCACTTTTCTCAGACTCTGCAACATGATAGAAAAGACTGTTTTAGGCTTTAGCACGAAGTCATGTTAATCAAAATAACAGTAAAGAATATAGGCTACTGTAATGTAAAAAATAATAGACCTGCAAAGACAGCAGGCACATTTCTACGTCACTGGCTTCTACAGTCTTGAATCCACCTGGACACATTAGTGTGCTGTCGATATACCTGCTGAACAACAATCACAAAAATTCATGAGGTAGAACTTGAAAGAATACGGAGTCTGTGTGTGTCTGTCAGTGGTGGCAGATCTACGCTTTCATGTGGGCAGCCAGCATATGAGCGCTTGTGTGTCTGTGTGTGAGATGGAGGGAGTTTGTGTGTGCTTTCATGTGTAAATATAATGATGAGTTATTGATTGCACAAACTTAGATTGAAATAAACACACCGCCGCACTTCATAATGAGCACTCGTTCAGCCATGTGAGGTGATGTTGAGCGGATGAGCTGACGGTAAACATATGTATCAAAGTTAGTCACCAGGGCGGCTTTGAATACAGATGCTTAAAATAATAATAATGTCATTAAATTATGAATTACTTTTTCGCCAAAAAAAAGGCTTTAAAATGACTGGAAAGGTTAACTCAGTCTCATATCAACTCGACTATTTCTGGATCCATCCCGAGCAAGGGCATACATCATTAAAGTTTTTATTCCAGTCTAGAAGCCCCTAAGTAATGCAGCCTAGACAGGACATAACTTTGCTCTTAGCAGCTTTTCGAGTGGAAGCCTCTGATATATTCCACAAACTAATCATATCACCCCATTGTGCAGGTTCGTCTGCTGTCAGACTGATACTCCTACAGCAAAATCTGACTGGAGTGTGTAATGAGCAATTCTGTCCATGTGCTTCCTCACTGGCCTCAGACAGACATGTGCCATTGTGTTCAGCAACGATGTCAACAGTATACAAGCGGTGAAAAAAATCCCACCCTTTAATGAATTATTGACAGACAGCAACGATTGCTGCTCTTCTGTTGCCTGTCCTGTAGCCTGAGTGAGTTTAGTGTATTGCTTGTTTCATAGCTTCCTGTTAATTACATTTAAAGTACCCTTTCAGATGAGGCCATCATTTTGGTTTGATGATTATGACACTTTCATCATAGCTCAGTTTAATTGATATGGTTCGTTTGAAAGCTTTTCTCTCACATTATTTTTGTTGAAGAAGCCAAAACTAAACACACTTAATCGGTGCGTGTCCTGATTAACTTCAAGTGCTGGAGAGATATTTCTCAACCCTGAGGCTTGCATGTTCTTGAGACTGCCATAGGTTTGCTGATTAGCTAAAAGCTTTTAGCTTGTAGGGAAGATGCCTGTTCCTTGTGATTTTTATGCCTCTGCACTGATGGTAGCTGTGGCTGGAGGGGTTATGTTTTCAGGATGTCTGTCCAATTCTGTTGAACTTGATATCTCAAGAACCCCATGAGGGAATTACTTCAAATTTGGCACACACATTCACTTGGACTCAAGGATAAACTGATTGAGACTTTAGTGGTCAAAGGTCAAGGTCAGTTAGACCTTGTATCTGTCTCATACTTGTGAAAGCAATATCTTAAGGACACGTGGAGAATGTCTTCAAATTTGGCACAAATGTTCACCTGGGCTCAATGATGAACTGAGTTTGGTGGTCAAGAGCCACTGTGACATGACGTCTGTCTCATTCTCTTGAAAGTAATATTGCAAGAACACCTTCAGGGAATACCCTCAAATTTGCCACAAATGTCTACTTTGACTAAAACATATACTTATTAGAATTTGGTCAAAGGTAACTGTGGCAAGTTTTTTTTGCCCTTACTCAAAAATGATTATGCTAATTATGACAGAATTTCACACAGATGTTTAATTGTATATTATGATGAAGTGATGACATTTTATATCCAAAAGGTCAGCTTTGCAAAAAACACTTCGTCTGGCCATAACTCAGGAAGAGAAGAGGAGACATTTGGTCAGATACTGATTTAGTGACACTAATCTTTGGAGCCCACCCTGAAACTGTGCTGATTGTACAAATCTTCTGTGCTGCCGGGGAAAGATGTGTGTGACGTATCCATGTTGTCACAGGTGTGGATGTTAACTGTAAGTGCAAGTTGGCTGGTGCACAGAGAAAGCATACATCCCCCAGGCCATATTTCCAGTTTTTTCTTGTGAGACTCATGGCATCGATAACATGAAACAACACCTTGTTTTTGTATGTCTCAGTAGAGTATGTCATCTTCTTTACTGACTGTCTACTGTGGTGAGAAATCAGTAGTTCAATACAAAGAGGTTTCTTGACTGTACAAGAAGCTTTCTTAATGGAAAGTATCTTATTACATTTCTTATGCACAACATACTATTGCAAAAGGCTGACTGTACCAATACAGTTAGATCAAGGGCTCATTTTGTAGGATTCAGTAACACATCATCCTATTGATTCTGTGCAGTGTAGCCTATCCAAAAGGGCTGAGATCAAAGGAATTGTTGCCTGAGGCTCATTTCAGTTACATTTTTTTTTTACAGTGAGAAGGACAGCTCAATGGGCCGACTGTATTTTACAGCACTCCTTTTTAAACTGAGGGATAAGTATTTTTTTAGTGAGACCTGTCTGAGATGAGGCTTTGCACCTGATTTATGCTATGTGAAATTAAGCATGTGCTTGTAGCTATAATAGCATTTCTAACATTTTATTTTTTAACTAGTTTAATATATTATATGATTTATATGATTTTCTAGTAATCCTTTTGTTCATTTACTCTCAGCTGTTGACATTATAAACCATACAGCAGGTAATAAACTTGGAGCAATTTTTAATCTTTTAGACAACATTATTCTGCACTGAAAAGAACTGAAAATAAGTAAATAATTCAATATGTACCAACATTTGTGTCATTTCTTCAGTTGAAGTGTTATTCCTATCAAAGTTCTATTTGCTCTGAATATTAGTGACTGATCTTCACAATGGCAATGTGCCATAACCTCCAAAACAAGGACAACGGTGTTGCGATTAGAAATGCACAAAAGCTGCAGTTTGTCACACTTGTCCATATGTTTTATATACTGTTAATGTTAGTCAACCAAACGTAATGACCTATTGTCTTTTCCAGGTGACTACCCTGGTGAACACCAGTAACAAAGGGCCATCCAGTAAGAAGAAGGGCCGCTCCAAGAAGGCCCATGTCCTGGCAGTGTCTGTCGAGCAGGCTACCCAGAACTTTCTGGAAAAGGGTGAGCAGATCGCCAAAGACAGCCAGGACCTCAAGGAGGAGCTCATTGCCGCTGTGGAAGATGTCCGTAAGCAAGGTGAGCTCGGTGAATGTTAATTTGCAGATACTATTGTATCATAGCCTTGCTTTGATGCTGGTCAAATAACTGTCAGTGCGCAGTTTACCTGCTTTTCCTTTGGGCATTTACAGAAGTAATTCCTTCCAACTCTCAGCAATATTATATTATTGCTTTTTCCTTCATAGAACAATATTTGACTCACATACTCTATCTGTAGTACTGTGGTGGTGTGTGACTGTGGGTTGTTTCTAAACTTTCCAGAGGATCATCCATCATCAGTCCAGGGCTGCCCACTTGTAGTCAGTCCCCTTGGACTGGAGTCCCCTTGGTACTTATGTAGCCATGTCCAAAGGCCTTGTCTTCTGTCTGACAATTTTTTTCTAAATAACTTTTGAAAGTACACACTTTTAAAGTGTGGCTCCATTATTCATTGTTTGAATTTGTTTGGACATTGTTGTATCATGCTATAGCTTTCCAGTAATGTTTCTAATGCTGTCAAATTAGTAAATTCAAATTGTGGTATGTTTAAGCTTCAAAATGCTCTTCTTCCTAGGCCCTCTAAAAACCTTTCCACATGCAACATGACGTACGTAGGTCTCTAAACAGTGTCGATGCTACATAAAGACTAAACTGACATACTGCTATTGATGCCACGTTAGTTCAGCTCTAAAAGTAATACAACAGCACACACAGAGGAAGCCTTACGTCAGTTTTTGCTTAGAATGCCATTACACCAATACGTCTTCACATAGCAAATAGTTTTTTGCTGCTATATTAATGTTCTGTGTGTCATATGCACCTTCAACATTGTAAGATTGCACATTTGGCCTTGTCAGAGGTCTAGTTTACAGGTCTAGAAGGTCTAGGTTTCTAGTTATTTTTAGCTTGTAATTGTCAGTGCAATCCGAAGACTCTTTTATTGCAGGACGAAAGTCATATAATCAGAAAATTACTGTGAGATACAATGTCCATAAGGTAGACACAGAAACATCAACACTTTTATATAACTCAGTGAAACAGCCTAAAAATACAAACAACTTCTGCAAAGGTTGTAATCACATTGATGAGTCAGAGCTTAAGCATCGCATCACAATAATAAGGCTGTTTGTACTGTGCTTCTCCTCACTGCCCACTTAATATGTGTACAGTGCAGATATGATATATAAACAAGAAACAAAGTCCCATGCTAAAATCATGATATAAACTGAAGCTTCAGCCATAACAACAAAGTATGGAACATTGAAGTAATATGACTTAAAGTATGAACAGGAGTTAGTTGTGGTCATGGCACTGTTAATAAATACCTCATGTTGAGGTATGCAGTAGCTGCAGCCTCAGAATAGCTTCCTAACTACTGCATTTTCAACATGGAATTATGCAGATTCTACAGATATTGTTGAGTGGATCTCAACTCAGCATCATTTCCAGCTGAAATGATTAGCACTGCTGGCACCGTTTCCTGTGAAAGGGCTGTCGTGCCAACATCTTTTTCAAGCTTTGAAGGCTATACACAGGGAGGGTAATGGCTGTAAGTGTAGCGTTTGGAGAATGTATTAAGTCAGCTGTCAAAAATTGTGTGCTTTAGACAGATGTGGAGTTAAGAGTGGCAAGGCAAATCCATTAGATATAACAGATTAGTAGCCATTAGTTTGGGGCTTCACTTGGTGCACGCAGCTTCATGAATGTAATGAGCCTAATTCTGGGGTTGTTTACCCTAAAGTCATGCATCGTTAAAGCTTCGACTGTCTGTGATGGTGGGGAGCCTCGCTGAATTTTTACAGAAGCCCATTCTCATTAGCGACAATTTGGAAATCTCACTAACAATGAAACTTCTGCATGGACATAAATCTTCACTTCAGCAAATCATGCTCAATCTTTTGGGGAGCTCTTGCTCTGACGGGGGATTGTCACAGTTTCCAAAGTTTTTTTTCCTGTGCTGAGAGCAAGTCAGTGAGCCTTTATGTGTATCAGATGTTTGTCCCCAGAATGGAATTGGATTCCCCGTTCAATAACTACATCAGCAAAAAGAGCAAATGGAGCTTGCGGACAGTATGTTGTGTTGAGCCGTATTCCTCATCCTGCACTGTCAGCTCCACTTGGCCGTTGCCGCTGTTGAACACTGACTTGAATGCGTCGGCACTCAGCTCTTTTGAGGCGTGAAATAGACTGTTGCCATACAGGTCATCACCACAGCTGACATCAAAAAGGACAAGATCAATCTTCCCACCTGTTTGGCATGCGATCCAAAACCAAAGGATGCTGAGTTAAAAAAGTTTATGGAGGACATTCTGTATCTAGAAGGCATGTTTTGACTTATGTAGCACATTTTAATTCTGTCTTATTTGTGCTCATGAATAATTACACTGCCCTTTCTGATTCTTTTGATGGTGAGGCTGTGCCCTTTGAAAAAGGTAATGAATCACACTCAGCACCTACCTTTCCCAGGAAAAAACTTTGGCTGACCAACACTAGAATGGGAGATAAAAGTTAATGCTGCACATCTCTTAACCTTTTACTGCCATTATGAAAAGATGGGCATGCTCAAAAGCTCTTCAGCATAGAATTGGGCTGCTGATGGGACACTCTTCATTCTCTCTTCACACACTTTTTTTTTCAAGGTTGGATATAATTACATGTCAGAGAAAACTCTTTTATGATAATAACACTGGAAATATGAGGTCAGAAATAGGCTGTTGACTGTGTTCAGCAGACTTTAAATGAATATCTCATTTTTACAAGCGGCAGTTAGAGGTGTCCCCAAATGGCATCATCGGCCTCCTTAAGGTCATTGTGAATTGTAAAATACTGTTGAATTTGTCACTGCCTCATCTGACCTGAGTCATCATGACTTCATCATCCCCCAAACCCCTTTATCTTGTCATGATTAAATTATAGATGCTGATTTCAGACCACAGAGGGGTTTGTTAATCAGGCTCTTTGTACTGTCACTCTTTACTACCTCATCGCTGGACCAGACAGACTTGTGACACTACCAGCAACAGTCTGTGTTTGACTTTTTGCCATGTGTTTGTATGTCAGGTGCATTTTCTGTGCTTAGTTTTTTTTTGTCCGTTTACAGCCATTTATACTGTGTTCATAACCCCACCATAGGACATCTGGCTTTATTTCCTCAGCATTTTAAAGATGAGATGGCATGAGATGATACTTTATTGTCTGTTTCATGAAAAATTGTCTTGAATCCTCAAGCTATGAACAATCACCAGAATGACATAAAAACAAATAAAACTCATTTACAAAAAAACAAACATTTGTAAGGTCGCCCTCCAGCGGTCATGAAAAAGACTATACAAAAAGTGACCATTTATCCCTCTGATGAACACTGTTGTAACAAACACATCCACATAATATACATTGTATATTCAGAAAAAAACCTGATCCAATCACAATATGTGTGTGGGGAAGAATTCCAATCTGTGTTGTGTTGCTGATTGTAAGTCCTTGCCTCTATCACCTCTGCTCTGGTGATAGATAAATTATGTTTTCAAGTGGTCTGTCCCATTCTAATAAACACAATATCTAAGAAACACCTTCAAGGAATTTCTTAAAATTTTGCACAAACGCCCACTAGTACTCAACAATAAAGTGACGAGATTTTGGTGGTCATACATCAAACATCAATGTTTCTGTGACCTCGTTAGTCTCATTCTCATGAACACAATGTCTTGAGAGCACCTTGAGGAAAAGTCTTAAAAATTGGCACTAACGTCGACTTGTATTCAATGATGAACTGAACACACTGATGGCACCGATCAAGGCCACTGTGACATCATCTGTCTTATTCTTGGGAACACGACTCTCAAGAGCACCCAGAGGGAATTTCTTCAAGTTTGGCTCAAACGTCCACCTTGGGATAAGGATGAACTGATTAGATTGTTGTGGTTAAAGGTCAAGGTCACTGGGACCTCACGCAACATGTTTTTGGCTGTAACTCAAGAATTCATTAGCAAATCATGACAACATTTCACACATAGGATAAAAAAAATAAAATTATTAAGTGATGGCATTTTATATCCACAAGCTCAAAGGTCAGCCTTACTGTGACATCATCATTCCCTGCAAAAGAGAACTTTCTGGCCTTCGCTCAACACCATAACCCAGGGGCAGAGGGTGAGACATTAGATCTGATACTAAATTGGTGACACTAATCTTGTGTGTCCACCATTAACCTCTGCTGATTGTATAGATCTTTTGTTCTACTGGGTTGAAGAACTGTGTAAAGCATCCATGTTTTCGCAGACGTGTATGTAAACTGTAAGTGAAACTTGAGTCGTTCGCAGAGGCATGCAACTACGAAGCTGTAGTTGTACTTTCTGTACAGTTTTTTGGGCTGTTTTAGGGCTGTTTATACTGAACAGATAACATCACCACAGGACAAACATTTGCTCAATATGTTTAATTTATGCTGAGCGAGCTGGCACTGGCACACCCCGATGAAAGCAAGATAGCCTAAGATTTTTGGTGAGTAAAGCATGGTGAACTAGAGAGTTGTTGCTTTAATTTTGAGAACTGGTACAGCCAGTGTTGACCCGCTGCCACTTTGCTACTGACCCAGCAGGAAGCCTTTAGCATCATTAATTGGAAAATCGCCTATGTTCTCAACAATACTGGCAAACAAACTTCAAAATTATATTTCAGTGTTGGAAAAACACCAAAAAACCATTAACTACATATGCAGTTTGTCTTCATGGTTAGAGCTGTGAGGGTTGGGTTTTGCTTGTGGACATGGATGAACTGATACTTTCTGCAATGTTACTTGATCTAAGATGAAATGGGTGAAGGGAGGTCATGACTAAACCACTTTGCAGCACATTATGTAGAAGAACAGCTCACCAGTTATAACGATTTAAGGCTTCTAGGTTACAAGCTCATTGATTTCCGTGCTTGTGTGGGTTTGAGAAAACTTGGGCTTCTTTGAAGTGAAATTCGGATCTGTTTCTTGACAAACAACACAGTTTTATGAGCTCTAAATCAGATGAAGGAAGTTAGTAGTGGGTCTAAATGGGTTATATACAATGCAGACACAGATTCAAGGAACAATCAGTCATATTAATGTATTTATACTATAGTAGCTTACTTTTTCTTCAACTGGTGTTTATATACACATTAAAAAATGGGTTTATGGTATGCACACACACAGATGATGACATATTGCCCACTTTAAGATAAAATATAATGATGTAATTCTCTTCCACTCACAGTTTTCTCCCTTCGCTCTTGCAGGGGAGACGATGCGCATTGCCTCCTCAGAATTTGCAGATGACCCGTGTTCCTCTGTGAAACGTGGCACCATGGTGAGGGCTGCCCGCGCCCTGCTCTCTGCTGTCACCCGCCTGCTCATCCTTGCTGACATGGCTGATGTCATGAGGCTGCTGGCACATCTTAAAATTGTAAGTGCGGTCATCACCCTGTGTTAACCCTCTGACAACCCTGACAATCTTTTTTAGGGGGGGCAGGGGATCTTTACAGGGAGATAGCAGGTCAACAGTAGATGCCACATAGACATGGTACACATCATCTGAACAAGGGAACATGAAGATTAATTTGAGATGCAGCTCAGCGCTGTGTGTCACGTTTTGCCAGTCAGAAATCTGCAATAAATATTATGTTTTGTTTGGATCAAACTTTAAAATTAGGTGTGTATAAGGTCTTAGAACATTACGATGAGGGTGTATGATGACCATTCCCCTGCTCATTTATGTCTCTGAAGTTGTTGCAGAAATGTTGGGGCTGATACCAAGTGAAACACAGCTTCAGTGCTAAATTTAAGCAGTTTTTTTTGCTTAAGAATTAATAAAGAATGGTCAAAAACCCCTCGAAAATACCGTATTTATACACCAAGACCTTGAGGAACACCATTAATTCCCAGCTGTGATTTGGTGTCAAATCACTGTAGATTTCTGTAAGAATTGCATTTTTCAGCGATTGGATGGCAAGCACTTCTGTTCTTGAAACTTGTAAGAAACCCCCTTATTGTCAATATACCTATGGAAGCTATATGTCATCTGAATGCGCAGGGCCTCTAGTTCGTGGCTGTAAAGTTTCATGAGGCTGTGATTATCCTAGAGGTCACAACAGGTCATTTTGTACGTGATGTCTGTGTAAAAAATGGCCTCACTACAGTTAAATAGCTGCTATTTTCAGTAACATCATCAATAAAACTGGACTCATTAAATTCACAAGAGTCTGAGCTTTCCAGTCATATCCAATTTATGCAATTCCAATACTGTTTAGGGAGCACAATATGCAGAAATATTCAAATAGAATAGGCAAAAATACCACATCTGTGCTGCATGCCAAAAGCTGCATGGGTTTTGCTCCTAACTGTATTGGATTAACGTAAAGTGGAGATGTCTATAAAGGGGAGACTCGCGAGTACCCATATAACCCATTTTCATTTGAATATCTAGCCTATATTTGGAGTGGCATTTAGCTTATCTCGTGACAAACTAGCATGATGTGCGAATCGCTTTAGTAGGTCTTCTACTTTCATATGGTACCAGTATACTCAATCTAGCTTTAAAACTTCCCCCCACGTTAACCTCTGGATGCAGGTACAGTGACGTCAGCCCAGATAATCCCGCAGGTGTCTTAAGAAAATATGATGTCCCTCTGCCAGAGATAAAAGTGTACTTCTTAAGCAGTAGTTCAGCACTGTGTTAGGTGATTTATATGACCCTGTGACCTCATCGAGTTATGAAGCCATGGTGTGGTGCATATTGCTTATGTGCATTAGAGTTAATGCAGGTCAAGGTAAGAAGTCAGAAGCTTATATCAGTATATCAAAAAAGCTGTAAAAAGACAGAGTTGCCAAATCTTTTTGCAAGTGATAGCATCAAGTGCATTGATAAAGCCGATGTGAGATCAGATGTTAAAGAAAGAACGTCCTGGTGTACTATAGTCCACTGAAGCAATGTATGCTTTTATCACAACCTCTGCACATATTAGCATATAGACGAGGCGTGGAGGAGTGTCCTGGGAGCACACGTCTGATTGTACTGTATTAATATCATACCATAGAGCCCTGGTGTGATTAACTCCACGTAGCCATCCCACTCGCTGACTGTAGAGTGATTTCTAGAACGAAGGTTTCTCAGTCCTTTATTGTGAAAATGGCTCAGGCCTTTCAAAGAGAAGTTAATACAGGGTGCTAGAAATAATGATATGCAATTGGAATAATCTGAAACCAACTCAGGCCTCCATGCGCCTTCATTCACTCACTTTGTCCGTCTCTCACAAACACACACACACACTAACGCACACACACTCACACACACACACTCTGAGTGCTTTTTTTCCAAGCTTCATTCTTGAGGCCCACAGAGGGGCTTAACTCTAGCCAGTATAAGCCCTGCCATCAAAGGCCACTTAAAAGTTATCTCTCTCTCTTCTCTCTTTTCCATTACATCTTGTGCGTCACTTTCATTAAGGATAGAAAGGAGTTGAGAATCAGAATGTACCAGCAAAAAAGGATGGAGATTGCTGAAGTGAGACCCATTAAATTGCACAACTAAATGGTTATTGTCTTTTTAAACCCAGTTGCAATTACACAGTGTTCTATTAGTGTTTAAATGTGTGTCGTGTCATTTATAGTTTAAGGTTTATTACTGAATTAAACTATATAGATCAATGTAGTTATCAGCCGCATACACAGAATTTTTGGAAGATAAAGTATTATTTATGTATTACAGGTGGAGGAGGCCCTGGAGGGAGTAAAGAATGCCACCAATGAGCAGGACCTTGCCAACCGCTTCAAGGAGTTTGGGAAGGAGATGGTGAAGCTTAACTATGTGGCAGCCCGCAGACAGCAGGTAACTGGAAGCCCCCTGTCTCCTGCTTTGTCTTTCTCAGACAAAGTAAACCACTTCTGACTCGTATCACATTCAGATACAGAGAGTTCCCGCAGGAGAACGCTCCTACAAGTGTCGGTGCTCCGGCTCTCTCAGACTTGATTATTCCTAAACGTCATTTTTAAAGTGCGGAGCAAAATACTGCTGAACAACTGCAAATAAGGTGTGTCATTATGGACAAGAACACTAGTGGCTCAAAGTCAGACCAAGTTTTAACTAATCTACTCAGGAAGGAAGTGTATTGGAAACAAATACAGCCACAATCTGACTTCTGCAGACAGTCTGACAAGACAAAACTATGTTTACATGAACACTATTATTCTGAATATGTCAATATTCTGAATGTGATACTCTGGATATATCAAATAATGCTTTTTTTTGATTGCAGCATTTTCAGAATAAGACATGTAGGATGTGCAGGCCTGCCAACAGGGGGGTTAAAGGGATGATGACCCTACCCGAAGGCCAAGGGGGGACCCATGAAATGGTCTTTGGTAAAACATTAAATGGGCCCAAGGACATCAACGCATTTACTGACTTATATCACTGACAATATAATTTATGTTTTTACATGATAAATATATATTATGTAGGCCTGTATTTTTTAAAAATCAAAACACATTTCAACTCGTCATCTCATACGCCACCCCCGTACTTACTGTGAAATGGTGTGGTCCATCTGACAGCCTGGGTCGGAGACGCGCAGAATGCACGTGAGCTGCTAATGTAAAGACGAGAGGCAAACTGCGGCCTGGCTAGCAAAGTTAAAATGATTCACCAAAAATCAGGGGACCGAAAAGAAAAGCCAGGGTGCAGAGAGGACAAGAGTATGGAAGGAGCAGAGAGAAAAAGGCCAAATGTCCGGACAAAAAGTGTGAAAGCAGCAGGTGTGACGGGCAGAGACGCAGGTGAGGAGTTAGCAAGCAAACAACCCGCTGCAGCGCGCTCAGTTTTAAAGCTGAAGTGAAGATACAGATATCATATTAAGGCATCCGTTGGTATCAATCATATGATGCTTTCTTGTTGGGAAGGGGCATAATAACGCTCCAAAGTTTTCCAATTTTGGCGAGGGAGGGGTGGCATTAGGGACTTTTCCAAAATTATACCATTATCATAAAAATGTAATTTATGGTGGAGTATAGTACACCCCCCCCCCCCATCACTCTGATGAATATTACCATTTTTCAATACAGTTTATTTAATATTTTTGTGTAATGGGGGTATTGTTTTGTCTATATTTTGACGTGATAAACGACTTTTTAGTGCATGTGAATCAGAGTATGCACAGCTGCATTTACATAGGAATATTAGTGGAATATTCATTTTTATTAGCAATGTAAACACCTTCAATGGAATATTGTCATTCAGAATAAGGTCAAAGAGGGAATATTTTCTGCATGTAAACATAGTTACATAGTGTCAAAAATCAGAGGAGATATTGGCCTCCTCCTTAAAGATGAGCAGTTTTATCTCTTTTACATTGTTTCTTTAAGTTTAGCCTCCATAGAAACACAAACCCGCTGACACCATGATGTTATTAAACAAGATAAATGATTTTCCTGGGAAGATTTGGTTATTGTAGCAGGAAAGGAGTCTATTCTCAGTCAGTTATGGAACTAATAGTTATGGGGTTTGCAAACAGCACTGCTGGTTCCAACATATTTAAAGTTGACATTATGATGTTATCAAGACATTATGAGCAGTTTCTTTCTATATAGTGCACATTGGTATTTTATGGTTTTAATAACAGCTTATAGGCAATAAAAACTGTACTTTGTAACATTTAAGCAAAACATAAATGGCACTGATCATTATAATGACTTTTAACTGAAATGAACAGTAAGTAATGTATGCAAGAAATTCCTGTTTTTCAGCAGTATTTATCCTATTACTGTAAATCAGCGAATTATCCACATCAGCGCTTATTTTACCCAAGAGGATAACACATGAAAGTGCTAGAATATCTAGCATGGCCTCCAGTGTGACAGAAAGCTTTTAGATGATTTTTCCTACAAGTGTCATGTTGGCAAGCCTCCACCCTGCTCAACTGTCCCAGAGCAAAACACAGCGCTGAATATCGCCCAGCTGCAGGGTTGCTGATCTGCTGATGCTGCCCTAACGTTGTGCAGTTGGAACAATACCAATTCATCAGATGGGACATGAACTTATGTTTTGACTTGGAATTTCTTGAACAGGCATCAGTGTATTCTCTGGTGTGAATTAATGATGCCATCAAAATTCCCTGTCATTTTTCTGTTCTTGATGCAATACTCAAACATTTTGAGAAATGCACTCTTTTCTGTTACATAATTGATTTAGGATGTTTGTTTTTTTTAAAATTTGAAACATGCTCTATAGCTTTTCTTTGTGAAATGACTTTTACTTTGTCACCCTTCAGGAACTGAAAGACCCCCAGTGTCGAGATGAGATGGCAGCTGCACGTGGGGCCCTGAAGAAGAACGCCACCATGCTGTACACGGCCTCACAGGCCTTCCTGCGCCACCCAGATGTGGCAGCTACACGTGCCAACCGAGACTACGTGTTCAAGCAGGTACAGGAGGCCATAGGAGGCATTTCCAGTGCTGCACAGGCCACCTCGCCTACTGATGAGAAGCATGGCCATGCTGGCATTGGAGAACTGGCTGCTGCCCTCAATGAATTCGATGTAAGTCAGCAAGCTTTCTTTTACTGCTTCCACACTCAGCACGCGCATATATACCACACTTAGCACATATCTATTTTAGACTCACATATATCTCTTTGAGAGAAAATCTGAGCCGGTTCTCTAATGAACACACCTAGATTTCAATTGTGTCTTAAAGCTCACAGAGACACCTAAATACAGTAACTGTTTTTCTTTTTTTCCACTTGTGACCTTTTCACATAATGACACATGCTACATGGGTTAAAGCGCCCTCTACTTAAACATAACAGTGAGAAAAGTATAGCTTTGGGTTAAGTAGATGCATCAGCAATGATCTGACATTTTCAGCTCTGATATGTAAGATGGCTAACATTGTTTTCTGCCCATGAAGAAACACATGATTTAGATTATGTGGGATACACTGCCTCCATATATTTAAACTATCATTCTATTCAAATTTGTCATGTTGCATCAATTGTGTGCATGTTAGACACATTCATTAAACATTATTAGGAAACGTGTGATGCATCAGGACGAGTTCTTATCTGCACCATTTTTGATAACTGCCACAGTTCAAAACAGTGTATCTACATGAGCTTTCACACTGACATGTTTATCTGAATCAATTTATTTTCATTATCACCATATCATATTCACATATTATTTCTCTGCTGCTGACACTCATTTGTACTCAAAGCTGACTTTTCTACATACACATGATTCGCTGCTGCCATCTAGTGGTTATATATTGATGGTGAACTTTTTGGTGTGCTTAAAGCTGGGAGCTTTTTGTCATTTCGGCCATCATGTCTCTTAAGGTCAGGACATTGACGTGGTTTTTGGTGTTGGCTCAAGATCTGGCGTCCTGATTTCAGACATCCTCATTAAAATGTGTTGTGAATGCGAAAGTGTCTTGTAGGATAAAAACAACATAGAGTACCCCTGGAGGCCACTGAGGAACAGGCCTTAAAATTGACTGTTTTAGGATGAAATTGCTAGTGTGATTTATGTGTCACATTTACTCCGTTGTAATTTGCGCTTCAGCCATTGTCATGCTTGATGAAACCCAGATTGTATTCGTATATATGTGGAGATCTTTGACATTTAGCTGACTCATAGAGAGCATCTTTACATTAAAGCTGCAAATTTCCCTTTTAAGACTCCAGGCCTTGCAGCACTGTTACATCAGCATACAACAATCTACTTCTTCCTGATAATATTTTAAATCAGACCCACACAGCATAGATAGTTTCAGAAAAATAACAAATATTGCAGCATTTGAGACATTTCCCCTCTCTGGCTCCAAAATAAGGCATCTAACAAGTATGAGCAGCTAACCAGTTCACTTTATTTCATTTCCTGCTTTATATTAACTTGTCTGCTTTATCAGTCACTGCAGCCTTGAAGAATATGTTACTAATTTAATAAATATTAAACCTTTTAGAAGCCCCAAAGTGCTATATTGTATCATTATAAAGCTCATCCAATCCACCTTAGTGATATTTAGGTTGACAGCACATTTAAACTGTCCTCAGTCCCCTGTAGTACATCCTTGGCAGCAGAAGCAGTCTTACCAAATGGAAGACCTTTTTCCACTAAAAAATATGACTTGTTACATACTGCCTCTTTTGCTCACTGGGATCAATAGTTATATCTTTCTCTAAATCATCTAATCTGGCTCTGTCTACAGAATGGGATTGGCTATTTGTTACAAACCTAGCTTTTATTGTTAGATATTGACAAATGGCACACGACTGTTTTTTTTGAGCACAGCTGTACCTTACCCAGTTCGGTTACTTGGATAAGAACCAATATTCTTAAGATAATTTTTTAAAGGTGTGCTATACAAAAATGTTGATTACTATTTGTAAACACTCCCACCAGCAAAAGTAAAAGCCAACCACAGATTCACTCTTGTTTGGCGTTTTTGTCTTGCAAAATTTGCATTTTTTTTTTTTTTCGAGCTGTGTCTCTTGGATGCCTGCTGCTTACGGTCCAGCAGCTGGTTGCTATCTTTTCAAAAAAATTCAACCTCACCTGAGCGCTGTTGAGGAACACACCTGTAAACCTCACAAACCCAGAAAATAAGAATAAAAAGAGGCTGTGGGAAGAATCTCTGCAGAAAAATACAGCGACATACACTACTCAGAATTGATTGAGAGGGATTACTTCTGTGCTGCTCCATGCATACTTTTTCAGGAAAATTATGCTTAATAAATATGTAATTCTGGATTACTTTTCTAAGTAGCCAAGGTTTAGATGACATAATTCTCATAGGAAACACAAGACAAGCTGTAAGAAGTATAACTTATTCTGCAAATTCCCAAGTACAAAGAAGTATAAGTAGTTACTTAATCTCTAAATGATACAACATAGCTGAAGGGGAATGCTGTGATTGTATCTGTAATTACAAATGGGAGTTTCCCATTGAAGTAATTTTGCTCAAGTTGCCTTCTTAAGAGTGATGGCATGATTGCTTTGATATGGGTTACATGAGGTTCTTATTGATGCTGCAGTTGGAAATTAATACTTTTTATATAAAGAAAACTTCACTTTGATTTATTTTAACGTAAGTAATGTCACATGTACTGCTGCAGTGCTGTGATCAATCAAAATGCATTACCTTTCTTTATACATACTCTACTTTGAATTTTTAAACCCACATTTATGTGCATTTTTTTAACATACAGTAAGCTTGGTGGTTTAATTTTAATCACAGAGTACTTAAGAGTTTTTTTCTCTTTGGTCACTTGTATTTTCCCCCCTCTCTCACTTCAGTTTGTACTGCTGTGCTGTTGTGTATTTTAATGGGATGCACGTAGTCTATGAAAAATGTGCTATACTTCATAGTGTTACTGATGTTTTCAGTCCATAACGTTACTACTGCTACTTTACAGCATGTGGGTGACCCCTTGTGGTAATATCTGGAAGTTGCAAGTAGCTTCTATTTTTGTCTCACTGCTGCTGCTGCTGTGAGGACAAAATATCAAACCAGTTGGGTGAAACCGACTCTGACATCTTATATGAACAACTAAAAGCTATCCAGCACTGTGGGCTTAGACGCTTTGAGAAGAACTAAATTCTAGTTTCTTCTGAACCTGTTCCTCTGCGCGAGGCCGTGGCCTGTAGTAATCACATTGACTCTGTTTTTATGTAAAACAGTACGGCTTTTTAGAAAAGCAAAAGACCTGCATAATTCGATTCTCTTCGGCAGACAGGCAGCAGTTAAATGAGACAAATTGCCCTTTGCTCAGCCCTCTGTGCTTGCCTGAAGCTGGTGCATGTTTAATTCCTAACTTACCACAGAGACAGACTATGGTCGGATCCTCTCAGAATAGTAATGACCTGATGTTCTGAGCTATGAGGCGTGGCAGTTGCAGGAGTTTGTGTGTCTGCATGACGGTTAATGGGCTATGTGTATTGCACACATGTACTTTCCTTAGTTGTTTGGTGCATATAATTGGGAATGTATATGTTCCTTTTATACGATGATGCAATGGGGGCGGTCTTTCTGATACCTCAACTTCTCTTTTTCTCTCTTTTTGGCTTTCCATCCACAAAAAGCCACAAAACTCACGTGCATGCCTGCTTTGTTTCTAGTAACGGAGTTTCTCTGCAGTGCTGGATGATTGCATTTATCTGTTTTGGGGTGCTGTTCCTTGTCTTAAGTCAGCTTTGATCTGTTATTCATTCTTGGACTTCTCTATATAGTTGGATGCATGGATGGCAGACCTGAGTACAGCACAGACCAAGCCTCGGATAGAGAAAAAGGCTTTTAATACTGAAGCTAGATTCAGTTTTTTGCATTTATTTTTTTGTTTAAAGAAATATGTAACAGATAAAGAGGGGATCCTCACTTAAAATTAGGGCATCTCTGCAGTAGAAAAAGGAAAATACTTTTAAAATTTGTGCTAAAAGGCCAGAGAAAAGGAAAAACAGAAGAAAAAAACAGAGGAAAAGGACTGTGGCATTTGCTTCTGGTCAATAGGTGGAAACCGTACAACTGCCAGAATGCATATTGCCATACCAGACCAATAAACACTCCTGCTGGTGGGTCACATAATGTGAACTGGTCTGTATAAAACAATGGCAGCCGATGATCTTGTAAAAAATTTGAGGCAAGAAATAGGCAATGCAGTCACAGAATCTTGATCTGTTCTACTTAGTTTTACTGTTTGATCAACATTTTTTGGCTTCCATTTTCACTTTGTATAGAGCAGTATAGCGCCATTTCCTGTTCACAAACTTTTAGTATTACAGCTAAACCGAGTGTTAAAATATGTATCTGAAAACATTTTAAGGGAGAAATATGCAGTAGAACATTATATTGATTTTATATTCGATCATCACTGGCTAGTTTTACTGTTTGTTCTGATTTTTCTTTCCACATTGTTTTGATACAAAGCTGGCTGAAAGTCGGCAAAGTAGTCTTTTAACAAGCTGTTGTGTGATAGTCCTGATTTCATAGTGGATGCAGACAAGTTGTTCTCTCTGCCAAACAGATGTCGTCATTTTGAATATTGGTTTAGACTCCTTCATTTTCTATTCTGTCACCAGTGTTTCTTAAAGCCTCTTTCACTCAGACATGACAGGACATTAATCACACAGAAATGCAGATGTGTCTCAGTGATCACAATAATTTATATCCATCTCACACTTACTGAATAATCTTGATCACACTGTAAACAAGTATTCCTTTTTGAGTAGACTGGAGAAAAGAACATAGAGTACCTTTCATCCCCTCTATCTCACTGCCAAGAATGTGCCATCATCTGTAAAAGCAGCACAACAGCACAGACGGATCAGTGAGAATATAGATTGCCTGCTATGTGGAGTCTTTTCCATCTTTAATTAGGGGAAAAAAAACATCCTGAGGACTTTGTTTATGAAGGGCGATTGTGCCTCATATGCCACTATGATGAAAATGGCAAGGATGTTGAGCGCAATACCTCAACAGCTCCTGAACATGTACAGTCGGTGACACAAAAGGTTAGACAAGATGTTTAAATGCAGGGCACAGACGCGGGTCTATAGCTGGAGTGAAAGGGCAGCTTATGAATAAGACAAGAAAGAGGGGTTGACCTCATCTGTACTTTTTTTTACTGACACCCAGAATTAGTTTGGAATAAGTCAACTTAGGACACTGAGGTACAGGATCTATTAAGAGGGAAAGGGGAGGTCAGCATCAGTTCAAATTCACTCAATTTCATTGTCGTTTGGCATATAACAAAGAGGCAACACAAACCCCCTCTCGAACCTTTTGCATTTAAGAGTTCCTCATCAGATATTTTTTTAAGGGTTTTTTTTTTTCAGAAAGATGTGTACATGAGCTACTCTCGCAAAGTCAGAAGTCTCAAACTTGTAATGTCATAGAGTATTAAGTCTAAAGACTGCAACTGAAATTCTACACTAACATGCTATCTAGTACGCAGAACTGTTTGTGAGGTTTTTTTTTTTATGTCCCTTTTTGTATGTTTTTTGTACTAGTTTCGGTGAAATATTACAGTATCCAAACAATGGACACTACACCAGTCTAAATATCCAACAATGCAATGCAGCTGAAGATGCCGTTCATGACAAACAATGGCGCACAGCAACCAAGACAGCTCTGTAAGGTCAATAAATCTTCAATTTAAGTGCATGCATAAGATTTTATGTTACTAGATGTTAAATCTTTTTCAAATTATTTTGAAGTTGATGGTTGATCTGAGGTTTGCAGGATTGACTATGGTTTTGTGAAAAGGGTGTAGATTTCATTTTAACAATGAAGGGGGGACACAAATACAATTGAAAGTTTGTGCAATTTTTGTTTCAAGTTAAGGTGTAAATGTGTGTAAGAGTCCTCTGCTCCTTTTATGTTTTACCCCCCCCCCCCCGAAATCCTCACCTGTGGTTACGCATCTCATACCTGCAAGGAGGCTGTCAGGAAGTGATATGCTAATTACAGCTCCGTGAACACGAAAAGATACACCCTACAGTTTATTCAGACAAAAGCATGCTAAATGATAGTACACATACTGATTATGTGGTGCAAAGTGTGCAATTTTTGTCTCTCAAAATGAATGGGAGAGTGATTTTGTGGTCCCACAGATTTTGTTTTCATGTGTATGCTGCTGCGGCTCAGAAATAGAGCAGGTGGTCCTCTAATCGGAAAGTCAGTGGGTCGATCCCCAGCTCCTCCAGGCAACGTGTCGAAGTATCCTTGGGCAAAATACTGAACCCCAAATTACTGAGTAGCAGGTGGCACCTTGTCAGGTATCCTTGGCCACCAGTGTCTGAATGTGTGTGTGTGAATGGGTGAATGTGACATGTAGTGTGGAAGCATTTTGAGTGGTCAAAAAGACTAGAAAAGCACTGTACAAGTATAGTCCTTTTACCATTTTTTCTATACCCAAATGAGCTTTATTCTGATGTGCTGTACTCTGTTCTGAAAATGTCCTCATATACTCAGAATATTTCCCTATATTTTTCCTGTCATCTATAACATCTCTCAAATCCATTGTCTTTGGAGCATTACCGGACTTTGTACTTGATGACATCACAAAATTAGAGTATTTTGGATTTGGGACAGAGTTGTTCATGTTCAATAATATATTTGGACTGTCTTTGACCATTAGAATAAAATGTTTACATTTCAAAAATGGACTAAGTTCCCCTTAAATAGTATTCATTTGGGATTTTAACATCAACAGTTTGTTACAAATGGTCTTAAACCGTAAAAATGCAATTAAGGGTTTTTCCTGGCTCAAAAATAGGCAAACAACCCTTTCCACTGAATATTATAGTATCATTAAGTTATTGAGAATTATTATTTTTGTTCAAATAACAAGGTGGCGCTGTTATTAAAAATCTTCAAACAATAAATCTTACAAAGAATGTTGATAGAGCACTTCATCTGTTTAAATGCAACTCTGTGAAAAGACTCAGCAGAGAGTCATTTAAGGACAGCGAGGTTGATATTTGGTTCACTTTTTAATTTTTTTTTTATATTTACTTGACTAGTAATTAGCAACAATTCTGTCTTTCTACCCTAATGTAGCTTTTATTAATTATATTAATTATGCCTATAATGGCCAGAGCTCATTAGTCAGCATGTCATTCAAATCCATTGTCTTTTCACCTCGCACCACCCTGATTTGATTGATTCAGTTGTTGCAGTAACATCCAACAGAGAGGGGATTTAACACAACAGTTCTGAAATAGTTTTATTATTGAGGTCACGGTCAGGTTTTTTGGTAAAGGCGGTGCAGAATTTGAGGATGGCCACCTTTAAATTCGCTATGCAGGAAAAGCCCTGTCATGTTGGAATGAAAGTCTTTATTTGGGGATCTGAGCTCAGTGGGAGGACAGATGGAGTCAGGGCCCTGCGGGTATGTGGGTAAAGACACACTATAGCACACACAGGCATAGATTTTTAGGTCACAGCACACATACTCAGTGTGGCAATTCTGTTAGGTTTAAAGGACACAAAAGTATGCCAGGGCAGTGAATATATTTTACAAAATATTGAGATGCATGTGAGTTGTTCATATCCCTGTAGAAAGATCAGGTCACTATCTATGAGCATTTACATGCATGCCGGAAACAGACGGGCTGTAACTCTCTCCCTCTCACCTTGTAACCGCTGTGCACATTTCAATATGCAAAAAAAGTCTCTTGTTGTCTCCCTGTCATTCTCCTGCTTTGACTCTCCTTATCCTCATATAGTCAAAAGCATGAAGCACCTGATACAGCCTTTTAAAACTGACTGTTGGTCTTCCTAGTTCGCTCACACTTATTTGAAGAGCCACACATAAAGACATTAGCTTGTCAGCTCCAGCAAAGTACTTCTCATACACATTTTTTTTTCAGTATGAAGAAATACAAGATACACTATGACTCAGGTAATGTAACTGAGCTTGGAAAACCCTGCCAGTACAACTATGAGTTATCGAAGGTCTTTCCTTTTATTCCTCTGCCGCTTCAGCTGCTGCTGCCTTCGATTAGATGAGCCAAGGAGAGTGGGGAGAAGATGGTGTCTTTTAACATAATTGTGATTGCATCAAAATGATTACCCCGTCCTCAGCGCTCCTTCTTCTCTCAACCAGCAAATTAAATTTGCCTCTTTCTGAGCAGGGATGGACGTTTTTTTCGTATTATTACGTCAAATTTGGCTTGCCGCTATGTCCTTTGTATGTCACATCTGCTTTGGTTGGATCAATGCAAACAGGTGGTCAAAGGTGCACCTGCTCACATGCATAATCCTCCAGACTCAAGCCATCACACAGCCATGTTCACACCATGACCAGCAGATGGCAGTGTTTAATTACTTTCATCACTTGTCCATCCTCACCCGCTTCTTTTTCCCCCCACCCTCTCTCTAGCTTTTCCATTTTTATCCTTTTTTCCTGCAAGTCCTTAGAAACAGAGATTTTCAGTCTGGCTCGTTCTCTGTTCAGAGCAGGAAGCCTGCTTCACCTTGTATGCTTATGTGCCATTAATGAGATGGAAACTATCTTCTGATGCTGAAACGGTCCAATGTATGATCCTTGAATTGAGCTCTGTCAAAGAAAATTCAGCATGACCCGCTACAGCCTAACCAGTTTGATGCCTCAGCCCACATCCGCTGGATATTAACACTTTTCTCTCTTCTACAAAGAGAGGACAACGCAGTTGGTAGACCTGTGCTGTACACTTACCCAGCCCGGTTGTGTCATCACAACTCTCGTACACCTACAGCTATCTGACATGAAAACACAGTGAATGGTGCTCGGCTGATTTTCGTGTACTGTATACACATTCATTCACACACAGCGCAGGCATGCATACACTGGCAGAGCATAGCCTTGAGCCTGCAGCAGAGATCCAAGTCGTACCAGATCATTTTTACCACGGTTTTTGTTTCCATCTGCTTGTCCTCTACCTCTTTCTTCTTTTTCAGGGGGTTATTTACACAGCATCTTTCTCACTCCCCCTCACCTCCTTGTCTTCTCCTATCTCTCCCTCCCTTCCTGGCTTTGTTCTCATTGTCTGATGTGTCTTGAACCAACAGAGGTGTTTGAAAATACTAGCGTGCTTACATGCATACTCTGAGCCCCATTTGGTAGCAGCATTGTATTTTCATGCAAAACTCTCCTCAGTATATTGCAGGGCCTGTAGTCACACTGCACAGGCATATGCTGGTCCGCTCTCTCTGCATACATTATGGGCTAACTATAACCGGATTTACTTGCTAGCTCAGGGAAAGTGTGCATGACAGCCAGTCCTTTGAAATTCACTGTGGCAAGCGAGTGTAAGTCGCTTTCTGAATGCCGCATGCGTCCATCTGTGCAGTGACAGGTAATTGACCACGTTCATGTTTATGGAATGACGCACTGAGACGCTGCCTTGAATTACAGCCGATATGGGAATTCCAATAAACATCATAGACATCAGAGCAGTGAGGAGAAGCTGATGATTCCTTTTTCTTGTGAAATATGTCTGTGTATGAAGATAGACTTCTCCTTTTCTTTTTGGGAGTCTGTTTTCATTCTTCCCTTGCCAACCAGATGGATTTCTTTCTCTGGTATGAGCGCGATAGATGGGCTCTTCATTGTTAATGTGTGCGCAGCAACTGCCCAGCGATGACCTTTTCGTGTGTTTCATTTTAGGCATGAGACGCTGCCGAGCCAACCTCAGAGAAACAGTGGCTAGAGAGCAAACCCCTGCTCTAATGTATGTAGATGTATTCCTAACTGAGGGATAGCTTTCTTGGTAATTGCTATATCAATCTGTGCACTCCTATCCTCGCTGTCTCATTGCAGACTCTCTCTTATTTCTCTCCTGCTTTCCTCTCCCTCAGACACACACGCAGAGTCTGGCGCTTTTTCTCCCCCCCGCATTGTCTCTCCTTTCCCGATTTTTCTCTCTCCTTGACTCACATTGATTCAGCGCTTCAGCATGTGGGTGTTCAACACATTCCTGAATTTGCCTGTGAGAAACTGGCAGGGAGGAAAAAGTATATCCTGATCATTGCACCCACCGATACTTGCCCGGGAAGGTCAGACACAAACATGCACAGATGCACAGTCATGTGCAGATGCGCCACGTGGACCCCAAGCATTAATAACAGCATTGAACACAATGCCAAGTGGCAGCGGTATTGACAAGAACCCTGTTGTGTTCAATAAAACTCCACTCCCTCCGTCATTTTCACCTTGGCTGAGCCATGTGTTAGCCCAGAGGTACACCTCTAAATTACGACATCCTCTGCCTGCCGATTGAAACACTGCCTCATTCTCCATGGACAGATGCACCTGTCAAGAGAAATATGAATAGGGGAACTAAGCTGAAGTAATGGGACATGACCAGGGAGATAGAGGGGTATTGGTTTGTTTGTTGCTGTACAGTAATTAGCCACTGCCTGTCTTGTCTTGATGGCAATAAGGCATGGGAGAGAAGCAGGAGGGTGGGACGGGTCATTGATAAACAGGATTCAGAGATCCATACTAGTTACAGTTGGAGCTGATAGCCTCGGGTCCATTGCGGCCAGCCTCTCCATTTCCCTTTTAACATAAAACCCAGTTTGCAGCTTTCTGGAATTACTCAGCTCCTCTTGTTTATCTCCAGTTATAGATTTAGTCTTGTTAAATTAGACTGACTGATGTTCTGCCAAAGCACTTTGGCAGTTTACATTTACATGTCTCGATGATGCACGCAGCACAGTGAAAGTACTTTAGGACATTTATCATAATACATCAGATGGCTTATCATAACAATACATCCTCAAGTATGTCCAGACTTTTGAGGCTGGCTTTAATTTATCTCTGCTAGTATTGCTTGTTATAAGCAAAATTCACACTGTTTTTCTTGGCCCACTTTCTCAAGGAAAGACATGATTAACGGGGTGTTAGTAATATTCTAACCGCTCTCTCCATATATGGACAGCCACCCTAAATTAAATGGTAACAACAACCAGCGTGAATCGCCTCACTGCATCTTCCGACCTCTCAGCATAAAACTCTGATTTCTGAGTAGGTGCAGCAAATTACTTTTTTTAAGGCATCTTGCCTTCCAGTCAAGGTCTTCTTTGTTGGAGCCCCACCTGCCAGCTTGCCCACACAGCTCTCTTTAATCTCGTGGATGCGGGGGCATGCTGGCTCATGCACATACAGTACATGTTGCATATGCAAGCACACACTGACAAACACTAACATACCAGGCTATTTGTATTGTAACGGATTGTCCAGTTTTGCTGAAAGGAAGGCAAAGGTTTCGAATGAATTGCCCTCTGGTCAAATTTTTCTCATGTTATACAGGTAAATGCACAAACAGAGAAGCAAGGCTTGGAGGCAGTAACTCTGCTTCAGGCCAATCTAACTGTCCTTGCCAGCCACACAAAGCTACAGCACTTTGCAAAAGGTTTTGATGACTTTCTGAAATGCATTATTTCCTCCCACACATTTTCTTGCACATCTCTGAACAATAATACGTGTATGTGCAACACATACACACAAGCACAGAGTCCTGTTATGGAGGCTAGCGTTTCTGCAAAGGGATATATCTGGCAGGAAACTCCTAGTGGATTTGAGACAAACCCTAACTAAAAGATTATAAATGAGCCGCTTGTCTGATTTTCAGTCTCCATGTTGCTAAGCTAAGCTCCCCTACCTCAAAGTCTGACTGTATAGAAATGCAAAGTAGTGTCTTTTCTCTAGATGCAATTCTACAGACTTTCAGTGGTGTAAACATTTTAGAGAACCTAAAAAAATCCTCTACAGACTTTAGCTACCAGCTTTTCCTGTAATTTACATATCGGTATGTGCTACATTAAGCATTGGATGGTGAAACTTTACAGCATACATGTTGCAACCTTTTTAATTATGCCTAGTGGTATCCAGCAAACATTAATTTACACAAGGCATTTTTTAATAGACTGATAAGCCTGAGGCGTAGAGGGGGTGTACAGTCTGTTAGGGGACGGATGAGTCCTCAACAGCCTGGACTGAAGATAGTGGTGTTGCCTTGGGGATTTACCAGACACACATTCAGGAAATTTAATTCACAGGAGTTTAAGGCAGTAATGCGTCAATACAGAGTTGGCTGACTTAAGCTACCTGCTTTATGGGCCACTCACACCAAGATGCTTGCCACAAAAGCATTGCCAGCAATACCATTGTTTTACTATGGTACAGCGCACCTGTTAAGCGCTCATCACTTGCTGCTGCGCGACACGTTTTTTGGGGGGGTTTTGGGCACACATAAAAGTTAAAATATTTCCAATTTTTCAGCTCAAGGCACAGAGTTGCATTGCCATCGTCAGTGTTACTTTTGGCGACGTGCACGCTGCTCCACAAGCACTCCCAGGTGTTTTTCCAGATGCACTTCCAAGGCAGTTTTGACGTGATGCGTCTCTGTGGGATTGGCCCTTTAGTTCTGTAGATAAGTTAGCAGATATACAGGGAAGGTACTCAGCTAAGAGCCATAAAGTTGATGCTCATTTGGGGTGCCAGATCCAAAGAAAAATATTAAAATTTGCAGTTTTTTTCAAAGGGGCTCTGTGTAACATTCATGTGTAAGAGTTAACTCTGCTAACTCAGAGACTTTATAATTAAGATGAACAACATGGCAGTACCCTAAAAGTATAGTCAAAACATCTTGATCACCCCCTGTGGTTGGCTACAGAATAGGTCATAAACCCTCAGCTCATATTTGTATGTGGGGCCCATATGGGTGGTAAATGTGCTTAAAAAAGGGCCCTATAATGCATTGTCCACAGGTTCCATAATGGCCCCATTAATATTGCCCACATGGGTGGTTCATTGGTGGGCTCCAGATAAGATGCCCATTCTGTGCAGGTAGCCCGAGCATAACCCACGTGGGTCCTCATGGGGCAACCCGCTAATGTTGGCAGATTGGCCAAATCAAGCTGCTGTATGTTTAAGGGTTTGTTTTTCAGATTAGTTTGGACTAATTTAGTTAGTTGAAGCTAGAAAAGCACTTAGATCTCTACAGCGCAGATTCTGGCTCTGGATGACCAGTGTAAGATGACAGTGTTCAAGATATTTTGGCTTAATTTTTGTACAGTGGAAGTTGAGACACGTGGTCCATCTTTATATGCGGACTTTGTGCTTAATCCATAGACAGTGCTAAAAAAGAGCATTGGTGCTAACAGAGCCAGCAGTGTTAAGTAGGATGGAACCAAGGAGGGGGGGGCTACGCTTTCCTAATATCAGTCCTCTGCTCAGAGGGCAAGGAGCCCCTGAATTTCACTGTTTTCCCAATTAGCTGACATTTATGGCTGCTGTCCTTGTTCTTTGTATTAGCTGCTAATTGTTAACAACCACTTCATTCATCTCCTACGGTGGGTCGCATACATAAACACGTCGACAAAACGTCAACCTGTTCCGCCTATGATCACATCTTTCCAGCTTTAGGTTTTACACAGACAGAGACAGACTGATCCCGGCTCAGTGGCAAGATCACTCTTTCACCCCTTTTCTGTGATCGAATGTTATACACAGAACAGTGAGATGGCATAATGGCATGATATTCCGGCCTTGAACTGGCAGTGTAAATGCGGCTATGCACTAAAATGTGCATGTAGCTGGTTAGCACAAAAAAAAAACGCAGAGAGGCTCAGACTACTACAACCACAGAGGTCACATGACTTTATTCTCTGCTCAGGATGCCAATATATCTTCACATAGCAAATAGTTTTCTACTTTGTTAATGCTATGAATGTTGCATACAGAACTTTTAAAAGACTTAATGTGAGTTGTTGACTCGATATATTAACAGTGGATGAATAGATAGATATCTTGAGTGGCTGCTTTTGATAAAACCCAGTAAAGTTCAGTTCCCTTCACTTGAATTTGAAGCAGCGAAACAAAGTACTCTGAATTAGAATGAATAACACCACCAGCTGTGTGCAACTATACTTCAGCAGGACTTTGTTCCTCTGATTGACTGTGCTTGATTTTTCTCTTCTTTTCACCTCAACTTCTGGCAATCATTAACAAAATACTTAAGCAGCTCAGCTAAGATTTTGATAGGCAAGGGAAGCCAACCAATAGCCAAGCCTGCATGTTTGAATAGTGCAGCACTTAGAAACTCTCTAATTTCCCCCTGTGGCTTCCAGAACGGAAGAGATGCCCCATATCCCTGATCTATGTTTGGAAGAAGCACTAATGCACCAGTGAAGTTGCTTAGATGAGTGTAGCTTTGTTGACAGGCCAATTTAGCTGTCATTTTGAGATAATGGAGTGTTCTGTGGCAGTAAGTACATCCGCATAGAGCGATGATCCAGAGCCCGGCTCTCCCAGCTCCTAACCAAAGCCAGTTCCTCTCCTCTCTTGCTCTTTTTTACTTTTCCAACTCTCAAGAAAAAAAGATGAGGGAGAAATTCTGAGACTGAAAGTTGGTCCTAGTTATATGAATATGTGAACATTTCTAAAGCTCCATCAGACAAAAAACACTAATAATATGAACTTCCTTGAAGGACAGGGAGGTGTTCCCATTAATAGCACGTCAAGTTTAAATTCTCATTAAACTGGTGTTTTGATAATCTCAAGGTTCAACACAGTGGGTTCAGGAGGTATTTTTCTTTTCAACTTGCAAGTTGAAAAGAAGAATACTCCTTGAGTGATAACTTAGCATAGAGTCAGATGATGCTCTCCTTCTCATCAGCATAGCTTTTATTGTCAACTCTTCTTTTTGCAGCAATGAAATTGACTGCTCTCTTTCATGCTCTTGCTTTGCCGGCATTATGCCTTCATCTTGTTAGTTCCACATCTTTTGCCTTTATCCCTTTTCCGGTCTTTTAAATCCTATAATGGTGCCTACTAAAGCATCCGCAGTATGTACATCACCATTGTGCGCAGTTGTTCTCTCCTTTTCAGCCTCAATGGCATCCAATAGCAAATGCGTCTTGGCTGAAGGTTGTGAGCTTCTTCTGTTTCTTGCAAAAGCCGCCGCAGTTAAATGAGAAACTTTTGAAAATGATTCTGCCATCCCTGCCAAGACCACTGGCTGCCGGTTCCCCCTCGTCCCCATTGCCTCTCCACACAGAGGTAAATACCCAGTTGCCTATTCACTAGCGGATGCTCTGCTGATACATCCCTTCTCATTTAACAAATCGTGTGAAACCCAAACAAACGATTGGACATCAAACAAATGACTGTCAACCCTAAGTTAAAGACCATGATGTAATCTGCCAGTGTGAAAACAGTGTGCCGTTTCACTGATCTAAAGTGTTTCATGCTTTGCAAATAAGGAAGTGAGTGATGTAGAAAATATTAATTGCAATTTTCACTGGCAGCCTTGTTCTTTTGTGCTGCCTTTGCATCCACATCTCAACAGTATAAATTGCCAGTTCAGTGGGGCGTTCTGGTCTCTCAGTTTGGTGGTACAAATGACACAGACATGTTTCCTGCTGTGCTGCTGCCTGGCTGTCTGCTATTTTAACCTTTGTTCTTAACTGTTCTATCAAAGTTTTAATTCGTGGAGGAAGCTGACAGCTCTTCTTAAATTAACATTAGGGACTTACATAGGCATTCCTGAAAACAATCTTTGAAAAATGAGTCAGAGTTAGAAGACTGATTGTAATTCCTTGCTTATGGGCAGATGTTAAAGGAGCCCTGTGGAGTTTTGTTTAGAACAAACAAGTTATGTTTACATTCTTTGTTACTTACTGGAACACATTTTGTGTCTCCTTGAGGTCTAACAAACATGTTGAATGCATTTCTCATAAAATATTTGCAAACCTGATGTTTCATTTTAAATGTTGCATTGTTTATATCTGTGTTAACAATCCAGCAGTCCTCTTCCCTGCTGCCTTTGCTGGTGCCTTGCTGTGTTGCTTGGTGCATTAAAGCCACCTATAAATCAATGAAATAGCTTGAAACCATTGGCAGGACTGTGTCTCTTGTCAACCGCACGTGTGTCCTCGTGTGTATCCAGGAGACAAACTAAACAGGGTCCAACTCAAAAACAGCTCCATACTGCTGCTACAGGTCGAACATTCTACAGGATACCTTTTAAAGCAGCCTTGAAATCAAATGAATGGCATTTGTTGTGGCAAGCCACAGAATGCACATGGTTAATTCAATCTCACAGTTTAAAAGAGCAACAAACAGCATGCATGGACATAATGCATACACCCATTGCGAAACACAGAAAAAAAGAAAAGAGAGATGCTGCATGGATTCAATTCCATGAAGGAAAGCAGGAGATGCAATTAAAAGAGGGGCAGAGGGATAAAACAATCATGCACTTTTGATCTGTTGTCATCGGTCTGATCTGTCAGTAACAGTTTCGACTGAATCATGAAGGAGTTCCCTGATGTGAAGAATGCAGAGTAAAGGCAGATAAAAAGATACCTTATGTATTCATTATTATTTGTAATTCTGTGTTGTAACACTGAAATACTGCACCCCACCTGGCATTGCATGTGCACAATCTTCTGTCAGTTGACTTTTATCTAATGGAGAAAGAAAGTATTGTATTTGAATTGAGTATTTGAAGTATTTTAAACTAGGTTTACATCTTTACAGAGCTAACAGTAAAGCACTCTCTCTCTCTCAATACTGGACCAATTTCAAAGTATGCTGTTTTCACTAACACTTACACACAAAAACATGGGAAAATAAAGTCCAGGTTGACTAAATGTCTTGGCCAATAAACCTGTAGGCTCACATCATGTTGTACTCATAACCAGAAAACACAATTTCCAAAGCAAAGAAAATACAAGCCTAAAACCTTTACAGAGCGTACACACACACACACACACATACAGAAAAAAAACCCTGTTGTTCCGTTGTGGGCTGTCTGCATGACTGAGGCCTCTCAGTTGTGCTGGCTATAGGTCACATACCACAGCCTATAATAAACACAACAAGGCCAGACATTCAGGTCAGCCTGCAGATAGACACAAAATCGAGTTGGAATGGATTATAAGTGTAAAGATGGTGAATTAGCCCATTTTGTCACCTATAAATAGTTTTTGATAGGTAGGTTAGAGTTGGACTTGTTTACAATCTGTCTAAGGACTGTCCTTTTTTAGCCTAATTGGATTCTGTTATAGAGTTGTTTTTTATCCAGCAAAGTAATTGTGCCCTCTACCTCTACAAGAATAAGGATGAGTGCAGTGTTACATTGACCTATAGCTACACAGACCAACCCTTAACAATGAAACGCAGGTTGGAAAAATATTGAATCCTCCTTCTGCTTTTATTCTGCATATACAGCAGTCACACGTCCTCAAGATTTTTTTTCTTTCTAGAGGAGATGCTTTTGTGAAGTCCCAGAAGCCATTGTATGGAGTGCTGATTTTGAGAACAGCTGATTTGGTAAAAGGAAAAGAGTGAAGGGGGCTGGGTCGTTGGGAGGGACATAGGCAGTGTCTAGCGGAATGATTTCTATTGAAGGGGTGGCAGCGAGTGAGGTTTGGGGTTATCATTTCGCTAGACTAGAATTTTAAAAAGCAGAAAATGAAATGAGAACTGTATTCATATTCAAATAGAGACAAGTCCCCATGTGCCTGCACGGTTTTCAATTATGGGGGATATGTATATTTATGTCTGCTCCAAAGGAAACTGGACAGGGCCGCTCGATGCTTTTGTGAGGCTGAGCATCACAAGTATGTGGTGTGTTATTCTGCTGACAGTCTGAGGTCTGTATTTGTATTGTTGGGTGACCAGACTTTTAATATATATATATATATATATATCTATATATATGATTTGTACATATAGTACTCTGTGATGCATCAGCACCAATGGTTTATTACATACAGTATCTTAAACAATTCTTTATTGTTGTTTCCAATGGTTTTATTTATTTCACATCATGAGGAGAACAGGATGGACATTTTATCCATGCACTAGTAGCAGGCTGTGCAACCACAGAACAAGACACTCAAAGTCTGATAAAGAATCAGACAGCTTTGGAAAAGGATTTCATCTGTTCTCATCTGTGTTCCTTCTCTCACTGCCAGCCCACCAGGAAAAGTTATAGTACTTCAGATTGCCAGTCTGCCCCGGGGCATGCTAGTAAAAACCTTGAGCCCTGACCCCTCTAACATGGCTGTGTCTAAACTCTCTCTCCCTCCTCACTTCTGTTCTTTTAGGCGTGCATGTTTATTTGTCTGACAAGCAAAAAAAAGAGAAACAAATAAGAAAAAAAGCATAATAATAAGGTTCAGTTCCTTATGTTGGTGTAAATATTTAGTAACAACTAAATTCTGCATTTGAATTTGTTTTGTTTGGTGTGCTTTTGACTCAGTGATGCGATAATCTCCACTGACTTTATAACCAGCCTCTTGACCTCAGGAGACCTCTATTGCTAGTAATCTGACAAGCATACACACAAATCAATCAATATTTGATAGCTCACCCATAAATGTCCATCAGTAATATACAGTTGTGCTGCGGCAGCTACACTGAATGTAAAAGCCCTTGTTACTGTGTGTCTGCAGTGTCTGATAGCATAACAGGAGATATATGGTGTCATGGCAACACCTCTGGAGTGCACCTACTGTGTGCAACGTAATTTCCCCTGGTTACTGTGGACATTCAGACACCTTGCAGTATTGTGAGCAGTCTTAATCTTCATTTAGACACAGGGGCATCAGTCTGACTCAGTGCCACAGAGCGAATGAGAGGGTCGACTCAAGCTCCTGCTGAGTAATTAGTAAAGTCCTTTTCTTTCCAGCCCCTTTTCTCCTCGGCTAGCCCAATAGAGCAAAGGGAAGGACAAAGAAACCTAAATTTAAATGTTAATTGCATCTTTATATCCCTGTAATTTCTAATTACCTTTACTTTTTCATACCTGGAATAAGTATTGGTTAATAAATGGGGATTAGCAGGTGAGCCATGATGGCAATAATTACCCACCAATTCTCTGTGGCATATATCTCACTTAATATTTATTCATTTTTTTTATACCTTAGAGATAATGTGGCACGTTGCCACGACTGTGGTAGTGAAGACTTTGTAGTCCTTGGAAAATTAGATTTCCTCTAGTTTTCTTGACTTGTTTCTTTACCTTCGCCATTACTTTTTGCAATGGCAACCGCTCCACTGGGTGTTACAGCTACAACCAGGAATAAACCACCATGTCATACACTATCTCTATGTCACCTATATATGTGGATCACCAGAGCGCAGCGACTCAGGCATTAACACCCGCCTGTTACATGCTCTGTGCTCAGCTGGGGGCGGGGGGCATTTATACCCCACTTTCCTTTACACTCCACAATCATGCAATCCCCTCTGATATTCCCCTCATTATGGTTTAGACAGTCACTGCCTGGAGCTAATACCAGCACCGAGAAGCCCCCTGGCTGATGGGATAATGTCACAGAAGCAGACGACTGCATGTGCGCAAAAAAGATACATGACAGGATAGCTCAGGGAACATGCAACTTTATATGTATTCCTTATGTGCCACCCAGGTGCTCTGTCACAGGTGGAGAAAAAGACCTGTCAAACCTGAAGAGGAGATAACAGAAAATGAAATATTACATTATCTTTTTTTCTTTTCCCACTTCTCCTGCTCTGGTAGTGGGTGGCTGGCAGGTATGGCACTATCTAGACTTTCACTTACTGACATTTTGGCCCCAACTAAACTGTGAAGGCCACTGTCACAGGTATTTAGAGATTGGTTCTGAGAGCGAGGGGGAGACTTCGGTCTGTAACAAGATCTTATGGGTAACACAGACTCACTAAACCTGGGCTAGAGGTCAGTTAATCGCCTCTTCTCCTCGAGCACTGTTACAGAATCTCAGAAGACTGATTGATGTGCAGTTGCTGTCCTCGTGCTACATTGCTTTTGGTTTTGTTTGCTGTTGTTAAAGGGCAAACTTAATCACAACCACTTCCAACAATGAGTCTCTCTTGGAGACTTAAAATTCTGGAGATTGGTACTGATGTCTCGGTAAATTGCCTTCATGCCTTTTGTCTTCTTTGAGGCTTCTATTAATTACCTGTGGTGGACGTTTTTTTTTTTTTTACCATCACAACTATCTATTTTTTTGAGAAACATTTTTCAGGAACATAGTTTTACTTGGAATTTAACTGTAATTTGAGATCCTTTATGACCAGCCAGCCATCATATTGTTTCCTGTGGAAAAAACAGACAAGCGTTCTTTGCAACACCCACCAGCGGGGGCAGTTATTGGTCTGGTGTGGGACAGTGCATTCTGGTGGTTATAGGCTTTCTACCTCTTGAGCAAAGGCAACATATACAGCCCTTTCCCTCTGTATTCTTTGATCATGTAGCACCGATTTTAAAAGTATTTGTCTTTTTACTGCATTGACAGCCCAGTTTTATGGAAAGGCCACCTGTCCAGTAGTGAAATACTTGTTTAACTTTGCAGAAACACTTACCATCATTAATCATTTATTAAGATGTGTTCCCCACATTGACACAGATCCATTTGGCCAGTTGTTGCTATTTTTGTGATGTTTTCCTGAAAAACGTGTTGCTTTTTCCTGTAACCTGCCAAGACGTCATTATCTCCTTATTAAGCAGACTCCCAGGTATAGTGGAACAGACTGACTTCCAGCAACATTGATTCCACCTATCTCCAGAACACATCAAATGAGATTAGTTGGGGAGATGGCAGGTGTGCCTTTGCTGATGACCCCCAGTATGTGTCCTCTCTTAAACAACTGGACACATGCTGAAAGTGACCATCTGTAGGACTTGCTCCTGCTTGTTTGGCACCTGCAGGACCGTAACAACACTGCTGATTTTCATTACACAAGCTCATTAGGTAAAGCACACTAAAACATGCATACCGCTAAGTGAACACAGTAACCTTGTGACAATGCACCTGTGTTTTGACCATCAACAGTATTGTCACTCTAGCTTTGTTGAAATTATACAATGATCCAATTAATTAAGTAGTATGTAAATGTAATTAAATTAATTTCAATATATGGAAGATCTTTGACATTGACCCACTGATTAAATGAGTGCGAAAAGTGGTTAAGCCAAAAGCCACAAAGCTATAAATTTCAGCCATTTCAGAGATCGCCCCAGGGAGCCAAATATAGGTCTCTGACGATAGTAGTGGGTGGTGAAGGGCGAAAATGACATACATTTAAATGTCAGTAAAGATAAGCAACAGGTGAGGCAGTTAAATACCCCTCAGCAGGATAATATCATCAGTTGACAGACAGCCTCACATAAACATAAACCTGTGAGTTCATTGGTTAATAACTGAGAGGCTCAGACCCAATGTGATTAGAAAATTAGAATGATAATTGTCTTGCCACTTGAACTTGCACTAAAAGCTTTATTTGACATGCAGTTTGCTCACTGGCCTTAATGGCTTTAACTGCAGAGGAACTCAGGAGGAGGAAAGCGCCTTAAGAGCAGTTTGTCATTTTGAAGTCGAGGGGAATGTCGAATTTAAAAAACAGCCCTGAAAATGTTATGCGTAATTTAATAAAACAAAAAAGTCTTTTTGAGTAAAAATCACAGACTTCAAAATTAATGGACATAGCTACTGTGACATCATGCATTGGTTTATGGATTCATATTTTGAAGCTACAACTTTGGCATTTTGGCTGTTGCCATATTGGAGCTAGAAGTGACCATATTTGGGTGAGGGGCTGGTGCTGTGGAGGAGCAAGGTGAGGACACTATCAGCAGACAGCCTGTCACCCAAATGTGCCCACTCTTAAATATGCATAAATTTAACTGTTTAAAACCTCGATCAGCATCACTTTTTGACATGTCTTTAAATCTTTGAACACTGGTTGGATTTCTCTCAAAAAACATGGCAATAAGGAACTTGGTTAAGAAATTTTGTACAAATTGCAAGAGGGGAAAATATCTAGTGAACAAAAGAACAAAAAGCTAGATTTATAATCATAATTACATGTTCAAAATTGTTACATAATTATATTATATTTTTAAAGCACTTTTGTTTGTTTCTTTACTTTCTTTTTCTTTGTGCTGGTTTTCTGGGAATTTTTCTTGTACTTTTTACTAGTTTGGTGCTTACTTTGGGATAATTTCTTCTGGAGTTGACCTCTCCATGTTTTTTCAAAGAAATCAAGCCAGTTTGCTCATGTTACAAAGAGCTAAGCCTTAAAAAATGTAAACGAGTGACTCTACAGCTGTCAAGGATGGGGAAATTAGTTACACAGACCAAAACCATTTTTTGTACCAGGCTGTCAACACGTTTGTGACTGCTCCTCAAGTGGACGTTCAAAGAACTGCAGTTTTTGGCACCTTGTGTTGGCTTCATTTTTCAGCCTCATGGGTTGCCGCTTGGTAAATATGCATGGCACAAAACCAAAGGCCATTCTGATATAAATATTCAATATATCACAACTTTCATTTCAAACCAAATGCTTATTTTATTCTCTTGTGTTATTGAGATCAAGGGTCAAAGGAAAACTTCCAATATCCCCACGCCATCACCCATACAGTGAAATATTGGAGACTGTCTAGTGTGTCCTGCCAAACCCTGTTTCCTACCCAAATCCACCCCCACCCAAAGCTCCCCTGCAGCTTACTGTGAGTCCACACTGACAGTCTAATGCCAGAGAGACTGGGCACATCTCCAACTACCATTACCTGTGCAGACGAGGAGCCTTGTTGGCCTTATTATGCTACTGTACTGTATGATTTATGACTCTGTCTATGTGCATCTGCTACATTAATAAACATTCAGGCACACACTCATAATTTAAGCTGCACAGTTTTTTAAAAGATATTTTTTGGGGCTTTTTATTGCCTTTATTTGACAGGACAGACAAAGCGTGAAAGGGGGAGAGAGAGAGGGGGTGACATGGAGCAAAAGGCCGAGATCGGACTCGAACCGGCGGTTGCTGCGGTGAGGACACTGCCTCTATATATGGGGCGCCAGCTCTACTAACTGAGCCACCGAGCGCCCCAACCTGCACAGTTTTGAATACATGTGATATCATGGCTTCAGTATCATGAGCATCGCTGCCGAGGATCACATTGGTTAAGAGTACATCATCTTGCTGATAGCCTTTTCAGGCCCCATGTGCTGCGCATCATACAGCACCGCCATGTATTTGTTCAAAGACGGGTGGTCTTCAGTTTGTAGTTAAGTGTAGCAGGAAGAAAAAGCAGCTTTTGTCTTACTCTTCTATGATATAATGTTTCAGAGGTTGTCATGGTTACAAAGCCCAGATGCAGACAATGGATGGAGTTTCTTAGTTCTGTTTCCAGACATGCCACAGCAGATATGTCTGAGCCAGGCAAGAGGAAACAAAAAAATCATTGCTCTTCTGTTGAAACGGCTCTGAGTCAGTTCGTCATTTTGTCTCCTATCAGTGTTTCGCTTTTTGAGCAAACACACAACACAAAAAAAGAAGGAAAAAAACAGAGGGGGAAAGCAATGAGATGTCAAGCAGCGCTAACCCAGGGGGACCATGGGAATGAGACAGGCATAGTGTTACCGAAGAGGGAATGTTGATGTCTCGAACGATATAAACATTCAAATGACGTGCATTTGATTATGAGTTTTTCAGGCATATTTTAAGGGAGCAATGCCCACAGAGAACTAAATTTGTTGATGTTATGTAAAATGTTGATTATACTGAAAGTTGTTATTTCTTCCCCCTAATCAAGTTGATTATATGCAGAACCTTGATGTCTCCCCTTAGGTAGAACCTACACGAGGCAGGTCACAGCCAAACTTGACATAATCAAACCAGCAGGATATATGTTCAGTCATTAATCAAGATGTCCTGACCACTGGGATTCGTCTCACTTCTAAATGTGCAAGTGAAAGCAGTTCATTTGCTATGGAAAACTATTCAGCATGTTTTTGCGGCTGCTTCTTTTTTCTTCAGATCTGTTCGGCTTTCTCTACTTTTCCCCTTTCTTTCACCTCATTTCCAAATAAACAACACCGCTCCGAAATATTCATATACTGTATAATTCCTCAAACACGGCGAAGACATCTGGAGAATAGAGTCGGAGTGTTGACTGAATATGTCCCTGTTTGCAGTTGGGATGGCTTTTGTCTTTGTTCAAAGTGCAGTTCTAATTAACATGTGTACAGTAATTCCAGTCTTGTTTATGTTTCAACTAAGCTTCAGCAAGCATGTGTCTGCGCACATGTTTTATGGGAGATAGTTATGGGCTTTATTATGAAAATGTATTCAAACCGAACGAAGTGAGCTCAATGGGGCATGCGCTTACTATTTTCGGAATAATGCACTTTTAGCTTGATATCCTGCTGGTTACACAATTTTACCAATTCATGTGCCTTTTTCTTTTCTCTGCTCCAATTCTCCCTCTTTTTTCTTTTCTTTATCAATTATTTAAGATTGCTTTAATGTGATATTTGAGTGGTATTTTTACCCTTCAGAGGACATGCTATATTCCATAGCAAGGTATGCTTGCACAGCATGTAGATGCAACAAAAAGGACAATACCACTTAACTTAATTATTCATATCGCCCTCCAATGGCCGTGGGAAGACATTTACAGTCATGAGCATCTTTTCCAAATGGAAAGCTTCACATTTCCTTTTGGCTGCTATTCAGTATCCGAATTTACAGCTTGCAATAGAATAATTTTATGGTATCTAGACTTAAATTTTCAAACTCTGATTAGCTTTTACCAATATTAGTGCTCTTAATTTTAGTTGTATGGTTGAATATCTTTTTTTCAATGAACTACACACTTTGTCTATTTGACGTCATTGTCAAAGCTGTGATTTGAGCTTCTTCAGCCCATTCTCATTCCCCAGATTCACATACAAACGTTTTGTCACACCCCTCATCTCCATTGGATGCGCCGGGCTTTTAACTAACTGTAACATAAATCCATCTGCAGCAAAACCTGATGCTGAGAGCGACTGACATAGTACAAAAAGTGAGAAAGTCTGCGTAGGGCAGTGAACGGAGGTAAATGGGTCAAACAAAACAGGACTTCCATCCAGTAGACCACTGTTTGTGTTCCATGTGAAAACCAAAAGTCAATGTTGTTTTAACTTAATGTCAGGCAACTTTCGTATCTAAGTCTTGTGTGAAACCAAAAGTCACCATTGTTAAACGTAACGTTATGTACTCTATGTAGGGTCGTCACACACTGATTTCACTCATGTGACGCATTTACGTCACGTTGCATTATGTAACAAACAGGGTTGGAAATTAGCACCAGCCACCTGTCAAATGCTGGTAAATTATGCAAGATTTAAGCTGGTCAGCATGAATCTAGTTTCTAACCATTTTTCATTTCAGTATGGATTATGCATTATAATTATATACATCTGAGCTCTTTTTGCTTGACATCTGATGAAAGTGAGTGTCCTCTATGCAGTGGCAAAAGCATATAGAAGTTGTACTTTGGTTTGAGTGTTGGCAGTCTAAAACCGTTTTTTTGTCCTTTTCTGTCGGTCTTTGAACTGTATAACAAAGGAAAAAGCAAACTCAGGGTATTGCATGGTGTGCTTTTTAACCACCAATACAGTGGACTCCAACAGAAGACACTGTTGGTAACTAATTTAAGGTTCAGTTGCCTCCAATTTTTTGCGCCACAATGTTTGATTGCAATCCACTTATTATGGCTTTTATTTTTTGACTGAACAAAATTACACATGGACGTGTGGGCAAAATAATTTGTGGCCTTATTTAGTAATTAACCAAACAATTATTTTTCCCCCTTTCGGAGTTTAAAAAGCAATTTGAGTGAGACAATGCTTTTGAGGAACTAATAGTCGTGTTCTCTACCTGTTGTTGTGTTAAAGTGTTTAGAGATACGTTTTAGTTTTTTTTTCTCTCTCTCATTGTGTCTGTTGATCCATGAGGCTTAGTGAAAGTCCTTTCACCATCCACGTGCTAAAATGTGTCCTTCACTGTACCCTTCTATAGTATTATATAAACCATAGAGCACAGTTTAGTGAATGGCGTCATGCAAGGATTGAATGTATTGAGGTCTGTTTTCTCAGATGTCCTACTGTTTTTGTGTATAAAAGATTCATCGCTGCCCAGTTTAGCTTACTTTACAATGTAAAGACATGGTAAAAGCTCAACCTTGAAATATTTAGTGTACTGCAGGAGGTCTAACAGCTGAATAAATTGATGAATGGATAGCCGTTTGTCAGAATACACATGCATAAATTATTTTTTTAACTTGAGAGGTCAGGTAAAGAGCTCTACGCTAATCTTTTTTCATAAGGAGTACTCCCAAGTGGAAATAAAAGTAGGAGCACAAAAAGAAAATAAGGAGCACAGTTCACAATGTTGTTGCATACATATTTATACTATGTGTACATTTGTTTTCCTTCTCTTCTGGGATAGTTTTTTCCCTCACTGTGAGTAAGGTTGCTGGTAGATAAAAAAAATCCACTGGCCAAGTATATGTTTTTACCAGCACAAATGATAAATATTCTTTTTTTTGGAGTTTCACACATACATTTCTTTCAGTATATCTCGTTGAGATGATAATGTATTATGTTGAAGGAAAACTTTAAGAATAGGCCTGAGCAATATCTGAGACAAACTTATTTAGATATATTGAACAACTCATCAGCACAGCATGTTAATAAGTTCTATGAGTCACTAATTCTGTTAGACATCCTGTAGTACACTAAATATTTCAAGGTTTAACTTTTACCATTTCTTTATAAATCATTCACACACATTCATACACTGGTGATTGGGGCTACAGGGTGCCAAAAATATATATATATATATATATATATGAATAATTTCTTTATGAAGACAGGGGTTGTCTGCTTTCCACCTGGCCAGACATATTGCACCTCACATTGGACCCTGCTTGACCTCATGTTTATTTCGGTTGCTGTATCTTTAAATGTTACTAGGGTCAACATACAAAATGGATTTGGAAGTGTTTCCTTGTTTGTCCCAGTTAAAAGGACCAGAAAATTTAGCTGAAAACCAGCTGTCAAATTAAAGCCGTTTTAAATAGGTTTTATTTATATGTAATATGAATTTGGTTGGGAAAGAATCACCAGTATTAACACCATATGCCGAAAAGAATGTATGTTGTTATTTGTACTGTAAAAACAAGTTAAGTGGTTAGTTCTTTCTACTCTACTTTTGTTTGTCATAGTGGTAGTGGTGACTCAATGAAAGCACTGCATTACAAAGGGAAGTCCATCCCTGTTCTCAGAATTGTCACCGTTTCATCTCACTAAGTTTACAGGGCCTGATAATATAGCACACATACACCCATCTCCTGATATGTACTACAGCTCTGCAGCTACGTTTTTAAAATGTGGAGCAGAGGTTTGCGGAAAATTGACTCATACTGTATCTGTGCCTGGAACTTCGCTTACTTTCACACTAAATGCACAGCTGGCCAAATTGCTGCTAGTGTAACTTTTGTTGGTTTTGAAGGTTATAAAAATTGGGCAACAGATGCCCACCCCTCCATTTGAGGACAGAGCTGTCAAGGTGCAGGGAGTTGAACTGCTGAAGGCAGGCAGTGGTGGGTGTAGCAGTGAGGATGCAGAGCTCGGCACTGCTGTACGCAAATACAATGAGGACCAATTGCCTATTTAGACCTCCTTGTGTCAGAGATAGAACGTGGACAAACATAATTGGACGACTATGAGACTTAGACAACTTCTCTTCCCTTAACTTCTGAAAAGCTCCATCAAGCAGAAACACTGATGGGATGTCATGATGATGTGACTGTGTGAGCCAAGATTTAATGTTTTTAATTACACAATCACAAATGTAAGTAAACTCACATTTGTTTCTGGAGTTAATTTTATTTCCTAATTGATGAGTAGTTTTAAAGTGACTGAACTAATCCACTGTTGTTTACCACACCAACACAAATTGGCCTTTTCAAAGCCGCCTTCCACTGTGTGACAATAGAAGGCCAGCGCCTAACCCTGAGTCAGGCGCTCTTCATTAAGGTTAATCAATCAGAGAGTAGGTTATGACTAATGCCCCTCCTGGGCCAGTGTGGGCAGAGCTGTGTCAAACAGCATATTAGTCACAACCAAAAAGCCCTTGAACCCTGGAATGGGCCCACCAGAGGCAATACAGTGGTACGTTCAAGACTTTGTTGAACTTCCCTCTTAGACAAAATAGTTGTCATCAAATATTGGGAAGTCCTGGAAGGCGTGTTTGACATGGGATGATGTGACATGTGCCCTGTCTCACTGGTTGATGCCCCAAAGTGGGGTCAAACTAATAACCTCACCCTTTGTGGGGCAAACACGAAGTTGCCTCTGGCTCTGATACACTGTCAAAATCAACATTCACATTGATTTACAGGCTTGAAGCGCGACCTAGAAATGAGTGAGGGATAAAACTTAACTCTTTCATGTGCCTGCAGGTAAGATCTGTCTGACTGCTCTGTGCAAATAACCAAGCATAAAATTGCATTACATTTTTTTTCTAAACCATCTGGAAGATCTTTTAAATAAAAAGATTTTGTGGGAGTGCATTTCTTTTACCTGTACAGGACATTAATAAAAAGTAAAGAGTACATTTGACCTGGCACTATGCTAATATAAATTTCCTCTTTTCTTCAAGGAATTGAATGGGATGTTTTAAGATTTTGACATACTGCAGTGAAAGACTTCAAAATTTTCTGTCAGCAAATATGCTCTGCTGAATTATCCTGGAACTCTACGCCAAATCCCCATTCACCAGTCACAGCGCTCAGAAGCTGACTCTGCTCTGTGAACTTCCAGAGAAGGGGAAAAAAGTGAAAATAAAAATTCATGATATAGATTTGTCAAATATCATTTAAGTCTTGCAGAGCATGCTCCATGTGAGGATCATTTACGAATAAACGATCTACAAAGGAAAAAGTCATCCTGAGGTGCTCCAGTATTGAAACATAAGGTTGCCATCGAATAAATCACTTATATAAGGAAGCTTTGAATTTCACAGGCTTTGATTGTGGCATCATTTACTGTCTGCACATGTCAGAGATACTTTTCACAAATGCCGGCTAATTTGGCCCTTTAAAGCAAACAACAAACAACAAAGTAATCAATAATGAGGTTCAAACACAGCAAAAGTCCCAAAAAATGTGAAGCTCGCTGAGAGAACTGACACTATGAGTCACATTAGTGAGCTTCTTGGAGGATGACTTGAGCCATTGCCAATTACTTTGAAAACCTCTCAGCCTTTGTCAACCCGACATTTGCTACTCTTTCGACTCTGCCTATTCCCAACTCCCAGTGATAATTGCAACCTGACATCCTGTGTGGAATAACAATTGAGTGAAGGGTGTTCTCAGTTTCCCTTCATGTTCTTTTCTTCTTTGCATCTTTCTGTGTTGAGCTCCGCAGTGTATTGAGCTTTGTTGTTTCCCATTTTGCCTTCTTAAAGCTCTAATTTCTCACACAGAAGTCATAAGGATAGCCATTCCACAACAAGGGAAGGCAGGGAAGGGGAAAGACATTGGGACATGCATACTGCATTGATTGATGTGAATGAAACTGATGTCTTAGCATTAACAATATTTTGTTTGATAATCAAAATCGAGACTCTGTGTCAGAGGATAAAACTCTTAAGACTTAATGTCAAAGCTGTATTTTCTTGCAAAAAATACTTTAAAGAACCAAAAATGCTTTTTTGGTCTCTTAATCGGTCATTTGAGAAGCTTAATATGAATATTACCTCTCAGGGCAATGATGCATATGAGACACTTAGCATTAAACTGGAAGCAGCTAGCTATGCACAGGGGTGGGAATCACAGAGTAATTCAAGATATGATACGATACGATACGATACGATCATGATACATTGACCATGATACGATTGGTATCTCAATACAGCAATTCCTGATACATTACAGGACAATCATCTTTGATACATCATGATGTCTGTGTAACTGAAGAGGAAAACTAGAATTTAAAAATCAGGAATAATGTATTTTGTACATTGTAGTGTCACTTTAACAGACAACTGAGATGACACAATTCACAAAAAGTGCTGTCTTGCAGAAGAGGTTAATCTAAGCTTAGTCCCTCTTTAATGCACACATACACACGCACACACACTCACACGCATGCGCACACACACACACACACACAATTTTACTGTAGACTGACTTACAGGTGTGGTATCATCCTATGACCACCAAGACCAGTGACGATGACGAAGCAGGGTACAGGCATGTTCCCTGTGTACAGTTCTTAGGTATGACATTGTGTTGTAAAAGCTAAAGTGGGCCTAGACTTTTAACTTGCGTCAGTGCCTCTCTGATGTGTTTTCCATTGCTGTCCGCTGTGTCCCCCACCACTGACTTTCCGTTTCACTGCAAGTTAGAAGACTTTGTCCACTTTGCCCTCATTCTTTGAAAAGAGCCACCCAGGAGTGACTCGGTAAGTCAAATTGGCATCTAGAGCTGTCCATTTACAGCACCTACATTTTTTAATAAAAAATATCAATATTTACTGCCAGCATATCTATGACTCATCACAAGAGGAAATAAAACAATATATATTCATATCAAAAATTTGACTGACCCTTACTTATCTACACATGTTGTTCCTTTATTCAACACCTGTAGTAGTATAATCTGAAAACATTGAAGATTTCGCTTTAGGAGCAGGTGGAAAGAAAGACAGTAAGAAACATTTCCGTATTTTGTTAGTTCATACTTCTCTACTAAATCAACTGCTACTGTTAGCACAGGTGGACTTTTAGACAACAAATGGCTTGATTATCACTTTGTCCACATTATGCTATTATTATTATACCACACAACAGAGATAGCTGTAAATATTTTTTTTGAATATAAACTAGAGTTGATGAAATGAGAATGAATGTGAGTACAAACACTATAAAATGTATTACTATTCAAAGCTTACGCTAAGACTTAAGATTACATGGCTTAATGTTTTTGTTATGGTATCCCTGAGAAAATGTGCAGGTACAATAACATTTTTAAAACTGTATGTAATGTTATGAGTTTACAAGCTTATTGGGAATCTCACTTACTGCTTTTCTTTCATGTTTAACCACTATTGACTGTCTTTATTTCACATTTTTTTTTCTGTTCCAAATTTATCTCTTCCTCTCTTTTCCACATTTTCTCTCATATCTCGCCCTCACATCTCATTTTTTATATTTATTTTCTGTAGCCCGAAACTCTCTCTTCCTTTTCCTTTTTTTTCCGTTTTTATTGCAAAATCTTGCATTTACTGCTCTTTCCTGCCAGCTGCAGATGAAAAGTAGGTTATGCTTGGTGCTTGCTCTTTCTTACCTTACATGGTATTATGCATCATTTGACAGTCTGTCATCCTGCCCCAGGACTAGACTGGCTGAGGAGAGACCAAACACTGCACCTTTGCGCCTTACTTTTACCCACAATCGTGGAACTCGTCATGTATGCCGCAGAGCCACGTCTTCTCAGTTATCTGGGAATGTTCAGTTTATTTTCAGCTTAGATGACACTAAAATACAATGTTGGTTGGGCTGGGTGCTGAAGCTAAAGAAGCTTTTTATTTAATTGGCTGTGTTGAACCCTAGGATAGGAAGACTAAACTGGAATTGCTATTAGGTAAATGTTCCCCTGTGAATAGATGGAAAGGGAATATGATAAAACACTGCAGTAAATTGCAAGGCACATGTTGTTGTTCTGCTTCATGAATTTGTGTCTCTATTCACTCATCCATGGGTATTCCTATCTCTGAACTGAGCAAAACAAGATAAGTCAACATTAATATAAATGGCTTTATTACCACATTATTCATATTATTGTTGGAGAAGCTTAGCGAGATAAACACATATGTGTTTAAAGCTAAGTCCTATTGTGCTCTATACTGATACTATATCTCTTAGAGTCATATAATCATGTGTACAAAGACAATTGCCTCGAGGCAAGATTGGAATCTAGGTATAAGAGAGACTATAGGAGCTACTGTAACAAATTAATCACATACCAAGATATGCTGCTTCATTCCACTGCCATCTGCCTTTTATTCTGGTGTATTGTCCCCTGAATAATGTTTGACGCAGTTTGAGTAATGTTTTATATATGATGCAAAATTACCATACCTTGCAAGGGGGGTAAATCTCCATTTTATTGCAATGGGATATTTTTAGTCCCGATTTATTTATAGGTTTACCAATATTATCAGCCGATATGAGCCTCTCAGACATATTGGAGCATATCAGCATCGGCGTATTTTTTTTTTTTTTCGATATGTGCCAAAAAGAAAAAACATTTTTACAGACCATATGATGCAGAAAACGATGCTTGGGTATAGAAATGATTTCATTATATAGTTTGTCCAGCAGAGTGGGCTCCGACTCCATTGTTTACACTACTCTTAGCACTCTGGAGTGCATGTAGTAGAGCTAGCGTCACAGCGGAGCAGAGGGTGTGGCAGTCAGTCAAGCGTTGTTTTCACAGTAAGCCACACTGAAAAACATACTGTTAGTTAGTAAACAACAGCCCATCATTTTGCAAATGAACAAGATGATCTAAGGTCCCAGGGTGACGGGAATACTACTAACGTGCCGATTTTATCGCTATTTAGCGGCTTTTTGGTGTCTCTTGGCGTTATGTTTAAAAAGCAATAAGAGACACATTTAGTGACTTATTTAGATTATCAGGGAACAATGAGGAAATATGCTGTCATTTAATACCATGCTCGCTGCTCTCAGTAACCGCAGAACACCGCTGTAAGCCACCGTCTCCCACTCTCTCCTCCTGCGCCAGATGTGTGTGTGACAATGATAGGCGAGAGGAGACACTGCTTGCTATGTGAATTCAGGTGTAGTGAGTTTCCAGCTCCATTACGGTGAAAGAATAAACTGATATCTGATGTTTGATTCCTTCTAACACACAACAAGCAGAACAATATGTAAATATGCAGAGATCACAACAAAGCCATTACTTAGGGACTGTTCTGTAGCTGCGGTGCTTCCTGACATTTTGGGTATTGTTCCACTCTATAGTTCCTCTATAACTCAAACAGAATACTCCTCCACCCTCCTCTGTCCACAGTGAGAGGGTTTTTGCACAATAGTGAACATTTATAAGGACAAGAGAAGCGCCCTGGCAGGTGTAAATGCTGAGAAGCTATGTTTCTTGTTTTACAGCCTGCCCCTAATTGACTGGCAGT